>NC_048222.1:70142199-70441150 GCF_002007445.2 Ailuropoda melanoleuca
CCATGGAATGGGAGAATATATTTGCAAAGGACACCACAGATAAAGGACTGGTATCCAAGATCTACAAAGAACTTCTCAAACTCAATATGTGAGAAACAAATAAACAAATCAAAAAATGGGCAGAAGATATGAACATACACTGTGGGCTTGATTTTCTTGATGTCTAAAACTCTGGCCTGGGAACTGATTATTGCTAGGGCCCCTTTTAGTTCTAGAATTCTGTGGTAGTATGGTTCTAAGCTGAATTAGTGCCTATTCAATCAACAAGACATGAAACAAGGAAAAAGGGATACAGTGTGTGCTCATCGGTGAAGAGGCTGGTGTCGATGGACTACAGATGTAGTGAGTCCCATGTCATTATGAGGCATCTGCGGCACAAGGACATTTTGCCTGTATAAGCAGCAATGTTTTCGCTCAGAATATATGCCAAGCACACTTGAGAACTTTCGTATTTTGCAGCTGAAGTACAACACAGCTGGCCTCCTAAATGATTGAAAGTCTTCCTCTCCACCAGCAAAATTAAAACTAAAAGACTGTTATGGTGCCTCTAGGAGAACGGAGAAGCAACCTATAATTAGGAATTTATCAGACAATAGGTGACTTTCCACAGCAGCCCTTAATGTGTTACCCTAATCACACTTTCTCCTTTGGAGAATCCCACCGTGTTTTCAAGACTTTGAGTAGCATGGAGGATGGAATAGGAGAAATGAATGTGTTGCTCGTCTGTCAAGGCTGAAATCAAATGTAATGGGTTTCCTCCTTACCTGCATCTGAGAGACCGAGAGAGAGAGAAGAATCAGAGTCAGGAAGGGGGTTGTTCAGCAGGTGACCTGGGTGTTTCAAGCTCGGAGCCCTGCGTATGTGACCCCACAGAGCTTAATTCATTCCTGCGTGTAACGGTACTTGTATTGGTGTTCAAGTTCTGTTCTACTGACATAGAAAAGCAAGGTGGATCTGTTGAATTTCTTGTAGGTCATTCTTTTTAGAGTCATGGTACCTTCACATTTCTCCTTATTTGTTCTTGCAACATAAAGGTGGGCTTTATCATCCTCATTTTGCTCCTAAGGAAGTTAAAACACAAGTCCATTTCAGCAAAGGAGGCCAGGGATGTATGGAGTGCTGGGATCAGGATTCTAAATGCATACAGTGTGTTCCTATCCTTCTCTTTAGAAAAAAAAGATTAAATTTAAAAATTAAACTGATGTTGGAGCTGTCTCCTTTCTTACAAGGTAGTCAAAAGCTAGGCAATCTGCTTGCTTCTGAAAAGGCCCCATGATGAGGTATGCCCAGATAGAAGAAATTAAAAAACAAAAATATTCTGGATCAGTGCCCACTATAGGTAAAATGGAATCCCAGCATGCCGATGGCCTGTATGTTGCAAATGGCAAGCTGTCATTCTAGGGGCATTTTGAAGCACCCGTATTTTGCCAGGCCGTGTGCTGGAGATTGAGGATTATCAGTTGAACAACATGGGGAGCGACCTATTACTCTATCATGGTGAACGACAGTATGGCCCCTGTCGTCACAGCTCACAGTCAAGTGAGAGAAGAAAGTCGACAGAAGATTCAAATTACATGAGAAGTACTATGATCACAACAGTATGAGATATTATGGGAACGCAAGAAGAGCCACAACCCTTCTCTTAGGTGTATGGCTTGGTTAGCGAAGAGTCGCCTCCAAAAGGTGACTAGATGACTCACCCTTAACGGTTTAGCCAGGGCAAAAAGGGCAAACGGTTGGAGAGGTTGAGGGGAGGCACTCAGGTGCTGCTTGTTCTGTGCAGAACAAAGGCCTGGTGGTGAGAAAGATCCTAGTGAGCTGAAGGAGACACGCGTGAAAGCTAATGTTGGAGTGAGCGTGGTTCCTGGTGAGACCAGGCAAGGCAGAGGCCGGGTAGGGCCAGGCCATGTCAGGCGCGCAGAAGGGGCCATGCACGGGAGTGTGTCTGAGCAGAGCTCTTCTCAGCCAGTCACTGTGGTTCTAACGATGGGTTGGAAGGAGCCAAGACTAATGGCAGGGAGAGCAACTTGAAGTCCGTTCACCCTCCAGGTTAAAACTCAAGCCTGGACGAGGAGAATGGCATTGAGGGTGGAAATAATCTGGAAAATCTGGGAAAGCTTTAGCCAGGCCTGGCCATTATTGGATGTGGAGAAAAAGGCCAAGGAGGGAGGCTTCTAGGATGAGGCCTGAGTTTCTGGCCCTGAGAGCCGGGTAAGTGAGAACAACACTGAAGGAGGCAGCTTTGAGGGATGGCAGGAGACGATACCCTTAACTTTAATTCTCTGTAAGAAATTCACAGAGAGATGTGGAGGAGCCAGTGGATATGGGGACTGAGAGCCCGGCGCAGAGATCGAGGCTGGAGATCAAGCTCTGAGCCTTCAGCTGAGGAATCCAAGCCTTTGGATTGAGGGGATGAGGTTCTGCAGACATTTGGTGGAGAGCGGACGGAGGGAAGGACCTAGGGGAGAACCTGAAGGCATGCACGGGACAAGGAAAGGAGAGCGGGAGCAGGGCACGGAGGGGACATGGGAAAGGAGTTTCAGGACCAGTCACGAAAGGACAGATACTGTGCGATTCCACTCCTATGAAAAGGCCAGAATAGGCGAGTGCCCAGAGACAGAAGATAGGTTAGTGGTTGCCAGGGACTGGGGAGAAGCAGCTGCTAATAGGTATGGCATTTCTTTCATTTGAGGTGATGAAACTGTTTTAAAAGTAGATGGTTGTGAAAGTTGCACAATTTCTGTGAACATACTGAAAAACCGCTGAAGTGTCCGCTTCGAAAGGGTGACTTGCATGGTATGTGAATTATATCTCAATAAAGCTGTCCTTTTAAAAAAGGAGCGTCGATAAATCCAGCACCTTAATTACAGGAGCGCTAGGGCTGCAGGGGGTATTAGAAATTGGTGTCGACTTCCTCCTGCTTGTTTGAGGCCTTCGGTGATCAGACTGAGCCCATCTGCTTCCCAGAATTGCTGGTGCCTAGACCTTTATGCTTACAACTCAATAAATTAAAAATAACAGACCAACATGAGAAGGCCATCTCATTTCGAAACCAGAAGACTGTGAAAAGTGTTTTCCTTGGTACAAGAAGCACAAAGCAGCTGCAGTGTAAGAGGCCTTGGAGGCAGGCAAGGCTTTGAATTACCATCATTAGTCATATCAATCCTGAGAGAATAGTGTTATCTTTTTTATTTTTTATTTAACTACAGAATAAACAGGACCTATTCTGGTAAAAATGGCAATTTAAAATCTTTTAAGTCAAGAGGGTTTTTTCCCCCCCATCATTGCTTCTGTGGGCTTGGCCTCAGCCTTCAGTCGCTCTGGGACCCCACTGAGTTGAGCACTCCTTGTTTTTTTGTTGTTGTTTTTTTTTAATTCTCCAGAGCTCCCCGGGGAGCTAGCATGGATAAGTTAAAATGGAAAGGATGCAGGGAGAGCCCAGTCCAGCCAGGAGTGAGAGGAGGTACGTGGGCAGCAGGTTTGGAAGAGCCAGGCTCATGAATCAATCTTAGTCATCAGTAAAGTATGAGTTTCTGGCCTTGATGTTTGTAAGGATTGGTTCTTAGTAATACTTTTTTTTTTTTTTGGCCAACTTTTTAAATATAAAGGATTTATATGCATGTATTAAAAACTGGCGACACAGAGGCTCCGAGGAATGAACAGCAATCCCAGTTTCACACGTGGGAGTAAGTCAGGGAGCCGAAGTTGAAACCTCTGGCTTGAGCCCTCTTGTAGGCCTCAGCGTCTTGTCTTTTTGAAGCGTCCAGCTTTGGGTGTGATAGACGGGGAGCATCTGAGTGAGGACTTACAAACTGGACTTGCTGAAGGGCAGATGTGAGCCTGAGGACCGGCCAAGCCACGTCCTCCTGAAATGAGCACATTAAAAGCTTCTTTGAGGTTCTGAGGCAACGTGACATGACCTTTAGGTAAACTTCTCAGCTTGGCCACTGGGGACTCAGTCATGGCAGAGTCCAGCTTGATGCTTTTTGGAATACCTCCGAAGACCAGCAAGGTGCCTGCTAGGTGTCAGGTGGTGCCTGCATGGGAGAAGACCAAGAACGCCAGTCATTCCCAAGTGCTGGCCAGAGGCCTAGGCTGTCTTAATGAGGCAATGGCTTAAGCTCCACCTTGGCTCATTGGTAATAAGATACTCCGAAGAGGCAGAAGGCAATATTTTGATATTTGTGTCAAATTCTCTGTTGGGTGGTGGATCCAGCAGCTGGAAAGAATAGAGTCTTGTTAAGAGGACCAGAATAGCACAGGGGAGGTACAAATTCAACAAATACATCTTCAGTAGTGATTCCTGGCTAATCGTGTTAGGAGTACTAGGTAGGCTCCAATTTACAAGTGGTCAGAAGTTTACTTTAAAGCTGGCTGTTAGATATGCAGAATGAATTTTACCGAAGAAATAAGGATAGCAATGGGAATTGTAGATAATAAAAATTGAATAGGTCTGGAATTAGCTAAATGATGAAAGGGGAAATTTAGGGAGTACAACAACCAGACAGTCCCTTGGAGGGGAGAAAGGAAGGAGGTGCCTGGGAAGAGGTCTTATTTCATATAACCCCCCTTCCAACCATGAAGAAGAAAGTCTGGACAGTACCATTCCTAATGTTGGAATGCTCAATCCTGAAGGGCTAAATTCTCCCTTTGAATTATGCTCAGGTGGGGCTGTTGAGGCCCTGATCATGCTGACAAAACTCATGGGAGTTTATCAATCAGTATCAGTTTGCAAACTTTGTTTTTTATTTTTATTTTTTTAGAAACCAATCTTGTGATAGGAAAACCCATATTTATATTATGTCCATTGGTTAGGTAGAGCTTTAGAGTAACCCAATTATCATATGTATTTGGNTCTTTAGGTAAACTTCTCAGCTTGGCCACTGGGGACTCAGTCATGGCAGAGTCCAGCTTGATGCTTGTTGGAATACCTCCGAAGACCAGCAAGGTGCCTGCTAGGTGTCAGGTGGTGCCTGCATGGGAGAAGACCAAGAACGCCAGTCATTCCCAAGTGCTGGCCAGAGGCCTAGGCTGTCTTAATGAGGCAATGGCTTAAGCTCCACCTTGGCTCATTGGTAATAAGATACTCCGAAGAGGCAGAAGGCAATATTTTGATATTTGTGTCAAATTCTCTGTTGGGTGGTGGATCCAGCAGCTGGAAAGAATAGAGTCTTAAGAGGACCAGAATAGCACAGGGGAGGTAGAAATTCAACAAATACATCTTCAGTAGTGATTCCTGGCTAATCGTGTTAGGAGTACTAGGTAGGCTCCAATTTACAAGTGGTCAGAAGTTTACTTTAAAGCTGGCTGTTAGATATGCAGAATGAATTTTACCGAAGAAATAAGGATAGCAATGGGAATTGTAGATAAAAATTGAATAGGCCTGGAATTAGCTAAATGATGAAAGGGGAAATTTAGGGAGTACAACAACCAGACAGTCCCTTGGAGGGGAGAAAGGAAGGAGGTGCCTGGGAAGAGGTCTTATTTCATATAACCCCCCTTCCAACCATGAAGAAGAAAGTCTGGACAGTACCATTCCTAATGTTGGAATGCTCAATCCTGAAGGGCTAAATTCTCCCTTTGAATTATGCTCAGGTGGGGCTGTTGAGGCCCTGATCATGCTGACAAAACTCATGGGAGTTTATCAATCAGTATCAGTTTGCAAACTTTGTTTTTTATTTTTATTTTTTTAGAAACCAATCTTGTGATAGGAAAACCCATATTTATATTATGTCCATTGGTTAGGTAGAGCTTTAGAGTAACCCAATTATCATATGTATTTGGAAGAAGAACAAAAAATTTCATGGATTTTTAAGAGAGTTATTTAGTCACATAAAATGTGGGAGGTCCTCCAATTGGATATTCAGTGAGAAAAGTAATCAGATTACCCACTTGAGGTTAGTAGCGTTTGATGATTACTACCATTCTTTACTTTAGATTTTGTTTCCCTTCATTGTAATGCAACTTGAGTGCATCTTTATAATGGAACAAATCTATTTTACATGAAGCACATTTTCAATAAATTGATTTTCAGTTACCTTCTCAGAAAATTTCCTCAGGTTCCAAATAGTGTGGATTTGATAGTCCCACAGGTGTGGGTAGTCCTTTCCAGCTTTTCTCGCTCTGTTTTATGTTTTACATAATACATGGTATTCATACTGAAACTTGGGGTCCGTAGAAGGACATTGGAGAAGTACCAATGGGTGACTGCTCCTTAGAATTTGGGGGATCAGAGTCTTAACTCCCCAGCTAAGTGCTGGGCTCACTGTCTTGACCATGTATTAAAACACCACTTACGGTGTTATGCTCCCTGTAGAGAGCAATGAAATGGCATATTTCTGTTTTCAACAGAATAATAGTCTAGAATATAGACATGCAAATAAGCAATTGGAATGTGATGATTGCCATTGCAGAGGGATCAATAGTTAATGGACCATGGGTAAAGGAGCCTCAGAAGCCTGAGGGAGGCTTCTTGGAACTGAAATTTGTTGAGAGATTGATTAGACATTTGCTAGATAATTGCGGGAGTGAGCCCTTTCTAAGCACATGGAACAGCATGGGAAAACAGAGGAATAAGAGAACTCGGAATGTCCTGGGGCTGAAGAGTAAGGTTCTAGAAAGTGAGAATGTGGGATATGAGTTTAGACTTGGACAGGTAAGTAGGAACCAGATCAGGAAAGACCTTGTATCCTCTGTAAAATAATTAAAATACTAGCCTGTAGGTGATAGAAAGCCCCTGAATTATTTTGAATGGCACATTTTGAAGGCCTCTAGTTCTATATTCATTTGTATATGTTGTCATTCTTACCTAGGATGGGAGTTAAGTTTGACATAGATCTGTAGATAAGAAAGATTGCATTTACTCCCTCTGGCAATAGTTAAGGCAACTCTGTTCCTTACTCCCCACCGCAGCCTTTGGGGGTAAGTTGTTTATTATGGGTGTGTGTGTGTATAAATCATAGAATTTACCATTTTAACTATTTTTAAGTGTACAATTCCATGGCATTAAGTGCCTTTACAGTGTTGTATAACCATTCCCACTTTGTATTTTCAAAACTTTTTCATTATCCCAAAAGACATTCTATAACCATGAAGCAAAAACTTTCCCCACCCTCTGGTAAACTATTTCCTGCGTCTATAAATTTGCCTCTTCTAGATATTTCACATAAGTGGAATCAAAGAGTCTTTGTCCTTTTGTATGTGGGTAATTTCTTTAAGATTTTATTTGAGAGAGCGAGAAAGAGCACGAGCAGCTGGGGGCGGGAGGCAGCAGGCAGAGGGAGAGGAAGAAGCAGGCTCCCCACTGAGCAGGGAGCCCAACATGGGACTGGATCCATCCCAGGATCCTGGGATCCTGACCTGAGCCGAAGGCAGACGCTTAACCGACTGAGCCACCCAGGTGCCCCTGTGTATGGCTATTTTCACTTAGCAGAATTCTTCCAAGATTCATTTGTGTTGTCGCATTATCCCTTCTTATAACTGAGCAGTATTCCGTTGTATACATATAATGCATTATGTGCACCCATTCACCTGTTGATAGACACTTGGGTTGTTTCTACCTTTTTGGCTATTGTGAATAATGCTGAAGTGAACATTGGCCTACAAGTAATTGTTTAAATCTCCACTTTCAGTTCTTTTGAGTACATACCTAGAAGTGGAATTGCTGGGTCATACGATAATCCTATGTTTAACATTTTGAGGAACGACCAAAATGTTTTACATAGTGGCTGTACATTCTCATGGGCAATAAATAAGCGTTCTAATTCTTCCTGTTCTTGCCAACTCTGTTATTTTCCTTTTGTTGTTGTTGTTTTATTGTTACAGCCTTCCTAGTGGGTGTGAAGTAGAATTGCGTTGTGGTTTTACGCAGGCTAATTTTGGGAAATGCAAAGGTGTTTTCTAGTCCATAATACCAAACTTTGAAGACCCTTTTGTTCAGGAGGCTTCTTGAAGAAAGAATTTCTGTTTTTGCCGTAGAAAATGACTTTTGATCATAGGCTTTGTGTTTCTAAGTTAAGGCTTGTAGTTGGAGCGTTCTTTCCAATTTTTTAAAGTAAGAGAATCCTTGGCTCTGCAATACAGTTCAATGCATTCAGGGTCCATTTATTGATACTGCCGTTCCTGGCTATCTCAGCGAGGCTTGCTAAACAAGGCCGACTTTTCCTTGTCCTGGTTCAGACCCTCCTTGTCTTTGGGCTGGGCTAGGCAGTAGGTGTGATCTCCTCTCCTTCTGGTTCTAAGAGCACACACATGAGAATCAGTCCCCGTTCTGAGTCCCAGCTTGCCACTACTAGCCACATCTCCGACAAGTCATTTCATCTCACTAAACCCTGTGTCCATAGCCATAAAATAGTGCCTCCTTGACAGACCCGTTGTAACACAATGCATGTCGAGCCCAATGCCTGGTACGTAGAGTCATCATTAATTTGGGCTCCTATAACTCAGCCTACAGACTTTTTTTTTTTTTTTTTTTTTTTTTTTTTTTTTTTGGAAGAGTGGATTGTGGAACTCCTCTGCTGGAACTACTTGTGGTTTTTACTTTATCAAAACAAAGTTCAACTGCTTGGCAATCCATACAAAGCTCTTAGCAGTCTAGGTTACTAGCTTTATCTGCTGCCTCACCCCTTTTCCTCAGCCTGCCTGAGCCACCGACCAGTATAGACCAGACACATTCATGAAAACAGCTTCACGCCTGCCCTTTCCCTCTGTCTGATTGAGCCTTATATAAGGACCTTGTCCTTGTCTTATAAGCCTGTAGGAAGAGCCCTTTCCTGTGAAGTCCTGCCTTGCATGCCAGGCTGGGTCATGGTCCCTCATCTCTGTTACAGTGATTGTCACAAGGGGGACAATCTGTTGTCACGAGGATGTTTTTGCATAGGTCTTCTCTTATTTATCTTATTACCATATCCTGTTTATATCACTACTGCGGGGGCTCCATTAAGTTACGAATAGGGAATTACTGAACTTTCACAAGTCATTTACAGAAACCAGCGCTGTTCCCTGTTCTCTAGCTTGACATGGTTGGTGGGTAAAATTTCTGCATCTTAAAACATCCCTGTCTTTTCGTGTGGTCGTATGGTCATCAGAAGAGACACCTTAAACGTGAACCATGGGTGAATCTTATTTGCTGCTGTTGATCTTGACGGTGTTTTATTTATTCAGCAACTCTATTGAATTCTCAGTTTCTGTAAGTCACTTAAGAGTCCCCGNGAACAGCATGGGAAAACAGAGGAATAAGAGAACTCGGAATGTCCTGGGGCTGAAGAGTAAGGTTCTAGAAAGTGAGAATGTGGGATATGAGTTTAGACTTGGACAGGTAAGTAGGAACCAGATCAGGAAAGACCTTGTATCCTCTGTAAAATAATTAAAATACTAGCCTGTAGGTGATAGAAAGCCCCTGAATTATTTTGAATGGCACATTTTGAAGGCCTCTAGTTCTGTATTCATTTGTATATGTTGTCATTCTTACCTAGGATGGGAGTTAACTTTGACATAGATCTGTAGATAAGAAAGATTGCATTTACTCCCTCTGGCAATAGTTAAGGCAACTCTGTTCCTTACTCCCCACCGCAGCCTTTGGGGGTAAGTTGTTTATTATGGGTGTGTGTGTGTATAAATCATAGAATTTACCATTTTAACTATTTTTAAGTGTACAATTCCATGGCATTAAGTGCCTTTACAGTGTTGTATAACCATTCCCACTTTGTATTTTCAAAACTTTTTCATTATCCCAAAAGACATTCTATAACCATGAAGCAAAAACTTTCCCCACCCTCTGGTAAACTATTTCCTGCGTCTATAAATTTGCCTCTTCTAGATATTTCACATAAGTGGAATCAAAGAGTCTTTGTCCTTTTGTATGTGGGTAATTTCTTTAAGATTTTATTTGAGAGAGCGAGAAAGAGCACGAGCAGCTGGGGGCGGGAGGCAGCAGGCAGAGGGAGAGGAAGAAGCAGGCTCCCCACTGAGCAGGGAGCCCAACATGGGACTGGATCCATCCCAGGATCCTGGGATCCTGACCTGAGCCGAAGGCAGACGCTTAACCGACTGAGCCACCCAGGTGCCCCTGTGTATGGCTATTTTCACTTAGCAGAATTCTTCCAAGATTCATTTGTGTTGTCGCATTATCCCTTCTTATAACTGAGCAGTATTCCGTTGTATACATATAATGCATTATGTGCACCCATTCACCTGTTGATAGACACTTGGGTTGTTTCTACCTTTTTGGCTATTGTGAATAATGCTGAAGTGAACATTGGCCAATTACAATTACTTGTAAGTAATTGTTTAAATCTCCACTTTCAGTTCTTTTGAGTACATACCTAGAAGTGGAATTGCTGGGTCATACGATAATCCTATGTTTAACATTTTGAGGAACGACCAAAATGTTTTACATAGTGGCTGTACATTCTCATGGGCAATAAATAAGCGTTCTAATTCTTCCTGTTCTTGCCAACTCTGTTATTTTCCTTTTGTTGTTGTTGTTTTATTGTTACAGCCTTCCTAGTGGGTGTGAAGTAGAATTGCGTTGTGGTTTTACGCAGGCTAATTTTGGGAAATGCAAAGGTGTTTTCTAGTCCATAATACCAAACTTTGAAGACCCTTTTGTTCAGGAGGCTTCTTGAAGAAAGAATTTCTGTTTTTGCCGTAGAAAATGACTTTTGATCATAGGCTTTGTGTTTCTAAGTTAAGGCTTGTAGTTGGAGCGTTCTTTCCAATTTTTTAAAGTAAGAGAATCCTTGGCTCTGCAATACAGTTCAATGCATTCAGCATCCATTTATTGATACTGCCGTTCCTGGCTATCTCAGCGAGGCTTGCTAAACAAGGCCGACTTTTCCTTGTCCTGGTTCAGACCCTCCTTGTCTTTGGGCTGGGCTAGGCAGTAGGTGTGATCTCCTCTCCTTCTGGTTCTAAGAGCACACACATGAGAATCAGTCCCCGTTCTGAGTCCCAGCTTGCCACTACTAGCCACATCTCCGACAAGTCATTTCATCTCACTAAACCCTGTGTCCATAGCCATAAAATAGTGCCTCCTTGACAGACCCGTTGTAACACAATGCATGTCGAGCCCAATGCCTGGTACGTAGAGTCATCATTAATTTGGGCTCCTATAACTCAGCCTACAGACTTTTTTTTTTTTTTTTTTTTTTTTTTTTTTTTGGGAAGAGTGGATTGTGGAACTCCTCTGCTGGAACTACTTGTGGTTTTTACTTTATCAAAACAAAGTTCAACTGCTTGGCAATCCATACAAAGCTCTTAGCAGTCTAGGTTACTAGCTTTATCTGCTGCCTCACCCCTTTTCCTCAGCCTGCCTGAGCCACCGACCAGTATAGACCAGACACATTCATGAAAACAGCTTCACGCCTGCCCTTTCCCTCTGTCTGATTGAGCCTTATATAAGGACCTTGTCCTTGTCTTATAAGCCTGTAGGAAGAGCCCTTTCCTGTGAAGTCCTGCCTTGCATGCCAGGCTGGGTCATGGTCCCTCATCTCTGTTACAGTGATTGTCACAAGGGGGACAATCTGTTGTCACGAGGATGTTTTTGCATAGGTCTTCTCTTATTTATCTTATTACCATATCCTGTTTATATCACTACTGCAGGGGCTCCATTAAGTTGCGAATAGGGAATTACTAAACTTTCACAAGTCATTTACAGAAACCAGCGCTGTTCCCTGTTCTCTAGCTTGACATGGTTGGTGGGTAAAATTTCTGCATCTTAAAACATCCCTGTCTTTTCGTGTGGTCGTATGGTCATCAGAAGAGACACCTTAAACGTGAACCATGGGTGAATCTTATTTGCTGCTGTTGATCTTGACGGTGTTTTATTTATTCAGCAACTCTATTGAATTCTCAGTTTCTGTAAGTCACTTAAGAGTCCCCGTAAGGGAGATCGAGAATTGCATAAGATGTTTCTGTTAATGAGGCTTCTTAAGATAAATGTTCTTGCGCTTTGAGGAATGTAAAATCTAGTAGGAGGAATTGTGATCTCTCTCCATTTTCTGGAAAGGCCTTGGGAAATTCTGATTCTTCATAGCATCATTTTATTTCCAAAATAACTCATCCTTCTTGGTTGGCAGATGGGGCCACTTGTAGTCCTGAGTCAGCTCCTGAATTTCTGGTGAAATCTGAAACTAGACAGACAAGAGAAGTTCTGCTTGCAAAGAAGTCAAGAGGGAGATCACAGTAGGATGCAATTCAGAAGTAAACCCTCTTCAAAATAACCCTTGTTGTCTACAGTCGGCAAAGAGTTTTCTGACTCTGACTGCTTGGTCTGAAGTTTTACGTTGAGACGTACAATGTTGTCATTTTTTTAAAGAAAGTATGTTGATATGTTCCTTCATTGTTTATAACCTGCCTCCCCATCTCTCTGATCGTATAATGAAAGCTACAAATTTAGTAGTATTCTTAGGAAAGGAGGAAGAAGTGTGAGTCAGGAGAAAAGTTAAAGCAAAAAGCTTCGGCTAAGCATTCTTTTTAAAATCAGACATAAAACTGTTCTGAGCTTCTTGACAGTTAAGGCAAAAGAGGATAATAAAGGAACAGGAACTGAATTCACACTTGGGAATACTAGGATTTCAAACCTTTGAAATTACTTAGTTGAAAATTCTTCTTTGTTTTATGAAAATGTGGCAATTGTAGGTATCCACTGTGCACCTCTATATGCTTCAGCCTTGCTTCAAGATTTGAGATGACGTTGGATCCAGCCTTGGAAGAAAGGATGGGCTTTTGTTCCTGCGTTTGAAAGATAGCAGGCTGTAGGCACTATTCCATGGTTTTCATTTTTAAATAAAAGTGCCCTGGACGTGGCACTTTGCCATCCTCTTAGTGGTAAGGGTACGATTTTTGTACTAAAGGCAGCTTTGTAGGTACGAAAACTACGCAAGAATTGCACAGTTTATTAAATGCATTTGCATGTACCTAATTGCATTTAATCCTCCCAATAAGCCTCTACCATTTCCTTATCCACAATTAACAAGGATAAAACTGAGACTCTAGAAGTTGAATAAATTAGCAGCTGATTGGTGGCAGAACCAGGATTGGAAACAAAGTCCTGGGATTCTCAAGTGTCATTTTTTTTTTAATTCAATCATGTTCAACAATTATTTGCTGCTTTCCATAGTTAATGGGTAGATAGTGCCTCTGATGGATGCCAGGATCCGGAGAAGAATATGCAGCCAATTTCTGAACTGTGTTAAGTGTACGGTTATATGCGTCTGTAGGTATTCATTATAAAAGTATAGTAGTATCAAAATTTAATATTCTACTCTTTCTCAAATTTAGCCCCAGTCTCATTTTATAGATCTGATGTCATAAAATATTTCTGATTAAGGCTTTAAAAAGATTCAACTCTGATGATTAGTAGTTAGCATTAGAGAACTCGGTTCATAACTACAACTTTGTGTTTTCTTCAGTGTATATTTATGACTAGTATTCTTTCTTCCTTGAAAAATACATTTTGGGATAATGACTTAAAAACCTTTGATTTTATTTTCTGAAACTGGATATTGCCTGGCAGTGGGTGGCTGAAAATTTATTCAAAGCTCTCTGAAATGAATACTTCGCCATCTATGCAAAGCTCCCTTCACAGCTCCAGATGGGACCAGTCAGCAATCAAAAGCATCACAGTGAAAGGCAGAGGTGGAAAGAGGGCAGGTCTAGATTCACTAGGCTACAACATGAAACTGGAGTCGGCCATTAAAGTAGCATGGCTGCATACCCCTCCCCCTTTTCGTGCTAGACAGTCATTCTGGATAGGAGCTGTGATCCAAAGGAAGTAGCAAAAGGCAGGTCTCCAGTAGATGAGAAATGTTCATGTAGGAAATGCTGTCTTGGTGAAACCTTTCTGGAACCCCCTCACCTTCCAGCCAAAGAGATCTCTTCCTCACCTCGTCCCCCTTGTCTGCCTCAACGGTCAGGTATAATCTGCCACATGTTGTCCTTTAGCTTTGTATGGTTAGCTCCTTGAGGAAAAGGTTCAGGTCTTTGAACTTACAGTCGTAGAAGGCCATCCTGTTACTTCTGAATAACCTGGAATTTCTAGGGAAGCCTCTCATTCGTCATACAGGTAGAACCATGATATATTTCCTTCTTTTCCTTCATCTATCTCCATTTCTTGTATTGCATTAGAGTGAATAAGCTGATGGCGTATCAAATGGCACTTAACCTCTGAGTACTAGGTAATTAAGAATGTTGAGAACTATCTCAGGTTTAACAAGCTCTGCTCCAAGAAAGATCTTACTTTCTCTCCCTTAGTTTCCTTTATGAAAATTGTCTATGTGGGTATAGATAATTAGATATAAACTTTGAAGATTTTCATAATCCTTACCCAAATATCTTGGATAAACAAATCTATGTTGTTGAATAAGCAACAAAGTACCTCAAATCTATGTATCTAGTCTTCCTACATCCATTTTTTTAACCATTCAAAAAATTTTTATTTATTTACTTATTTGACAGAGAGGGAGAACACAAGTAGGGGGAGTGGCAGGCAGAGGGAGCGAGAGAAGCAGACTCCCCGCTGAGTAAGGAGCCGGATGTGGGGCTCGATGCCAGGAGTCTGGGATCATGACCTGAGCCAAAGGCAGATGCTTAACTGACTGAGCCACCCAGGTGCCCCTATTTTAAGGCAAAATAAAATGCCCACATGGAACCAAAACTTTATCTAAATTTATTCAGGGATTTTTCTCTTCTCTCTTTGAGAGGAAGATGAACAGGAGAACTTCTCAGATCGATTGCAATTCTAAGATTATTTGATTTCTTATTCTTTTCTAGCATTCACCCAATCAGACCAAATTAAGTCAATCTTTCCTGTGACTTGATTTTTTTTAACATGAATAATAATGAGTTGTAGTTTAGAGGAAATATTTTAATAAAAATGCCAAGAGTCTGTTAACATGTTTCTGTAGAATACTAAGATTTTTCACTGAAGTTTTTTTTTAAATTGAGTTATAATCAACATACATTACTTTCAGGTGTACCACGAGTCACTATGTATATATGTGAAATGATCACCACCATAAGTCTAGTTAATATCCATTGCCTGTCACAGGTAGTTACAAATTTTTTCACTTGTGATAACTTAAGAATTACTTTCAGCAACTTTCAGTTATACAATATAGTACGTTAACTATAGTTGTCATGAGGTACATTACATCTCCATGACTTTTTTTTTTTTTAAAGATTTTATTTATTTATTCGACAGAGATAGAAACAGCCAGTGAGAAAGAGAACACAAGCAGGGGGAGTGAGAGAGAAAGAAGCAGGCTCATCGCGGAAGAGCCTGATGTGGGGCTCGATCCCACAACGCCGGGATCACGCCCTGAGCCGAAGGCAGACGCTTAATCACTGTGCCACCCAGGTGCCCCTCCATGACTTTTTTTTTTTTTTAACTAAGTTTGTGCCTTTTGATCACCATTGCTCATTTTGACCACACTTTTGTAACATCAATCTGTTCTTTGTATCTAGAAGGTTTTTTTTTTTAAGATGCCACATAGAAGTGAGATCATACAGTATTTTTCTCTGACTTATTTCAATTAGCATAATGCCGTATGGGTCTATCCATGTTGCTGCAACTGGCAAAATTCCCTTTTTTTTTTTTAAAGGCTAAATAGTATTCCATGGTATATAGATCACGTTTTCTTCATCAGTGCTTACGTTGCTTCCATGTTTTGGCTATTATAAATAATACTGTGGTGAACATGGGGCTGCAGATATCTTTTCAAATTAGTGTATTTGTTGCCTTTGGATAAGTATCTGGAAGTGGAATAGCTGAATCATATGGTAATTCTAGTTTTAAGGGTTTTTTTTGTTTTTGTTTTTTCCTAAAGATTTTATTTGACAGACACAGCAAGAGAGGGAACACAAGCAGAGGGAGTGGGACAGAGAGAAGCAGGTTTCCTGCTGAGCAGGGAACCTGATGCGGGGCTTAATTCCAAGACCCTAGGATCATGACCTGAGCCAAAGGCAGACACTTAACGACTGAGCCACCCAGGCGCCCCTAGTTTTAAGTTTTTGAGGAACCTCCAAACTGCTTTCCACAGTGGCTGCACCAATTTACATTCCCACCAACAGAGCACAAGGGTTCTGTTTTCTCTACATCCTCACCCACACTTGTTATCTTGTCTTTTTCATAATAGCCATTTTAACAGGTGTGTGGTACTATCTCCTTGTGGGTCTGATTTGCATTTCCTAGATGGTTAGTGATGTTGAGCACCTTCTCATGAACCTGTTGACTATCTGTGTGTCATCTTTGGAAAAATGTCTACCCAGGTCCTCTGCCCATTTTATTAATTGGATTATTGGGGGTGTTGGTATTGAGTTGTCAGTTTTTTATGTGTATTGGATACTGAACCCCTTCTCAGATATGATTTGCAAATATTTTCTTCCATTCAGTAGGTTGTCTTTTCATTTTGTTAATGGTTTCTTTGCTGTGCAGAAGTGTTTTAGTTTGATGTAGTTCCTCTTATGTGTTTTTTTAATTGTTTCTTTGCTTTTGCTTTGCTAGAATCATTACTACTACAGATGACAAGAAACCACCTGGGGCACCTGGGTGGCTCGGTTAAGCATTTGACTCTTCATTTGGCTCAGGTTGTGATCTCAGGATTGNTTATTGTTTCTTTGCTTTTGCTTTGCTAGAATCATTACTACTACAGATGACAAGAAGCTAAGCACCTGGGGCACCTGGGTGGCTCGGTTAAGCATTTGACTCTTCATTTGGCTCAGGTTGTGATCTCAGGATTGTGGCGTCGAGCCCCTTGTCAAGCTCCATGCTCAGTCCGGAGTTTTCTTCTTCCTCTTCCTCTGCTCCTCTATCCCACCCACACTCATGTGCTTGCTTTCTCTTTCTCTCCCTCTCTCTCTCTCAAATAAATAAATAAAATCTTAAAAAAAAAATGGTAAGCTTTTTTTTTTTTCTTCTAGGAGTTTGATTTCATGTATTACATTCAAGTCTTTAATTCATTTTGAGTTGGTTTTTGTGTATGGTGTAAGATAGAGGTCTAATTTCATCCATTTGCATGTGGCTATCCACTTTTCCCAGCACCATTTATTGAAGAGACTATCCCTTCCCCCATTGTGTATTCTTGGTTTTTTTAGTCATAAATTAATTGATCACATACGTATGAGTTTATTTCTGGACTCTGTTCTTTTCCATTGATTTTTTTTTCCCCCCAAACCCTACTGTTCTGATTACTATAGCTTTCTAATGTAGTTTGAAGTCAGGGAACATGGTGCCTCCATTTTTGTTCTTCTTTCTCAGGATTGCTTTAGCTATTCATGGTTTTTTGTGCTTCTGTATAAGTTTTAGGATTATTTTATTTCTGTGAAAAATGCTATTGGAATTTTGATAGGGATTGCATTGAATCTGTCGATTGCTTTGGTAGTATGGACATTTTAACAATATTCTTCTAATCCACTGTGTACCGTGTATTTTTTATTTGTGTTGACTTCAGTTCATCAATGTCTTAGAGTTTTCACTGTACAGGTCTTTTAGTTTCTTGGTGAAATTCATTCATATGTATTCTTTTTGGTGTAATTGCAAATGCATTTTAATTTCTGATAGTTCATTATCAGTGTATAGAAATGTAACTTGAGTTTGTGTATTAATTTTGTATACTGCAACTTTATTGAATCTGTTTATTCTGATAGTTTTTTGGTGAAGTCTTGAGGGTTTATATATATAATATGTCATCTGCAAATCGTAATAATTCCACTTCTTCCTTTCTGATCTGAATGCCTTTTATTTCTTTTTCTTGCCTAATACCTCTGGTTAGGACTTCCAGTACTGTGTTGAATAAAAGTGGCAAGAATGGGCATCCTTGTCTTGTTCCTATNCCCCCCCCCCAAACCCTACTGTTCTGATTACTATAGCTTTCTAATGTAGTTTGAAGTCAGGGAACATGGTGCCTCCATTTTTGTTCTTCTTTCTCAGGATTGCTTTAGCTATTCATGGTTTTTTGTGCTTCTGTATAAGTTTTAGGATTATTTTATTTCTGTGAAAAATGCTATTGGAATTTTGATAGGGATTGCATTGAATCTGTCGATTGCTTTGGTAGTATGGACATTTTAACAATATTCTTCTAATCCACTGTGTACCGTGTATTTTTTATTTGTGTTGACTTCAGTTCATCAATGTCTTAGAGTTTTCACTGTACAGGTCTTTTAGTTTCTTGGTGAAATTCATTCATATGTATTCTTTTTGGTGTAATTGCAAATGCATTTTAATTTCTGATAGTTCATTATCAGTGTATAGAAATGTAACTTGAGTTTGTGTATTAATTTTGTATCCTGCAACTTTATTGAATCTGTTTATTCTGATAGTTTTTTGGTGAAGTCTTGAGGGTTTATATATATAATATGTCATCTGCAAATCGTAATAATTCCACTTCTTCCTTTCTGATCTGAATGCCTTTTATTTCTTTTTCTTGCCTAATACCTCTGGTTAGGACTTCCAGTACTGTGTTGAATAAAAGTGGCAAGAATGGGCATCCTTGTCTTGTTCCTATCTTAGAGGAGAAGCTTTCAGCTTTTGACTGTTGAGTATGATGTGAATTATGGGTTTGTCATATATGGCTCTTATTATGTTGAGGTACCTTTCCTCTATACCCACTCTTTTTGTTTTTGTTTTTATCATAAATGGATGTTGAATCTTGGCAAATGCTTTTTCTGCATCATTGAGATGATTGTTTTTTTATCCTTCATTTTGTTAATGCTGTATTATCCCATTGATTAATTTGCAGATATTAAACCATACTTGCATTTCTAGAGTAAATCATGATCTTTTAAACATATTAGTTAAATAATATATGTAATATATATTATAATATATATGTATTAACATTATATCATCAGGAATATTGGCCTGCAATTTTCTTGTAGTGTCCTTGTTTGGTTTGGTTTTAGGGTAATGCTGGCCTTATAAAATGAGTTTGGAAATGTCTGCTATCTTTTGGAAAAGTTTGAGGATTGGCATTAATTCTTCTTTGAGTGAAAGAATTCACCAGTGAAACCTTCTGGGCTAAAGATTTACAAAAAACCCTGAGATTATGGGGCCTCATACCTGAGTGTGATCTGAACATTGGTGATTTCTGGTCATTTAAGCTAAGACTAAGCTTGAAATTCTTCATTGTTGATGCCTGAGAATTTCAAGAGCAACACCTCTACGAGAATCTTGTCTTTCAGTCATCAAAATGATCGGTGGCTTCAATATCTTGAGAAAGAAACAATACTTTGTTTAGGGATAGGACACTGAAGGAGTGTCTCCTTTTCTCCCACTCTGATTCTTCTTGTTTTCTAACATTCCATTAAGATAATTGTTGGAACAGGTGATGTAGGAGGCCTAGAAGGCTAATCTCTCAGCGTACCTAAGTGTTTCTAAGTGTTCTATCACCAGGGACCCCGGAGAAGTTATTATTTTATTTATGCCCAGTTATTATGGGTTGATGTGGAAATTTGCAAGAAAGCAAGAAAACATTTTTTTTCCAGCCCAGTGAGTACTCCTCTGCATCCCCTCTCAAAACACTGTTTTAAGGGACTTCTTCCTTTGTACATTTTGCTTAAATTGATTTATTGAGAACTTTTTGAGGATGCATTGGAAAATCACAAAAATCCAATGAATAATTTAGAAAGCTATTATTGACTGAGTTCTGACAGTTGGCTTTTGGAAGGCAGAACTGTGTTAAATATTGTATGACATAAAGATTTCTTTGCAAAAGATGGTTCATTATTAGGATTTCTTTCAGGAAATAGACATAACAGCAATGAGATGAAAACATTTCTATGGCTTTCTACAATACCTTCAGCCAGAAGTTCTCTGGAGCACACAGGACCTTCTGGCTGGAGACACCTAGAGTTGGTATAAGGTGAGAGAGGTGTGTGAGCAAATAAATGAGTGAGATTTCCTGCCAGCACCAGGAAAAACAAGGAAAGAGGAGGCGTAGATTTGTTTTGAGAGCTGCGTTTGCTTAGAAAGCTCATCAACTGCTGGCAGCCTAAGAAGACAGTATAAATTACTTTCTTACCTCTATTTCCTTAGACCCACCATCCCTATTCTTACCTTAGAAAGATGATTAAGCTCAGAAGCCAGAAAAGAGTGGGTCAAAGTGAGCTGCCCTAAATAAAAATGTTGACAATGCCACAAGCAATGTGGATTAACTGGACCTCTCACACATATCTGGTAGGACTGAATTGCTATACCCCTTTGGAAGATGAGTTGGAAGTTTCTATCCAACCAAGCATTTCTCCTTCAGTATACCTCACAGGAAGTCGGCATAATAAGAGTGATGATTACCAAATAATAGAGATACTTTCATACCATGGGAAGTAGTGAAAGGGAATGACCTAGATCTGTTCTGTGTCAACACAGAAGACTCTCCAAGATGCACCAAGTCTGTGTGTGTGTGTGTGTGTGTGTGTGTGTGGTTGTGGTGTGTGTGTGGGGGGGGGTTGCTATATATAGATATATATAGATATAGATATATGCCTTTAATGAAATACTGCATAATTCATACAATCACACATAGACTGAAGTGTATGTATGTGTGTGTATAGGTGTATCTGAAAGGAAGCAAACCAGTGTTTTTACTTCTGGGAAGAGCGAGGAGACAGGAATGCAGAATGACTTAGCCTTTTCTGAAATGCCAAAAGACATTTAAATAAGTATGTGTTCATGTATCACTGACCTAATTTGAAGCTTAAAACAAAAAGCACTGCCCCTTTTGTGGGGGGACTGGGAAGTTTGTGGGGCCAGGGGATTTTCTGCACCATCGGTGGTCTGTGAGCATATATTAGCTAACAGCTTGACTTATTGGGCATAGGAATTCTTTGTGCAGCTAAGTCACTGAGTTACCCTCACTCCTACAGCTTGCCCTTGCCTTCAGATCTGGCTCCTTGTAAAACACTAATGTACCCGCTGGCTCTGGTTTAACTCTTGGGTGCGTCACGAATATTAATTATGCAGTTTCAGATGAGAGTAAGTTCATGTTCTCTTCATGGCCGAGTGAGTTTTTAGAGAGAGCCAAGATGAGTGTCATAAGTAGGAGCTTGTGAGGCTCATAAAACTCATAGGTGCCAATGTAGAAAGATGACTGGAACAGCAGGAGAAAAGCCAAGTGTCCGCTTTTAGTTAAAGGAAGAACAGCTTCATATCTTGGGGGCACGAGAGATTATTGAACTACATCACGTGTAGTTTTCAAAACAATGCACCTACCAGCCCTCTCCCTGTAGCTGCACCATCTATTGGAGGAAAATTGCTGTTCCAAGACTTTTTCTTCTCTCTGGGCTGTGAAAGCTCCCTGTCACTTAAGATTCTCCCTCCTGAGCTTTGGCAACAATCCTTCAGTTAAGTTGGGTTTTCAGGGGCCTGTGGAACCATCTCACCTGGCAAATTTTCACCATGAGAACCACTTAGATCCTACTAGATGTGAAGCACTTGGTAGTCCCGATAATGCCACTTTGAATTAATTAGTTTTTCAATGTCTAGTTTATATCAAGCGAGGATAGAAAAATCAATAGAATCCCAACTCTTGGGCCTAAATTAATCTTAAAACCCTGGAAATAATGCCCATTATGTGTTTCCTGCATCAAATTAGTTTATTGATCAACCCTTTCCCTTGGTTTGTCTGTTGCCCCAAACCTATAGTGACCTTTTTCTTCATCAGTCTTGGACCTATGCAAACAATGTGGAGGAAAAAGAAATGGGAACTTTTAAGTCATTGCTATCTGCTGTATAGATACGTGTTCTATGTTGTATATACTCAGGTATGTGTTTTGTGTTAGTGTGGACAGAGCATAAAACTGCCACCTGGGATTGGACCCAGGAGCGCCCCCCCCCACAATGCTCACCTTGCTGTTCTTCCACAGGACGTCCCTTGTTACAGAAGAGCATCCTTGTGTGAATTTTTTTTTAAAGATATAAGTATCAAAGGTCAGGCATATCCTCCCAAACCCTTTATTCCATTATGAGACCATGAGTGCACATTTGGAGTTATCTAAAGCTCTTTTTATCATTTATCGTTTCACTTAATATATATTAAGTGCCCAAAACTTAGGTACTGTGTGCTAGACATAAAAGTTGAAGAGTGATGGTACTCTTAGAGTTTAAAGGACAGTATGAGCAAGGGTAAGAAAAGGTAAAATGTTATTTTCATATATTGATTTGGTAGCATCTTTTGGAGTAATGAGTTTCACATGATTACTCTCTATAAAAATTCATATATATATGTATGTGTATATATATAATCTTAAGATTTTATTTATTTGACAAAGAGCATGCCCAAGGGGGATCAGCAGTTTCACATGATTATTCTCTATAAAAATTCATTATATATATATATTTTAGGATTTTATTTATTTAATAGAGCACACAAGGGGGATCAGCAGAGGAAGAGGGAGAAGCAGACTCCCCGCTGAGCAGGGAGCCCTATGTGGGGCTTGATCCCAGGACCCTGATATCATGACCCAAGCCAAGGCAGACGCACGCTTAACTGACTGAGCCACATAGGGGCCCTATATTTTAAAAAATAAAATGCATGTGTGTGAAAAAGCACCAAACTTAGTAAATGAGTACATTTAAGACTTTTGTTATATGTTTTCTTCCCCTTCTCTCAAGCTTTGAGATATCTCATTCATACCTTTGGGAAAGTTGATATATTTCAATTATATTCCTTTTGAAATCTTATCCTCCACATGGGGCAAACTCTCATATTTTATTGTGGACAGAACTTCACCCTCTTGATCACTATATTTAATCTTTTTGAATCTTTTCCAGATGCCTTGTATTTTTCTTCAAGTGCAACAATTTGAACTGCACGCAATGTACCAGGGGCAGAAGCATCCTGTTCTCCAAGATCATTGGCTAATACTTTGTGCCTTTTCTGATAATAGTTGACATTTTATTGGCCATTTTTCTAAGCAATAGTACACTGGGTCAGTGTCTTTAAAAATAGTCTGTGTTGTCGTCAAGTCTTTTTTTTTTTTTTTTTTTTTTTTTTTTTTTATTTTTTTTTTTTNTTTTATTTATTTGAGAGAGCAGGAGTGTGGGGGAAGGGGCGGAGGGAGTGGGCATGTAAACTCCCCGCTGAGCAGGGAGTCTGATGCAGTCTGATCCCTGGACCCCAAGATCATAATCTGAATCATGACTTGAGCCAAGGGCAGATGTTTAACCAACTGAGCCACCCAGGTGCCCCATCAAGTCCTCTTTTCTAAGTTGTGCCCGAGAGGAACCTCGTCAGGCAGCTGGTAGAATATGGATTATTTTTTCAGTAAAAACATCGTCTTGTGCTTGCCCACGGTGAGATTCACACTTGTTTATTGCTTGCCAGTCATTGCTGCAGAAGTTTGTTCTGCAGGTCGTCTCCAGTGTATTGGTATTTGCGGTGCTTATAGCTCATTTTAGCTGCAGGAGCTTTGTGTCATCTGCACATTTAAAGATGTTAAAGTAATACTTCAGAAGGTGTTAGGACTCTGTTGAATCCATTTATTCTTCCCCATATTTCCATGTTTCTAAAACTATCTCCTCTGGTAACAAGAGCATTGACCAATTTCATGGCAAGATTTTTGAAAACAGAATTTGATGTGGAACCTTGGCAATTTTATGAAACATTTTATTGGTATAAAAATATATAGTACCACTGGGTGTTATACTCAACTAATGAGTCATTGAGCATTGTATCGAAAACTAATGATGTACTATACCTTGGCTAATTAAATTTAAAAAATATATAGTACCTATCTGTAAGGTACAAAAATGAAGATAAAATGAACACACGTATTTACTGTTCAGCCAAAACAACATTATCTCTCTCCTTTCTCCCCAGTGATAACCTCTGACCAAAATGCTGCCATTCTCTTGCTTCTACTTAAGGTTTACTACATATATATTTCTCCAAATACTAAAAAATATTTTCTTTTTTAAAATTTATATATAAATGGTATCATACTCTATATATTCTTTAGGATTTTTTTGGGGGGGTTAACACTGAGAGTTTCATTTATGTTGATATATAGTTCTTTTTTTTTTAAGATTTTATTTATTTGAGAGAGAGCGAGAGAGTGAGCAATAGAGAGCACAAGTGAGGAGGAGAGGGAGAAGCAGGCTCCCCGCCAAGCAGGGAGCCTGATGCAAGACTCTGTCCCAGGACTCTGGGGTCATGACCTGAGCTGAAGGCCAACACTTAACTGACTGAGCCACCCAGGTGCCCTGATATATATATATATAATGCATACTTTTATCACAATGCATTTATTCTGTCAGTGGAGAGGTGGAGAGTTAGGGATTTTTCGTGTGTGTGTGTGTGTGCGCGCACACATGCTATTTCAAAATGTACTATACGCATTCTTGTACATGGGTGAGAATTTCTACAAGGTTTATACTTAGAAGTGAAATTGATAGGTCAGATGAGCTGTGTGCATCTTCACCCATATCCTACAACGCCAATTTGTATTCCAGAGTGGTGCTTATACCAATTTACATTTGACCCGTCAGTGTCTAAATCCTCCTGGTCTATGTCCTTGCTATACTGGTTTTTGTTAGACTTAGATATTTTTTGCAAATCTGATACAGTAAAATGGTGTTGCATTGTGCCCTTAATGTTCATTACCATTGAGGTTGGGTATCTTTTTCATATATATATGAAATATATATATTAGACATCTCCGTTTTTTCCTTTTTCTTTGAAATGGCTGCTCATGGATTTTTTATACTGGGTTACTTTGTTTTTAAATAATTTATAAGAGATCTTACAGAGTATATTATAGTTGTTAAGCTGTTGGTTATATGTGACAAAGATCTCTGTTTTTGGCTTATATTTTTATGTTATCTGTCTCTTAATGAAACTATTTTTAATTTCAATGCAGTCTGATGTATTAGCCTTTTAAGATGTGACTTTTTTTTTTTTATGTAAGCGATCCTTATCTACATTGTGGTATCTACATTATGCGCTTCCAGTTACAGAATGAGTAAGTCACAGGAATAGAAGGCACAGCATAAAGAATACAGTCATTGGTATTGTAATAGCATTATATGATGACAGAAGGAAGCTACACTTGGGGTGAGCATAGCGTAACATATAAACTTGTTGAATCACTATGTTCACCTGAAACTCATAGAATATTGTGTATCAACTATACTCAAACTTTTTTGTAAACTTTAAGGAAATATTTAATCCATTGGAATTGCTGTTGTTGAGTTGTGAAGTGGGGAACCTAGATTTATTGTTTGTTCATGTGGCTAACCAGTTGGCTTAGCCTCACTGATGGAGTGTAATGATTTATACTTTGACCTCTGTCAATATTGAGATTGTATGTATGTGTGAGTTCTGTCTGATGATAAGGAATTAAATGTTACTACAGTGACCTGTTAAATGGAATTTATTTATCTCATCTACTAGTGAGTAGTCTGGGGAAAAGCAGTTCAGGCTGGCACAGCAGTTCAAGAGTGTCACTAAGGCCCTGGACCGCTTTTACGTTACAACTCTGCCATCTTTAACATTTTCCTCATGGCTATGGGGCAGCTGCTGCACCTCCAGGCATCATATCTATGTTCAAGTCAGGAAGAAGAGGGGGAACTGTAAAGGGCAAAGAAGCAATCTTTGCATTTCATTCCCTTTTAATTTTTCAGGAAGAGAAATTTCCCCTGATTTATGCCTAAATCTTATTACATAAAACTGTTAACATATGCCACCTTAGCTAGAAGGAGGTGAGTGCTTAGAGAGTTGAACTGAGTAGCCTACCACAGACAAAAGCAAGAGGGAATGGGGTTAAGTGTTAAGTAAGCCAACTTACAGTATCTGCCACAGTGGTCTATTCCTGAACTCTACTTTTCCATTGGTCTAGATGCTTATCTTGGCCCCAGCACCACGTTATTTTACTAGAACTTTAAGAATGTTTTTATGTGGTAGGGCAAGTCTTTCTCCCTTACTCCCTATTATTCTTCTTTCAAGTGTCTTAGCTATTCTACTTTTATCTTCCATGCATATATTTTTTTTCTTTTTTAAAAGATTTTATTATTTGAGAGAGAACACATGCACTGAGCCAGGAGGAGAGGGAGAAGCAGGCTCCTCTCAAGCAAGGAGCCCATGCTGGGCTCAATCCCAGGACCCTGGGATCATGACCTGAGCTGAAGGCTGACGCTTAACTGACTGAGCCATCCAGGCACCCCTCATACATATAATTTTTTGAATTAACTTATCAAGTTAAATACACACATGCTGCTTATTTTTATTGTATTGTGCTGGGTTTATAGATTAATTTGAGGACATTGACATTTTTTACAATCTTTTTTATCTTTGATCATGGTCCATTTATTCAGGTCCTCTTCAATGTCTGTAAAGGTTATGATTTTCTCCTGAAATTGACAGATTTAAAAACATGACTAAAAGAAAGAATGGAATCAATAGCACATTACCCTTTATGTCAGATAAATATACACCCATACACATAAAACAGTAATCTACACTTTCCAAGGACTACTTCAAACAAAAGGATACAAATCGAGCCCATTAGGAGGTCTTTCTGTGGGTGCTGTGGAATTGAAGTAGGAATGCAAATGAATAGGCCAAGTATTGATTTTTGTATGGGCCAAGAGGTGAAGCTCAAAATTTAAAAAAATAAAGGTCCTTTAATCATCAGTTACTATCTTTTCTTTTTTCCCCTCCACCACTTGCTATTCTATTTTCTTCTTTTATTTATTTAAATCTTATTTTTAAAACTTTGTTTTGTAATCCGTTACAGCTGGGTTATAGACATGCTTTTGCTTTTTTGGACGTTAATCTTAGAACTAGCCACCTTGTAAAATTCTTAATATTTCTCTTGGTCTTTGGATTCATGTATTTCTCTGCAGGAAGTTACATAGACTGCAAGTAATGACAATTTTTTTATGTTTTTATTTAAATTCCAGTTAGCATAGTATATTATTAGTTTCAGGTGTACAACAGTGACTGATTAAACACTTCTATACAACACCCAGTGCTCATCACAAGTGCTCTCCTTCATCCACATCATCTATCTCACCCATTCCCCACCCACCTCCCCTCTGGTGACCATCCATTTGTTCTTTAGAGTTAAGGGTCTGTTTCTCCCCACCACCACCACCCCCACCCCCCAGCTCCACCCCAGGAGCAGCCAGACTTTGCACTGACTTGTTCTTATAATGGTAACAGTAACTTTTCAAATCACTTGCCCTTGTGTGGCAGTGGCTTCTTCCCCCGTTACATGCACAGCACAGCTGAATGGTTTCTGTTATCAGGCGCTTTTTGCTCAGCCAGCCGCATCTTTAGGTTCACTTCAGTGATGAGGATCTGCCATCATTCTAGGCAGGCTGTGAACAAAGCTGAGGCTATGGATTCAATTTATAGCACTCTTCACCAAATTTATTTATTGCAATCCTGTTACAGTTAGGGTTAAGAATACCTAGAGGAAATTGCACACCGTTTTATTCTGTTGGTCAAATCGTTCGTTCCGGCTTTCTGGACATCCATTGCAGCGACAGTGTTAATGAATGTCACTTTGACCAAAAACCCATTTGTAGGGATCATCTTTGTATAAAAGGTGTTTTAGCCAAAAATTCTGTAGCACTTAAAAATTTCTAGGAATTGGCCTGAGTACTTTAAATATATCAGATTTAATTTGCACAACAACCTGATAAGTAGGTGCTATTACCATCCACATTTTTTTGGTGAGTAAACGGAGGCAAAGGGAGATAGGCAATTATCCCATGGTCACATAAGCTAGTACAAACGGAAACTCAAACCCACCTGTTTTGGTTCCTGAGCCCATGCTGTCAGCCACTTGACCAAACCAACTCTGGTATATTCTCAAAATTCTGTAATCATAGAATTAAATTGACAAAGTGCTCTTTCTATAGAATTTCATTGTTTAACTGGATCCTCTGCTTTATACATTTGGATTTTTAATTCTACTTTATTTCTGCAGGTGTCCCAAGGATCTGAATGCTCTTGAACATGAAATATATCTATTCTAGATCCTTACATGGTCACCACAAGATTACACACAGCCTCTTGCTAGAGACTGAGAGTTGGAGAGAACAGAAGAGTAATTATACAGGAAGTAGTTTTCAGACCTATCACTGGAATATCATTCAGCAAATTAATTCTTGGTTATCACTTCTTGGATTATACATAGGAATTTCCAGATTTCATTTTTTTCCTCCCACTCTGCTGGGTCACAGGCTCTTGACAGGAAGATGGAACCAGAAAGAGGTCAAAGCCAGAAACAGGGTGAACATCAGTGAGCCCCTCTCAGTGTGTCCCAACCAAATAGAAAATTTAAAATTTTCAACTTGGTATCTCATGTCCCTTATGTTTATATTTGAAAGTGGACCATAAAGTAAGCAATATAATAAGTTACCTTAATTTTTGGTTTTTGGGTTTTCTTAATTGAAGAGCAGAAAATGTAGCTAAAAGATGTTTGTGAAGGCAATATTCAGCCAAGCGGTTGGTGTTTTGCACCACGAAGTAATTACATTGTTTCATTCCATCTCATTTTTACATTCTCTGGGAACCAAGTTAGCAGTTTTCATGCAACTTACCTTTGAACATCTGTGTTCAAATTTGGGAGTTTATTTTGCTTAAAATATTTAAATGGATTTGATGCTTTCTTTGCCTTTAAACTTTTTTTTGAAGTTTCAAAGAAGAATTAGATTTGAGGATTTCAGTGTGAAATGGTTTTCTGGATACTTCTGGCCGAACTAAATAGGGGAGTGAGTTTGCAAAGAAGTGACATTCAGTAATAGCGATGCTGATAAGAAAGACAATTAGCACCATAGGTTACGACCACCTGGCTGTATCAGCAGGTTGCACATGGCTTGGAAATGTCGTATTTTGTTTATTTCCTTTCCTCAAGCCAAATAGGTTTTAGACAGAAGTTGCAACCATAGCAATACTTCATTTATCTGGAGGTCACGTATCCAATATCTTGGACATTTAAAATACAATAATTGGTAATCTAATAATAAGCAAAGGCCTCTGAACAGCCAAAATAGATGTCACAAAGCCAAAACATTAAGTCCGTGTATTAATTCACTGAAAAGGCCATAATCAAAGTGTACTTGTTCTGAAGTCAAAAGTATTCTGATTGTTTTGGCAATTAGGCTTTCCAGACCGCAGCGCATTAGAAGGTGGTAGAGAAGGGAGGGAATTACAAACTGTGTAAATAAAAGCAAAATATCTCTAGTTGACAGCTAGAAAATGAACCAAACCCTGGAAGTTAGAAAAATTCAAAGGGTGATGCCCTGGAGCTGTTAAAATATGCCACCAGACCCATTACGGGCACAAGAAAATAATTTAACTTGATTATGAGGAGCCTACGTTATTAACAGTGGGCTAAATTATGTTCAGTATAGGCCGTTTGATAAAGCGAGAGTTTATAATTCATTTAAAAAGATATTAACCCATTTTTTCCTGAGAACTTACAGACCAGCTCCTGACGATGTGACAATATCACATCAAAAGTGTTGCTTACCTAAGGTGGGCAAGAAGGTTTTGACGTTGTTCAGAGGAGTCCTGGTCTGCTTGTCAAGTGCTTTATTGTTTTACAAGACACGGGGACCCCAGAGTGTGGGATCGATGGAGCAGACACAAGGTAAACATGCCCACCTCACTCATTCAAGAATTTACTGAAGATACTTCATTCTCTTGCACACAGCAGTGGGATGCTCTTTATTACCTTTTCCTTATGATTCCTTCTATTTTTCTGCCTTCGTTTAGCCCCTGCTATCATCTTTAGTGATTTCACCCTCTATGTTGACAGTTCACCTGGGGTTCCGTGTCAGACAGCTTGAAAATCTGTTCCATTCTAACACACTGCCGTTACTGGGGGAGGCGGCCATGGCAGGAAATCGAGTTATCTTCTACCCTGCAGGTTCTGTTGGAGTGATCATTGCAAGGTGCCCAATGTGCCTGAAATGAATTTGAGGGCTTTGTGGTTATCAGTTTTGGAAATTAAATTTTTAGTCTGGAGAGCCAAGTTGGGACTCACCATAATAATAAAATTCTTGTGGGATTTTTGCTGTTTCATGGGCTGTTAATGGGGTCTGTGCTCGAAGCTGAGAGCAAGAGGCTATCACAGACCCAGTATAGACAGGTAAATGACATTAATTATTTGGCCATGTGAGCTGGAAGCTTGTTAGAACAGGAAATTTTCTTAGCAGCCCCTCAAATTAAGCTAATCTGCATTTTAATTTGCTTTGTGAAAATCAGAAATTTTCAGAGTGTTTCTTATTTTGCTAATTGCAATGTTAGAGCAATCAGAAAACGTCTCATTATGCCGGGTTTGGTGTGGAAACAGCCACGGTCCCCACTCCAGGTCATATTTGTTCAGTGGCTATTTCCCGAGAGCGGGCCATGTGCAGAACACCGCGGTGGGGGGTGGAGGGATGAAGAAGACAGAATCCCTGTCCTCATGGAGGGTGCAGGCCAGTGGGGAAGAGCCAAATGAGAGGGCACGTGAATGAATGCAGACGGTGGCAGGTGCTCTGATATTTATTAACAGTGGTGAGGGAGAGAGAGAAAGGGGGAAGGAATCTCGGGACTTCCATTACAGCTGTAGACCTGAGCAGTGAGTGAGTGGCCACACGCAGCAGCTAGCAGAAGAGCCTCGCCAGCGGAGAGAACCCTGAAACGGGACGGGCTCATCACTCTCAGGGAACTGACAAAAGGCCAGTGTGAGTGAGTCCCAGGGAATGACAGCAGTTGGGGTAGAGATGAAGACAGTGGGTGGCTTGTGTTGGGCCTTGTAGGACACAACAAGGTGTTTGGTTTATCCTGAGACAAACTGGACACTCTTGAAGGGCATTTAGCAGAGGAGACGGATGACCTGTTATGCCTTGAAAAGATTCCATTTGACTACTGAGCCGTCAGCCGGGCTGGAGAGCAGAAGGGAGCAGGGCGGGTGAGTGAAGAAGCTGCAGGCAGCCGTGGTGGGAGCAGAGGTGGGAGAGCTTGGGCCAGAGTCAGCGGGGAGGGTGTCGTCACGTGGGAGGACAGGGTGTGTTTGGAGGTGATGGTGATAGCTGCTGTGGGACTGATATTGCAGGGGTGAGGGGAAGGTGGACTCAAAGAATCTTAGAGGGGCGCCTGGGTGGCTCAGTCGGTTGAGCATCTGCCTTCAGCTCAGGTCGTGATGCCAAGGTCCTAGGATCGAGCANTGGAGCAGAGGTGGGAGAGCTTGGGCCAGAGTCAGTGGGGAGGGTGTCGTCACGTGGGAGGACAGGGTGTGTTTGGAGGTGATGGTGATAGCTGCTGTGGGACTGATATTGCAGGGGTGAGGGGAAGGTGGACTCAAAGAATCTTAGAGGGGCGCCTGGGTGGCTCAGTCGGTTGAGCATCTGCCTTCAGCTCAGGTCGTGATGCCAAGGTCCTAGGATCGAGCACCGCTGTAGGCTCCTTGCTCTGCAGGAAGCCTNCCCGCTGTAGGCTCCTTGCTCGGCAGGAAGCCTGCTTCTCCCTCTCACTCTGCCTGCCCCTCCCCTGCTTGTGCACTCGCGCGCGCGCGCTCTCTCTCTCGCTCACAAATAAACAGTCTTAAAAAAAAAGAAAAAAAAAGAATGACTCCTGGATGAAGGAGTTGAGTACACTTACGATGAGCACTGAGCAATGTAGAGAGCTNACCGCTGTAGGCTCCTTGCTCTGCAGGAAGCCTGCTTCTCCCTCTCACTCTGCCTGCCCCTCCCCTGCTTGTGCGCTCGCGCGCGCGCGCTCTCTCTCTCTCGCTCACAAATAAACAGTCTTAAAAAAAAAAAAAAAAAAGAATGACTCCTGGATGAAGGAGTTGAGTACACTTACGATGAGCACTGAGCAATGTAGAGAGCTGTGAGTGTTTATACTGTACACCTGAAAGTAGTATAACACTGTGTGTTAACTACGCTCCAGTAAAAAAGAATGAGTCTTAAGTTTGAGGTTTGAGCAGCTGAGTGAATGGTGATATGCGCAGTACTGAGAAGACAGGAAGAAATGAGAAGATGAGTGTTGGGCCAGTTCACATTGAAATGCCCATTAGCCATCTAAGGAGAGAGAAGCATCTTATGTTTCCTGATCGAGGTCCACTTTAGGGAAGGTAGCAGACAACATAGTAGGCTTAGGGTTTAGAAAACATCATCAAAGTTCAGAGAACCTGCATTTCAGCCTTCTAGTCTCAGATAATGAATGTCAATTCCTGTCTTTCCTTATTTCATTTTGCCACAAGAATAAATACACACACACACATATGTACGTACAGCAATGTCCTTTGAGACTCAAAGAAGAAATTCAAGGGAAGAATTCCATGAGTTTTGTTGTTGTTTGTTTTTTTTTTTTAAATGAAGTCGACTTAATTGATCCTTATTTTGTACTGCGATACTGGATTTGTACATTTTAGAGCCAAAGAAGAAAGTCGGTGTAATTTTTGTGCTGTCGTAAATAATGGTGGAAAGCGTTTTAAGTTACATAATGAGGATGAGCCTTGAGATTCTGAAGGTCCTGGAAGCCTGAGGCACCTTACTTAGGAGGTGGTGTAGACTTGCTTGTCTTAAGCCAGTACATGAACTGTGCACAGTAGCTTCAGTGTTTTGTCCAGAGCAGAGTCTGGAAGATAGGGGAGCCGATTTCTTAATTTCCCCACCCCTGAAGATTTCCTGCAGGAGAGCTTTCCAGAATGGGAACCAAGAATCTATCTTTTCCATGACCTGGAGAAAAAATGCCTTTAATTTCTGTTGGCCTCACTAACTTGTGTTTTCCTGACTCTCTTGTTCAAATTAGTGTTCTCATGAGGACCAGGCAAAAGAGATTAGGGTAGAAGATTTTCTTTTTAAATTGAAGACATAAGAAAACTCAAGTATTCTCTCCCAGTTATGGAAGCTTTACAATAAACACCAACATCACTTTGTGTGGGTGAAAATTAGTGAAAAAATAGACTTAATATGTTTGTATTAGTTTGGGCTGCTGTAACAAAGGACTACAGACCAAATGGCTTAAACAAAGTTATTTTCTCGTGGTTTGGAGGCTGGGGGTCTGAGATCCAAGTGTCAGTAGGGGTGGTTTCTTCTGAGGTGTTTCTCCTTGGCTTGTAGATGACTGTCTTCAGCCAGTGCCTTCACATGGCCTTTGCTCTGTGCTAGTCTGCGCCCTAATCTCCTCTTCTAATAAGGAGACCAGTCACATTAGATTGGGGGCCAACCTAATGACCATATTTAACTTTGATTACAACTTTAAATGTTCTATATCAAAATATAGTCCCATCCTGAGGTACTGGGGGTCAGGACTTCAACATATGAATTTTGGGGGACACAATTAAGCTCATACAGTATTTCAATCTTATTAAAATCCCTCTTCCATAAAACTTTCTCTAATGTAGAAGCTTCCAGCCTTTTTTTTAGTACCTTAATGTTGTGAACCATTGTTGACTCCTCTCCACCACCATATTCTGCCTGCTCCTCCCCCCCACTCCGGTACAGATGTCTCTTGGTACATCCCCATGTCTTCCCCTCCCTCTCATCATCTCCCACACAGCATCAGAGAGATCTGACACCCAAATCTCAACGTTACTTTCCTATTTGACATCCTTCAGTGGTTTCCCATTTTCTAGGAGATAAAATGCAAACTCCCTGGGATGGTCTTTTATGTTCTGAGCCCCACGTACTTTTCCATATTCCTCCCGGATTTGCCTTCTAAGTGCCAACCATGAAGCATTCATCCTTCTCAAAGGTGTCAGGCTCTGCACATGCTTCTCTGTCAAGAACACCCTTCCTTCCCTCACACAGAGAAGGCCGATTATGCAGTGCCTTCATGACACTGCTCAGCTGCCTTTTCTTCTCTGTATCCAACCAGTTCAGTGCATTACCAACTCTTTAATGCACGTTATTGTACTTCCAGCCCTGTACCACAGTTCTGTACTTGCATCTCTACTTTTGACTAGAATGAGGGAAATGAGGTCAAGAACTGGTTTGAACTTGGTACTTTAGTGTTTACCTAGCGTACAGTTAGTGCTTAATAAGGTGAAGTGTATACATATATACAAGTGTCAATATTGCTTACAGCTTACATTTCACATCGTGTCAATAAAGGTTATCTGTTCGTTGCTTGGAACTCGGTATTTGTTACTTTAAATTCCCATACTCTCATTAGCTTCATACAGAGAACCCCCTGACTTCATCTAACCAGTAGCCATTAGGGTGATTAGGTGATGACGACGACTGGGTATAAATGACCAGTATTCTTCAGAACAACTGGAACTGAATATCCCATCAATCATAGGTCAGATGCATTCTCTTTACCTGAAAGGACTTCCCTCTCCATCCCCATGCCCACTTATAAAGGTCTTTCCCCTGAGCAATTTTGGGCTCTTGGACTCCTTGAGAGGTCAGAGTTAATTTTGCAGGGTTCTCTGGTCAGTGCAGACAATCTATATGTGCTCCTTCATGGATAAGATGTTCTCGTAAAGCTGCGTTGTCCAGTATGGTAGCTACTGGCCATATGCAGCTATTTAAATTTAAATTAAAATAAAAAATTCAGCTCTTCAGCCAGGCTAACTCCACATTTCAAGTACTCAGTAGCCACATGCGGCTAGTGCCTATCATATTACACAGCACAGATCCTAGAACACTACCATCAGGGGAAGTTCTGTTGTTCAGCCTGGTTCTGAAGCTTAGATCTCAACTTTCTGTTGGTTATTTACTGCAGTAGATAATAATCATAATAAGCCCTATTTAGTAAGCACTCACCATGAGTTATACTCTCTATAAAATCTCACTGTGAAAAAGTGGAAGCAGAAACTCAGTGAGTTATTTGCCCAAGATCCCCAAATTAGAAAGTATCTGAGGAAGGATAATAATGAAAATACATCTATTTTTAGAAATGACTAATTTCATTGATAGAAAATGGTCTGTAGTTTCAACTTGGATGTCTTGGACAGAATTAAAGTGGGTAAAGCTAGACCTGTGAGGAGGTTATATCTCCCACTAAACTGGTTTCGGTTTCCTGCTGCCTGTCTTCTCTTGGTTCCCGATGCCTGGAGGTGGCTGAATCTTCCACTGAGGGGCTTCCTGAGTGTGGGAAGCTCCTCTCAGGGAAGCAGAATTCTGCCCCGCTGCTAACCACAGGAGAACGTGGAGACCGTTTTCTATCCTGACATCTCATTTAGAGGGAAAAGCTTGAATTTCATGATTGCTTTTTCTTTCTCCTCTTCTTCCAGACCTAAGTCCTGTTTGGTTGGGACTAAGAATAGGTAAGACTCCACAGCAGACCCTTCCCCATGAGGCAACCTGATCTACCATTGAAAAGATGTACTGGTTGGGCAAAAAAGGACCCTTGAAAGATTTCAGGAGGCCATTTTTTTATTCCTATTTCTCTGTGAGTTATAAAACATCCTGACCAGGGGAGACTATTATAGACTTCCTAGAGAAATAGATGAATATTTTTGAAGAAGGGAACAAAGAAAAAATGTAGCAAGTGAGATTCGAAGGTGGCTGAACACAAATGAAATAAGGAATTTACATAAAATACCAGTAGTCGATACGTGTTTCCACAGACAACGACAAAGTAATGAGGGATCTTTTCCTGTTAGAGCAAAGGGGAATTTTATCTAGAAATTTTTTTTTTTTTGGTATTCTAACTGCCTCAGTGTAGTTGGACTCCTAAAGGAAGACAAAGAGGGAAGTAAAGGAACCAAAGTCTTGGGAAGCTGATTCTGGGTCTCATTAGTTGACCAAGGTGATAGCGCTTTTCTCATAGAACCGGAGCTGGAGGACACATGGCTTTATCGGAGTTGCTCATCCAGTTGGTGGCAGGTGGCTGTCTCGAGTGTGGGGAGAGACTGTTGTGACGGACGAGCCACACCTTCCACAGGCTCAGCAAGGGAAGTGGGGGTACAGAGGTGACTCTGGGGCCTGCCAAGAGTGTCCTGGAGAGAGATTTGGGGCTCAGAACTTCTGATTCAGAGTAATTAGCTATCTGATGGTGTGTAATAAAGTACCCCAAACGTGTTGGTTTCAAACAACATTTATGACCTCCCAGTTCCTGTGGGTCAAGAATCTGAAGGCAGCCTAGCTGAGTCCTCTGGTTTGCCGTCTCTCACAGGCTGAATCGAGGTGTCATCGGGGGGTGTAGTCATTTCAGTGTTGGACTGGGGGAGGACCCACTTCCAAGCTGACTCACCTGGCTGTTAGCAGCCTCTGGTGCTTGCTGGCTGTTGGCCACAGATAGCTGCTCCTGTCCACATGGATCTCTCTGTGGGGCAGCTGGATGCATAACATGGATGGAAGCCCCAGGCTCTTTGTAACCTAATCTTGGAAGTAACATCACGCTGGTTTTTTTGCTGTATTTTTTTTTAAGATTTATTTATTTGACAGAGAGAGCACAAGTAGGGAGAGGGGCAGAAAGAGAGGGAGAGAAATCCTCAAGAACACGCCCCACTGAGCATGGAGCCTGATGCGTGGCTTGATCCCAGGACCCTGAGATCATGACCTGAGCCAAAAGCAAGAGTCAGACACTTAACCAGCTGAGCCACCTGGGCACCCCTCTTTTATGCTGTATTTGTTTCATCAGAAGGAGGTCACTAGGTCTAGCCACATTCAAGGGGCAGGCACGGATTATACAAGGGTATGAATCACTGGAGTCCATTGAAGAGATCTGTAGCATATCGTAGTGTGAGGGGGGGAAGGTTATTGAACATGTTGCAGAAACACATTTGTTTTCTTGGTAATATATTTTAAAATGTAGCAGTGCCATGTGTAGTCCATGTGTATAAAAATAACCCCAATCCGTAATGAAACCTGGAAGCATCCTGACAGTTCTTGAAGTTTAATCAGATTGCTTTTTGTGATAACATTGAGAGCTTGGAAGATTTGACCATGGTGCAGGAGTAGGTCAGTAATTTTGGAGCGCAGATCTCTTTGCTTCCAAGACAGTGTGACCATGCTGGAACGAAGGGAAGGTATTCGGCCAGTCGGAAGCATAAAGACAATGAAATTCTGGGAGGAGAGAGACAAATTGAGGAAATGGGACAGGTTCTGAATGAGGTGGGAAACTATCCAAAAGGAAGTTGAAATCTATTTTGAATTTTTACTTTGGGGCAGTTCTACCCGCCCCTATTAGAGAGCAAATTATCCGTAAGTTGGTTATTTCCCTCCCCTCCATCCATTTCCACTGCCCATATGGTGACTGAAGCATGGAGACCCGGAAGAAAATGAGGGTGCAGTGATGAGCCAGTTCTGTGGACACCTTAGCAGGAACATTCTTCAGATGGAAGAATGCCAGGGGCATCACTCACCCTGCCCCCAACCCAAGCAGAGGTTAGTGAGTTCAGGCATGGGATCAAGAATCTGACATTCTGAGATGTCCTTCTGCACAAAGAACACATCCTGCTAAATAATTAGTTCATGAGTCTATTGGCTGTACTCGATTTGGGAAAACAAGAGCCCGATCGTGAGTTTATAACGCACAATTGATTCCCAAGGCTAGGTCAGAGGCAGAGAGGGGAGGGACTGAATGCCACCAAGCCCCAAGCCATGTTCTCGGTGGCTGTGGAGGCAGCAAAGGCACCCTGTCTCCTGCCCTTATCTCAAGCTGCCCCAAGTCAGATGTTTCTGCCCAGCTGTTGAGAGAGCCCGGAGTGCTGGGATGCAACTGTTGGGAGCAGAGTGGCATTGCCTACTGCTGGGCAGAGCTCTTGTGCTCCCCGGTCTTCGTCTGAATGCAGCAATCATTTACTGTGTATGTAGCCTTTATTCAGACCGCTGAGCCTGCAGGTTCTTTATCTCTGCAGAAGCACGCAGTCCTGGCTCCCTGATCTTCCCATCAAACAGACTGTGGTCATGCCCAGTTCACATGCATGTGTAGATGCCAGGAAGGAAAAGGATTCCAGAACACATGCTGTTAACCTCAGGAAACAGCGGTACTCCGTGTCTCCTCCAGTTGCTTCTTACCGCTCTGGGGTAGGAGGCCTACTTAATGACTTTCCAGCTTACAAGTTCCAGTGCCTCTTCCCATTCCCTCTGAGCTTTGCAAGTGATCTCCAAAAGCAGCAGAAATAAGATGCCCCATGGCCCTTATGGGAGACGCGTTGAAGTGGCTGAAACAATCCAGTGTTGGCAGAGGCAAAGTAAAAACGAGGTGACATTTCCCTCAATCCATTTCCGCAGACCTGAATTCTCAGTTCATCTCTATCACTGTGTGGCTTGGGGTAAATGACGTTTGCTCTGAGCCTCATGAGTTTCTTGTCTGTCATATGCATATAAGTTTATTGTCAGGATCGAATGAAGGACTGCTTATAAGGTGCCTAGCATAGAACTGGTACATCACAGGCACTCAGTAAGTGGCTTCGGTTTTCTTTGACCCAACAGATAGCAATGGCTACCAGTCAATCCTGCACCCTATTCTCCACTCCCTTCCTTCTCACTCCCCTATACCTTTTAGAGTAGTCTTTCCATTTGCCTAGTAGAGGCTCAGAGATATAAACTGAATGGAAGACAGTGCCCACTGGCTGCGTGGCTCTGTCAGAAGTAGTCGGGATTGGGGTGCCTGCGTGGCTCAGTCGGTTAAGGCATCTGACTGTTGATATCAGCTCAGGTCATGATCTTGGGGCTGTGGGATCGAGCCCTACATCAGGCTCTGCGCTCAGCGCAGGTCTGCTTGAGATTCTTTCTCTCCCTCTCCCCCTCCCCTGTACTCATCTGCTTGCTCTCTCACGCGCATGCACTCTCTCTAAATTAATTAAAACCCTAAAAAAAAAATTGGTATTGTCAGGAAAGAGAAGCCCAAGTTAAAAAACAAACATGCTAGAGAAAAACCCACTGCACATCAGATTACTTGAGGTGGGCTAGTAGGTTACATTAACCCCAGGATTATTAATGTATCTGTAGTGGCCTGCCAGGATTTGGCTGGATGGAGGGGAGTCTGGAAGGTCTGGAGGCCAGAGGGTCAAGTCTGGAGAGGAACTTGGAGATGACACAGCAAGGATGATAGGGCCCCATGCACACTGGGAGACTTAAGAAAAAAAAAAGCTGAGATTTGGGGTCATCAGTATTTATGATGGTACTGTTTCACAGTTTATATGCATCCGCACGATTATGTCACTTCTCACAGTACTGTTTCTGACTTGGATGTTATTAACTTCATTTTATAAATAAGGTTCATTAGAGTAGGGCTTTACCCAAAGCCATGCTGTCAGTGAGGAATCTAATCAGCACGCAAACTGGAGTCTTTGGAATCTCATTTTGGTGCTGCTTCTGTGAAATCGCCATCTCAACAGACTGGAGCCCTGGAAGTCTGGCTGAAGGACAGGAAAGGGCCTCTATCCCAGCAACCAACTAGAACTTGAGAGAGGGCAGAACTTTGTGGGCCAGGGCATGTTTGCCTATTTCCCAGTATTAGAACTGTTTTCAAAGAATGGAGAAGCTCCAACCTGTATAGGCAAGCTTGCTTGTGGGGTGTGGGCTGGGGCAGAAGGTTAAGTGGAACAAGTGGTTTCTTATCCTTTGGGTCAGTCTTCGTGATCACTGAGAGTGTTGACCATTTTTGTTTTGTTGTTATTTTTGTTTTAAAATTTTTATTTACTTATTTGGGGGGAGAGCACAGAGGGAGAGGGAGAAGCAGGCTCCCTGCTGAGCAGGGATCCCAATGCAGGGCTCGATCCCAGCACTCTGGGATCATGACCTGAGCTGAAGGCAGATGTTTAACCGACTGAGCCCCCCAGGTGCCCGAGTGTTGACCATTCTTTGAAGCACAGAAACAAAAGACGTCTTCTCCAAAAGTAGGACTGGTAGTGTGGGTTTGGATTGGTAATCTGTTGGGATTTTTTATTGTTTAGGTTTAAAGTAGCATCTCATTTCTCAAAGCACCTAACACCTCTCCAGCCCCCACCAGATCGGCTCAGTTTCTCTTTCTAGATCATGTTCCAACTTTGGAGACATCAGTGACAGATCTGAGAAGATCAGACTATTCTACTGTGATAAGAAGACATAGGCAATTGAATGTTGGTTATTCTCAAGTGGTTTCTTCAATAAAATAATGGTATTTTGTTAATAGTGGTTATCTAGTGAATGTTACTGCAGTGCTGTTTCAAGGGTTTTATATATACTAACTCATTTAACCTCAAACAATGCATAAAGAAATTATTATTGTTCCCATTTCACAAGCAAAAAAAAAAAAAAAAAACTGAGGCAAGAAGGTAATAAGGTTTGCTGCTATTTAAATTTTCTTCTTAGGAGCAGTGACTTGAATTGTGGGTTATAGCTTCAAAGAGAATGTTGTTTGTAAAGCAACAAGTTCTTTTTCTAAGCTCTAAATAAACTCAGACCTCTATTATAACATCCATTTGTGAACTTAAATTGAAGAAATTTGAGAAGGTGAAGTGTCCTATTAAAGCAAGATTTACAGAAAAAACAAACCTTAACTTCTGTTTAGATGGCTTTTAGGCATCTTTAGCTATTTCTCTCTGATCCTTTTCAGGATGCGGCTGATTCCATAAGCCTTTCCCATCTTTGCTAGTGATTTCCTTAGCCATTTGGGGGCTTTTATACATTGCTCCTCTAGAGCGGTCTTACCATGAGAAGGCTGCATTGCATGTGGTAGAAAGAGACAACATCTGCTTCCGTAACTGCCTGGGTGAGAAAGTTCTCTGTAGCTAGTGCTTGTCCATAAAAAGGCTGAAATCTAAAGTGGGACATAAGACAATTCTGTAGGTTTTNAGTGATCTCCAAAAGCAGCAGAAATAAGATGCCCCATGGCCCTTATGGGAGACGCGTTGAAGTGGCTGAAACAATCCAGTGTTGGCAGAGGCAAAGTAAAGACGAGGTGACATTTCCCTCAATCCATTTCCGCAGACCTGAATTCTCAGTTCATCTCTATCACTGTGTGGCTTGGGGTAAATGACGTTTGCTCTGAGCCTCATGAGTTTCTTGTCTGTCATATGCATATAAGTTTATTGTCAGGATCGAATGAAGGACTGCTTATAAGGTGCCTAGCATAGAACTGGTACATCACAGGCACTCAGTAAGTGGCTTCGGTTTTCTTTGACCCAACAGATAGCAATGGCTACCAGTCAATCCTGCACCCTATTCTCCACTCCCTTCCTTCTCACTCCCCTATACCTTTTAGAGTAGTCTTTCCATTTGCCTAGTAGAGGCTCAGAGATATAAACTGAATGGAAGACAGTGCCCACTGGCTGCGTGGCTCTGTCAGAAGTAGTCGGGATTGGGGTGCCTGCGTGGCTCAGTCGGTTAAGGCATCTGACTGTTGATATCAGCTCAGGTCATGATCTTGGGGCTGTGGGATCGAGCCCTACATCAGGCTCTGCGCTCAGCGCAGGTCTGCTTGAGATTCTTTCTCTCCCTCTCCCCCTCCCCTGTACTCATCTGCTTGCTCTCTCACGCGCATGCACTCTCTCTAAATTAATTAAAACCCTAAAAAAAAAATTGGTATTGTCAGGAAAGAGAAGCCCAAGTTAAAAAACAAACATGCTAGAGAAAAACCCACTGCACATCAGATTACTTGAGGTGGGCTAGTAGGTTACATTAACCCCAGGATTATTAATGTATCTGTAGTGGCCTGCCAGGATTTGGCTGGATGGAGGGGAGTCTGGAAGGTCTGGAGGCCAGAGGGTCAAGTCTGGAGAGGAACTTGGAGATGACACAGCAAGGATGATAGGGCCCCATGCACACTGGGAGACTTAAGAAAAAAAAAAGCTGAGATTTGGGGTCATCAGTATTTATGATGGTACTGTTTCACAGTTTATATGCATCCGCACGATTATGTCACTTCTCACAGTACTGTTTCTGACTTGGATGTTATTAACTTCATTTTATAAATAAGGTTCATTAGAGTAGGGCTTTACCCAAAGCCATGCTGTCAGTGAGGAATCTAATCAGCACGCAAACTGGAGTCTTTGGAATCTCATTTTGGTGCTGCTTCTGTGAAATCGCCATCTCAACAGACTGGAGCCCTGGAAGTCTGGCTGAAGGACAGGAAAGGGCCTCTATCCCAGCAACCAACTAGAACTTGAGAGAGGGCAGAACTTTGTGGGCCAGGGCATGTTTGCCTATTTCCCAGTATTAGAACTGTTTTCAAAGAATGGAGAAGATCCAACCTGTATAGGCAAGCTTGCTTGTGGGGTGTGGGCTGGGGCAGAAGGTTAAGTGGAACAAGTGGTTTCTTATCCTTTGGGTCAGTCTTCGTGATCACTGAGAGTGTTGACCATTTTTGTTTTGTTGTTATTTTTGTTTTAAAATTTTTATTTACTTATTTGGGGGGAGAGCACAGAGGGAGAGGGAGAAGCAGGCTCCCTGCTGAGCAGGGATCCCAATGCAGGGCTCGATCCCAGCACTCTGGGATCATGACCTGAGCTGAAGGCAGATGTTTAACCGACTGAGCCCCCCAGGTGCCCGAGTGTTGACCATTCTTTGAAGCACAGAAACAAAAGACGTCTTCTCCAAAAGTAGGACTGGTAGTGTGGGTTTGGATTGGTAATCTGTTGGGATTTTTTATTGTTTAGGTTTAAAGTAGCATCTCATTTCTCAAAGCACCTAACACCTCTCCAGCCCCCACCAGATCGGCTCAGTTTCTCTTTCTAGATCATGTTCCAACTTTGGAGACATCAGTGACAGATCTGAGAAGATCAGACTATTCTACTGTGATAAGAAGACATAGGCAATTGAATGTTGGTTATTCTCAAGTGGTTTCTTCAATAAAATAATGGTATTTTGTTAATAGTGGTTATCTAGTGAATGTTACTGCAGTGCTGTTTCAAGGGTTTTATATATACTAACTCATTTAACCTCAAACAATGCATAAAGAAATTATTATTGTTCCCATTTCACAAGCAAAAAAAAAAAAAAAAGAACTGAGGCAAGAAGGTAATAAGGTTTGCTGCTATTTAAATTTTCTTCTTAGGAGCAGTGACTTGAATTGTGGGTTATAGCTTCAAAGAAAATGTTGTTTGTAAAGCAACAAGTTCTTTTTCTAAGCTCTAAATAAACTCAGACCTCTATTATAACATCCATTTGTGAACTTAAATTGAAGAAATTTGAGAAGGTTAAGTGTCCTATTTAAAGCAAGATTTACAGAAAAAACAAACCTTAACTTCTGTTTAGATGGCTTTTAGGCATCTTTAGCTATTTCTCTCTGATCCTTTTCAGGATGCGGCTGATTCCATAAGCCTTTCCCATCTTTGCTAGTAATTACCTTAGCCATTTGGGGGCTTTTATACATTGCTTCTATAGAGCGGTCTTACCATGAGAAGGCTGCATTGCATGTGGTAGAAAGAGACAACATCTGCTTCCATAACTGCCTGGGTGAGAAAGTTCTCTGTAGCTAGTGCTTGTCCATAAAAAGGCTGAAATCTAAAGTGGGACATAAGACAATTCTGTAGGTTTTGTGCAAAAAGGACCAACTGGTATAGCATAACGAGTAACAATTTAGCTTTCCTAAAAATGTGTATCTGTACGCAGATGTTGTCTATGCCATTATGCCCCAAACCTTGTTGTACTCGGAAATGAGCAGGTGCCCTTGGACTGTCTTTGTGTTTCTGCAGTTGTCAACACACAGGTTTTAGTTCGTGATCTTTTTAATCAGAAGAAAAAGAAATGAAGATGTTGTTTCTAAAGGAAGTATTAGCCTCAGAGGGGCAAACATATGGTGAACTTAACACACAAAGGAACCCAGATTGCACAGCAAATGGTCAGCCCTTTGGCTCAGTTGGAGAGGAACAGTGAGTCAGACACAGCCTCCCAGGTCCTTTCTGGATCCGCAGGTAAACAGTGGACTCATTTTACATGAGGAGTTGCTGGGTTCTTTTCAGGCTGAGACTTGGGGTTGCATTACCCCTTCAAATTGGCAAATGGACCAGCTCTGAGCAGGCATAGTGGGGATTTGACTTAAGACTGGAGGATATCCCCCTCTCTGTTGCTTCTGTTCTTTCTGAGGTTGGGGGGCATTCACTTGACCAAGTCCTGTGAAGATATTGGAGTTCTGAAAAACATGGCTCCGACATCAAGGAGCTTCCAGTAAAGAGAAGACTTGAGCACTAAGATCCAAGGAGTTAGACTGTTGCTGAGAACTCTCAAATCAGATTATCCAGAGAAGGCCGTTGAGGCACTTGCTGATAAGACTTGAAGCCAGCCTGTGACTTCATTACTTGTAAAGTTGGCTGCTTCTTTCCTCCTGCTCTCCCACCCATTGGCCTGGCCTAACAAATAAAAGAAAACTGCCTAGTGTAACACTCTGAGTTGAACTTAAGATGCTGGGCCAGCTAAGTTCAACCATCCACTCCTGAGACATTTGCTGGGCACCTCGTATGTGCAATGCTTTGTTCTAGGCACACAGATGAATTGGACAGAGTTTTCATCTTCAGGAATCTTAGAACCAGCAGGGGGAGGTAGACAAAACTACAGTTAGGGTACAAGCTAATAACTGCAGTCCCCGAGGTAGGCAGGGAGTGCTACGGAAGCACAGTGCGGGGGGAGCAGGGAGCTTTGCAGATGACATAACACGTATGGTAAGTCTTAGAAAATGAGGAGTGTGACAGAGATGGGCACTCTTAGGCCAAGTGGAGGCTCAGGCGTGAGCATAAAGCATGGCCTCTCAGCAGGTAGCTCCAGGGGGCTGAAGTTCCGTGTTTGGGGAGGGTTTGTGGGGGAAGGGTAGGAACGGAGACTGTGGAGAAGAGGGCAGGAGCCAGATGAGGAGGGGACCTTGAACTCCACAGAATCTGAAAGTTCTGGGGAAACCCCCGGAGAACTTTAAGCAATGGAGTGAAGAGCTCAGAAGTCTTCTGGGGATAACACTCTGTCAGGAGCGCGGAAGGTTGATGGGGAAGAGTGAAACAGAAGCCCAAGTGCAGTAAGGAGGCTACTGCAGTAATCCTAGGGGTGTAAACTAAGGCAAGAGAAGTGGGAATTGAGAGGAGGGGAGAAGAAAAAATTGAGTGGATATAGAGGGAAGAGGAGCTGTGGATGGCCTCCAGGCTTCGCCATGGGTGTGTGGGTGAATGAAGACACCTGCCTCCCATGCAGGGAGTGCAGAAGGAGCAAGCCTAGGAAGGGAGAGATCATCAGAGGAGTTTTGGGTGAGTTGCAGTGGGGCAGGGACATCCAAATGGAGATGACCAGCAGCCTTCATTTTCACATAGGGGACCAGGCTCAGGAGAGACTGAGTGAAAGGTGCTAGTTGAAACCAGTGACTTGGATGCAGTCACTTGGTGACTACCTGAGCAGAGCAGAGGCCTGAGGACAGAGTCTGAGGAGCTGCCAGCTCACGGGGCTGAGGGGGGCTGAATGACAGGTGAGAAGATGGGACCTCACCTGGCAGCATGGTGCCTTAGAAGCCAAAAGAGAATATTTTTTTCCAGAAAACATGAGGAGATTCACAGTATCCGTTGCCACACAGAGAGATCAAGAAAGACAGGGTCAGAAAACGTTCCCCATATATGACAAATAGTAGGTTGCTGGTGACCTAAAGTGAAAGCAGTCGGCTGCAGGAGCAGAGATAATATCACACATCATTGATCAAATGGACGAACCCTTGTCACATTGTCATAGGGACAGACCCCAAGAATCCTGGATATTGGTTCTCGAGAAAAGTAATCGGCAAAGCTGTTTACCTTGTTAAAGAGCAGCAGAAATACTTTGCTGCCTGTTTATTTGCACATAATGCTATGCTAAACAGTAGAGGGAAAATTAAACACAGCTTGTGCATTCATGGAGCTCAAGCTCTCTAGTACACAAGTATTGAGACTCTAACATTGGGTAAATTGACCAAAAATAATCTTTTTTTAAATGGCTATTTCCATAGAGTGTGTTCTTACAGAATTCTAATCGCAAGATACTTTCAACAACCCAGAGAAGATAGTTCTGTATTCTGTTTGTAAAAAAGCTGTAATCCAGTCTCGATAATTTATGGTGGTGTTTAACCCTTGGTTCTCGTAAGTTCTTTCTCATAACTCCTTTAAATATCTTCTGCTATATTTTGGGGGCTAGCCTGTCTCATTCTGACCTCAGTGGGTAACAGATGGTTGCCATCTTCCATATATCAGTCCTTCTCATATTTGCAGATGAATAATAAATTTCCTTTCTGCTTGGAATCCCCAGGCTACGTAAGTCTGATAAGGCCTAAAGAATTGATCTTACAGAACCTAAGAGGATTACCTCATTAATGAACAGACTGTTAGTAGGCAGAGCAGGCAGCCACGTGACAGAGGAAATTTTTAATCAGAGAAACATGCAAAATAGTATTACACTTTTTAGTTGGTTTTCATGGTATTTTTTTGGTGCTTTGCATGTGAATGTTTACCCTGATAAGGAGAAAGGTTTGAATTTCAGTCTTAACATTTGTATGGATAAATTCCCATGAGGTTTGTATTCAATGACTCCTGAGGCGCTTTTTCTCTAAATTTTCTGTGATCCCATGTGGACCATTTTTCCTTCCCTTATCTTGGTTTAGAGAGAGATTTGCATAGGAGAACCTGATCATGGCAATGCAGGAAGATTGAGATCATGAACACTTGGTTAGGGTTTTGCTGGTAGAGATGGATACTGCTTTTGGCTGTGGCTGGTATGATCTCTCTCTATGATTATTTCTTTTTAATTTTTTTTTTAAGAAAGCACACTTGAGCAGGGTTGGGGGGGGCAGAGGGAGAGAGAGAATCCTAAGCAGGCTTCACACCCAGTGTGGAGTCCATGGAGCTCTCTCTTACAACTGAAATCATGACCTGAGCCAAAATCAAGAGCTGGATGTTCAACCAGCTGAGCCACCCAGGCACACCTGCTCTGTACGGTTTTAGTCAAGGCTGACACAAATCATCAGAGCCACAGTTAGTTGGATAAAATAGAGGCCTTTCTGTATCCTTGATCTGCTTTATACAAAAGGAACAGGTATCGATGCTTTATTCTAAGTTGACTCAGGATTTATAATCTAAAGTGATAGAAGGAAAGGCTCTCAATCCCTGAAACCATAAATGCTGCATAGTGACTCAGATTTGGCTTGTGTTCAGCACATGGAAAGCTACCTACAGATGAGCTATGATTCCAGAATTTTATTTGGAATACATTTACTTGTAAATCACATGAATTATTGAACGTCATGGGATACCAACCATACATATTCCCCCACATTTTGGAAAGAAGACTAAAATTGCTTTCCCTGTTTCCAGGTAGAAAATATGCGCCAAAGATAAAGTCAGATGGATACGTATTAACTTGGGGATATTGTTTAGGTATTCTGACCCCTGCCACTGAGATGGAAAGGTGCCGTTGTAGAGATGGAGAGACCTGATTCTCCACCAAGATCTGCCACTCCAGAGCTATGAACGGTTCCTTTGTACGTTTTGAGACCTCTTATTCTTGGCTGTAAAGCACTTCAATTTCTTTAGGGAATATGAAAAGTGTTACTCATTCAAAATAGTGTTATGTGCTTTCCTCTGAAGTTACCAGAAAGTCATTTACCCTTGTCATGAGAAGGGTTTGAGAGTGGGCTGGGGAAAGGAAAGGAAGGACACATAAGTATCTATAACATAGACAGTGCCAAGTAGATTGAAAATATTCCATAACTACTTGCTAGTTGGTTGGCTAGTTTTCCATTTTAAATTTCTCAGATTCCCTAGTTTTGGAGAAGTGGGATATTTTTTCCTGGTGATTCTCTTGTAGCTGACAGATTGTTCTAGTCCCTGTTGCCCGAGGGAGAACTCCCATGAGGCAGTATTACAAATGCCTAGAGAAGAAAGGAATCCTGCCATGTTCTAGAGGAACACACCTAATGGGGGGCCCACAGATGGTAGCCTTTGGTGATTGGGAGGGTCTTGGATCGACAGTGACCTAGCGTTTGGATCCTTGATTAAAAGAAAATGAGAACCCCAATACCGGATCTTTCCCCCACTTAATTTCCTTCTGTCATATCCCAAACTCACTTATTTTCTCCTGTGATTCCATCCCTGTGTCAGAGTATCTGCCAGCCTCCTCTGGCTCCCCCTGCCATCCCCTCTGCCCAGAGTCTGTGGAGCTTCTCCACCCTCAGACCCTCAGTGTGCCTCAGTCACGCGGAGAGACCTTCAGCACCTGCACCCAGCACCCTTCCCTAGAGCTTCCCATCATTTGGAATGGGGTGGGACTCAGGCATCAGTATGCTTTAAAAGGGCTCCTGGTGATTCTCATGTCCCATGTGGTTGAGCCCCACCACTTTACAGCAGAGTTAGATTTTCTTCCTGCAGACGACTCAGAATGAGAGAAATCCAAGGAAAAAACATAACATAAAAATGAGTTAGTTATCTCCTTTTCTTTCTCACCAAGTAAAGCAGAACTTTGGGTCTTGGAGATCTGGGGCTTCCTTTTGCCCTGAGGTGATCTGAGACTTACTTCCCAAAGTCTCCTGGACGTGAAAGTCTGGGTGGTCCTAGTGGGGGATGGGCCCTGAGGCTGGACAGGGTGAGGCTGAGAGACCAAACCTAGGGAAGTCTCACTTCGGAGGGTGCAGGGAAGGGCATGGGGGGTGGGGGTGGCTTCAGAGGCAGCAGAGACCTGCAACCCTGCCCATTTACTCTCACCCAGGAGGTGGTAGGGTGATGAGGGTCAAGATGCTAGACCTGAAGCACCAAGACTTCGGGACCACAGTCTCTGTGGCTAAGAAGGGTAAAAAGTAGTAGATAGCTGCCAGCAAGTGGACCACGCAGGCTTGGGGAGTGAGCTTGTTGGCAGTGGTCTCAATGGGATGAAAACCAGCTGCTTTACTCCAAATTTTATGGACTGTATAAATCTCCTCAGATTATTATACAGACCTGTGAAGGGGAAAACTTCTTTAAAGAGGACCGGGATTGAAATTATTGTAAGGATTCAGAGCCAGACATTACTGTATTGGGGGGGGGGAGCCAGTATGGATTTTTTTTTCATCTGAGGTATATGGAATAAATTCTAGTCTCTGTAACAGAAGAATCAAGCAATCAGTCTCAAATAGATTGAACAACCCTATCGTATATGCTTTTAATTTTATTGGGTTTTCATTAGATTTTGGTTTGGCTGAGAACTCTGGGGACGACACTGCATTTTCTTTTTTTTTTTTTTTTAAAGATTTTATTTATTTATTTGACAAAGATAGAGACAGCCAGTGAGAGAGGGAACACAAGCAGGGCTAGTGGGAGAGGAAGAAGCAGGCTCATAGCGGAGGAGCCTGATGTGGGGCTCGATCCCATAACGCCGGGATCATGCCCTGAGCCGAAGGCAGACGCTTAACCGCTGTGCCACCCAGGTGCCCTGACACTGCATTTTCTAAGCCTGTTCCTAGGATATCGTAGACCTGAGAATTTTTATGGTAGGGCTTGGGGGCAGCAGTGTGGTAGTGTTCGGGGGTGGGGTAGGGGTGGCAGTTAGTGCAAGGCGGACGGAGAGAGTGGGCTTGGGACTTGAAGTCGTGTTTTCACTTGACATAAGATCCAGAAAAAATTGGTTATTTGTATTTTATTTAAGAAAGAGGAACTGCCCCTTCAATTAAAGCCTTCCACTGTAGCATCCAGCCCCGATAAGGTGAGAAATTGAAAAAGCAGCATCAGTAAGCAGGAATGGTGTCAATTAGGAAGCTACTGAAATGCTTTCTTCACCAAGGAGCCTTAGTACAGTGAAAAGAACTTGGGTTTTGGAGACCTACAGGACTGGATTGAAGTCCCTGTGTACTAGCTTTGATGTATTTTTGTATTCCTGGGACCTGGCAGTGCAGGGCATGTAAAATAGGCCATAACAATGAACACCTCATAAATGAGTGAAGAACAGATGAACAAAAGGAATAGCCACCTGTTTCTGAGCAGTCACTTAACACATCTGAGCCTTAGCCTCAGTGTCTATACCTGTGGAATGGGCAGGCTGATAACCAGAGATTTTTTAGGCTTATATGAGGTATGAAGTGCTGAAACCAGTGCCCCCCCCCACCTGCCCTCTGACAACCACCAATTTTTCTCTGTATTTAAAAGTCTGGTTTTTTATTGGTTTCTTTGTTCATTTGTGGTTTTTTAGGTTTTGCATATGAGCAAAATCATACGGTCTTTGTCTTTCTCTGACTTGCTTCACTTAGCATAATACCCTCTAGTTCATCCACGTCATTGCAACTGGCAGGATTTCCTTCTCTTTGATGGCCGATAATACTCCGTTGTGTAGATATGCCACAACTTCTTTTATTCCTCTATCGATGGACACTTGGGCTGCTTGCATGTCTTGGCTGTTGTACATAGTGCAGCAATGCACATACGGGTGCGTATATTTTTCAAAGTCAGTGTTTTTGTTCTCTTTGGGTAAATACCCCGTAGTGGAATACCGTATGGTATTCTATTTTTAGTTTTTTGAGGAGCCTCCATTCTGTTTTCCACAGTGACCGAACCGGTTTACCTTCCTATCAACAGTGCATGACGGTTCCTTTTTCCTCCACATCCTCACCAACACTTGTTATTTCTTCTCTTTCTCATTCTCATCATTCTGACAGGTGTAAGGTGATCTCTCATTGTGGTTTTGATTTGCATCTCCCTGGTGATGAGTGCTGTTGAGCATCCTTTCATGTGTCTGTTGGCCATCTGGATGTCTTTGGGAAAATATCTGTTCAGGTTATCTGCCTATTTTTAAATTTGATTATTTGTTTTTTGGTGTTGAGTTGTATAAGTTCTTCACATACTTTGGATATTAACCTTTTAATGGCTATATCACTTGCAAATATCTTCTCCCACTCAGTAGCTGCCTTTTTAATTTTGTTGATGGCTTTCTTTGCTGTGCAAAAGCTTTTTATTTTGGTGTAGTCCCAACAGTTTATTTTTGCCTTTGTTTCCTTTGCCTGAGGAGATATATCTAGAAAAATGTTGCTAAGGCTGATGTCAAAAAATTACTGCCTATGGTTTGTTTTGTTTTGTTTTTTAAGATTTTTGCTTATCCACTTTACAGAGAGCACAAGCAGAGGGAGCAGGGGGAAGAGGGAGAAATAGGCTCCCCACTGAGAAAGGAGCCCACTGCAGGGCTCTATCCCAGGACCCTGGGACCACGAACTGAGCTGAAGACAGATGCTTCACCAACTGAGTCACCCAGGCGCCCCTGCTGCCTATGTTTGCTACCAGTGTTATGGTTTCAGATCTCATTGGGTTTATTTTTGTATATGATGTAAGAAAATCGTCCAGTTTTCCCAGCATCATTTATAGAAAAGACTGTCTTTTCCCCATTGTGTATTCTTGCCTTTTTGACATAGATTAATTGACTAAATAAGTGTGGGCATATTTCTGATGGCATCTGGTTTTGAATCCTCTCAGGTACTCTTGGTCTACAGCTTTTTTTTTTTTTTTAAGATTTTATTCATTCATTCATTCGTTATGTTAGTCACCATACAGGACATCATTAGTTTTTGATGTAGTGTTCCATGATTCATTGTTTGCGTATAACACCCAGTGCACCATGCGATATGTGCCCTCCTTAATACCCTTCACTGGGCTAGCCCATCCCCCCACCCCCTCCCGTAGATTTTATTTATTTATTTATTTATTAGAGAGAACATGTGCGCTGGGGGAAGGGCAGAGGGAGATGAAATCCCAAGCAGACTCCGCACTAAGCGTGGAGCTGGATGCCTGGTGGTTCAGTCCAACCACCCCGAGATCATGACCGCAGCCAAAACCAAGAGTCAGACGCCCAACGAACTGAGCCACCCAGGTGCCCCTGGTCTACAGCTTTGTACTCAGATTTGACCCAACATTTTGATCCACTGTTTGTCTTAACCTTCATTATTTTCATTCAACAAATTTGTGACATGTTTGCTCCATGTGGTAGGTATTAGGGATGTAACACAAACAAGATGGAGACGAGCAGGATGTAGTCGCTGCCCTCTGAGCAGAAAATTCTGGTAAGAGGGATTTAGATAAGAAATCCAAGAGTTAAAATGCAGAAAAGTCAGGTTTCTGATAGAAACATACACAGGAGCTAATCCTGGGACAGAAACAGTGTCAGAAAAAATAGAGAAGTAGCTCCAGCAGCCCTGGGTTCTCGTCTCTGACTCAGATTCTTCTGGTCCTGGATTATATCCTGTCTAAACCACTGTCGCCCAAAACCCATTTGCATCCCTGTATTCTACAGGATGCCATCCAATTAGAATGGGAACTCCAGGAGGGCAGGTGCATGGCCTGTCTTGCTCACCACCATACCCCAGGCCAGGAAACAGAGTCTCACACACCAGGAGTCACACAAATAGTTCTTGAACGAACGTATGACTTAATTCTGCATGGAGCTGGAAGAAATGGATGCGTTCATTTTTTCTTGGTTTTATTCCCCCTTCCTTCCTTCCTCTTTCCCTCCCTGCCTTCCTTCCTTCCCTAATCCTGGATAGTTCATAGGGCTTTATGCACAATTAAATTACGAAAACACTTCTTTTGCTTTTAAGTGACCCATTTTCAAAGACTTATCTATCTAAATGTTAGCCCATAAATTTCATTACAATCTACTAACTTTGTCAAGCATCCTTTCTGAAAAAGGCACAGTGTTCCCTAGCTATTAGATTTTGTATGGAAATTGCTAGATGCATTGTTGCTTTCGGATTTTACAACATCTGTCAGTAAATTGGATTGATTATGCATACGCACAGAGTATTGGGTTGTGTCCTTCATGTTGGGTATTTTAGTTATGTTTACTTTTTCTACAGATCTTAAAGGGGAAGATTCCAGAAAGTACCCTGTCTGAGGCACTCTGTTATGCTAGTGGAAAGAATTGCAATACTTAGTTTAGTCCCAAGAAACAAAAGCAGATGGTACTGTGGCCCACTTGCATCATTGGAGGTCCTATTAGAACATCTGCCTACAAGTGGGTGGGCTGTCATGGGTGAATTGCAAGGCCCAGGGAAAATATTATACTTCAGAAGCCAAAGATCCCAGAATCAATGATAAAAGCAAAGGAGATTGACTTAAAAATAAAGAATGGATCTAATAACATAAAAATGTGGCTATCATCGCACAATTCGTCATAGTCTCAATAGTGCCGAGGTAGAAACAGAATTGGGTGCTCTTTGTAGGGTTCTCAGGTCACAGTGCTCAGACCGCATCAAGATGGAGACACAGAGCAAATTCATCAGCATTTATAATGTGAACATGGGAGGTTGAAGTGTCCTAGTCAGATCCCCTTCTTAAAATTAGTTTCAGATCAATGTTGGATCCAGAGACCTACATTTTCCTGCCATAACTGTATTACTGATCCCTGCTGTACCTCTTAGGTTAGACACTGAACACCATGATTTGCTCTAGTATTCCATCTTTTTCCCATTCATTCTTCACCCTGACCAATGTGCGTAAGGAAGAAAGAAACCAAAGGGGGAAGTGCATACACTCACCTGGTATGTTCTCATTGGATGAGAGAGAAGTATTCCAAATACCAACATTACAAACGAAATTTTATAGAGAACCTTCCTTTGGAGCCAGAGATTCCCTTGGTACCAACTCGATCATTATTTTTCTGTCCTATGAGAATAGGAAACGTTTTAGTAATTGCCCATTATTTCTAGAATGTGTCACAGGTCACTGCATTCTTCCGTGTCTAATAGCAGCATGATCTGAGAGGGAATTAAATGCATGTGTAAACCCTAGTGCCTGCTTGTCCCCCTAATCAAGGTCGGGAAAAGCTTTCTCCTTTGCCCTCTTCTCTGCAAGTTCCAAGGGGACCAAGCCATGGGTGATGCTGAATGGTTTTTATAATCACACCCCAAACTCTGCCTTCTCAGCAATGAGGGAAGTTACAAAGTTACACACCTTCTGGTTGCTGGAGCAGAAGGGGCCCTGGAAGCTGCAGGCGCCCCTTCTGCTGGTCAGTTCCCGACATAAGCAGTTCCAGCTGAGTATGAGGACCGTTTGGTCACTTTCCATAAAGCAATAGAAGAGTGTGATGAATTCTTAAGTTTTTGTGGGCACTGTATTTAGTAGGAAATAACATGACTGGTCTGTCATTCAATGACCGTTGGAGCGCCTACCATGTACCAGGTACTTACTTCAGGCATTGGAGATGCAGGGTTAAGAAACACCGTATCTAGGAGAGTTGCTTTTTTTTTTTTTAAGATTTTATTTATTTATTTGACAGAGAGACAGCCAGTGAGAGAGGGAACACAGGTGAGGGGAGTGGGAGAGGAAGAAGCAGGCTCCCAGGGAGCAGGGAGCCCGATGTGGGGCTCCATCTCAGGACCCTGGGATCATGCCCCCCAGCCAAAGGCAGATGCTTAATGACTCCGCCACCCAGGCACCCTGGAGAGTTGCATTTTAATGGAGAGAACTAAGAGATATGTATATTCTTAGGTGGTAAGTGCTAGTTGGAAAAGAAAGCCAATTGAGCAAGATGGGCCACACTGAGTGAGGATGAGGTTGTAATTATACATTGGGTAATCGGAAAGGCCCCTCTGCTGAGGAGACACGGAGCAGACACCTAAAGGAAGTGAGGGTGGGAGCCCCGCAGGCATCTGGGGAGCATTCTGAGCAAAGGGAGCAGCGAGCACAAAGGTGTGAGGGAGAGTCACGCTTCAAAAACTGGGGCTCTTAGGAGGAGGTCAGTGTGGCTGAAACTGAGCAAGCAAGAGGGTGATAGAAGAGAGGTTGTTGGGAGATGGGCATAATTTTAGGACCACACAGGCCACAGTAAGAATTCTGCCTTTTTCCTGAGGGAGACAGAGAGCCCCTGGCAGGTTTTGAAGAGTGGGACAATCTCAGGTTTGAAAAGCTTCTCTGTGGGGGGAGAGAAGAGGTGGAGAGAAGAGGTAGGAGTGGGAAACATGCCAAGAGCTGCTGCCTGAGCCACGGTGCAGGCAGCTGCATGGTGGGCCGGCTGGATCCATTCAGAGGGCAGGATGGGTAGGATTTGTTGCTGCTTTGGATGTGACGTGAGAGAAAGAAAGGAATCAATAGGACTCCAGTTTTTATTTTAATTAATTTATTTATTTATTGTCTAAGACCCTAAAGAAGGTGTTACCATGTCCTGAGACAGAGAAGTCTCTGGGAAGATTCTCGGGGGAGACCATTAGGAGTTAGATTTTGGAGATACTAAGCAGCTAGAGATAAAAGCTGGAGTTCAGGGGAGAAGCCGAAGCCGGTGATACAAACGTGAGAGTCATTCATGTACACGTGGTTTTTAAAGCCATGAAAGCAATGAGATAATGAAGGAGGAGAGTGCCAATAAAGAAAAGAACTCAAAAGAACAGGGAGCAGCAGAGAGGAGAAGAGGAAGGTATGCCAGCCAAGGAGACTGAGAAGGATCTGCTAGTGAATAGAGGGGAAAACCAAAAGAAAGTCTACCCTATGAGCCAAATGCTGAAAGTTTTCAAAGAAGGAAGGGGTTATAAACTATACCAACTTTATCTCTTGGGATCCTGAAATTTCCATTTTACGCGTTTTGCAACTATCAGTGAGTAGTAAGGAACGAGAGATGGGAACCATCTCATTTGTGAGAGATTGGAAAAACAACGAGAAGTTCCAAAGCTGTAATCATACCACATCAAAAACAGACAACAGGAAGAGAAAAACTATAGAAAAGTTGTCTCTAGGGACACAATATAACGTCAGCTTCTGTGAGTTGGACATTGAACTAGCTGGCGGCCTCCCTCAGTCTATAACCTTTAGCTTCAAGAATTTTTAAATGGGATTAAAAATATTTGTCTTATAGGGCCATTGTGGAAGCAAGGTATCCTAGTCCCTTCTGTATAATCCCCACTATTTCCATGTTGGCATTCCAGACCCTTCAAGTAAGAAAATGAAGATTTTTGCATAAAAATGCAGTCTTTATGCATAAGCATTTTTGTTAATAGTTGTTTCAAAGTATATAATTTGTTCACTAAACTCATAAATATTTCTGCTTTTCTACTCTGCCAGGCACTATGCAGAACACTGAGGATTCACAGGGAAATGAGAGGCTTTTGCCTCCAAGGAGCTTAGTATCTAAGAAGCAAAGAGTCAGAATGGTTGATATTTAGAACATACAGTAGACCACCAGTACCATTAATCCTTGTGAAATAATTGAGGGATAGTCTCGTCGTCTCAAGAGCCCACTTATTTTTCACTTAAGAGATGCTTGGGGTAAAGCCTGACAATGAGCACTCTCACCCGTGTCTGCATATATTAAGCAGGTAGCTGTAACTGTATCCGTTTCCTAACATAGTGTCTGATGTTCAAGATGAGTGTCTGGGACACATCTTCCTTTTTAAAGCAATAAATGGTTATGGATTTTCCTCTGCAGTAATGCCTGCACTTAAATGTGGACAATGAAATCTGCTGGACCGCACTCTGTCCCACGCGCTCCCTACTCACGAGCTTCTTGGTACTGGTGATGTGCAGATCTAACTATAGGGCTGTCATCAGCTGCCTAATGACCTCCCTTAAATAGGACTGTCGGCCATTTTGTTTTATCCCAAAGGGTTCTTTGCAGATGACCCAGGGAGAAGAGGGGGAGCCAAGGTGCCCCCAGACATCAACACAGAACTCTGAACGTGGTTGTTGTGACCCTTGGGCCGGTGGCCCAGGGTATAAGACAGAAACGGTAGGGATAGAATAGGCAAGCGCCATTCATTTTCAAGTTCAAGGTCCTTCAGCTGGAGGAGTGTAGAAAGAACTTGACTTCGTCAGATGACCTGTGATCATATGAAATCTAAGCCAAGAGAGCCAAAGCCTGTATATCCTTGTTCAGGGACAATCACTCAACACCACCACAAGCTGAAACTTTGACAGGAATAGCTGGCGCTTATGAACCGCATAGCTTGGAGAGATGCTGACAGATGATAGACCTTGGATTGTAATCATTCCTCCCCCTCTCTTACAAGTTTAGGAATGATGTGCACCCCTTCCAGTGTTTGTCCTTGGACGCAGAAAAATTTTGTTTATTATTTGGTTTTTAGCTCTCTGGTTGTTCTCTCTGGCATTGTGCTCTGTGATTTGGTTACTTTTCAATGTTGTATGGCCATGTGTGGTGGCTAGGAGTTATTTATTTTTATCAACACTATCATCGTGGGTCTTAAAGTCAAGGAGATGTGAATTCAGACCTATTACTAAGGTCAATCATGGTGCATAGGACAGGCTCCTGATTCAGAGAGTCTCAAGGTTCAAGGTCAGAATCTATTATTTACATGCTGTGTGGTGCTAGGCAAATTAATTAACCTCTCTGTGCTTCAACCTCTTTATCTACAAATGGAAAGGATATTAGTATGTACCTTACAGGGTGGTTGTAAAGACAAAATTGAGACGCTGTGATATGGTGGCTCATAATGACTGTTCATTAAATTTTCCCTGATGAAAATTGCCTGATTCCTCTGATCCTTGGTATCCTCATTCTTAAAATGATTGTGTTATTGTTAATGTTAAATAATCAAGGGGGTATATCTCAGCAGTGTGGTATGGAATGAAGAGTTGATATTATTATCAATAATAATTAACAGAAACAAAAAACTTCTGAAATGGACTTCAAAGCCTCATTATTATTGCTTATTCTCTACTTTTTTATGTCAACATCTGTTCTCGTGCGATTATTCAGTTCTGACTCATCAGTGAAAAGTGACCTTTTCTACGGTAATTATTATTACATGGGTGAGAGCAGACAAACCTCTTTTTAAAATCTGATTCCGTATCTCAATCAGTCAACATGCTTTTACCAAACACATTATGTTCCCAGCTTGGATGGGGAAGCAGTTTTCTGCACTGAGTTTGGTATTAACTAGGGTTACCAGGTAAAAAGCACACGTATTCCATAAATTATAACCGGGTGTATAATGTGCATAAGACACTATGCTAGTGAGTATCCTGATAGGTATAAACGTGAGCCAGATGTGGATCCTGCCTTCAGGGGTGCAAGGCCAGCTGAGAGCACTGGGAGAGGGAGCATGGATGCAGACTGCCTGGATTGGGTACCAGACTCAACGCCTCTCCACCATGAGACTGTACACAAGTTACTGAACTGCTCTGTGCAGGGGCTCCTCCTGTGTCAAGTGCAGGTGGCAATAGTACTGACACCATAGCGTTGGGGTAAAACTTAGCTGGGTTATTATTCATAAAGCCCAGTGATCACAAAGATCAGCAAATGTTAGCCATTTCAAAAATACATAGTTGGGGATAAAGCATGTATGTAAACAAATGTAATGCAAGATTATGGTGCTATTGCTATGGAAATTTGGACAGAGGAGAGACTACGTAGGCTTCATAAGGAATGTGGTATTTGGACTAAGCTTGGAAGGATAGATAATATATGCATATGGAAAAACGAGGCAAATCAGGGCAGCTTTAGAATCAGATAGTATGAGTAAGAGCATGAAGGGGTGGACAAGGCAAAGAAACTCTACAGGGAAGAAGTTGGGGGGAAAAAGTCAGCGAAGGTCCTCAGATGCTGGTTCAAGGAATTTCTGTTTGCTGTGTGGACAGTGGAGAGAAGGTCATTATGGATTTTCAACAGAAAAATGGTAAGGTCAGAGCTGTGCCTCTGGTGACAGACCAGAGAAAGAAGCTCTGAGCATCATAATAGCTTGTCCTGGTTTCTAGACCTCCAGTCTGTTCTTTCTCTGGCCTGTGTGCTATAGGACAAGCAGGACAGAAGGCTCAGACACAGGAGATGATGATGTTTGGGCTTGGGTTGCTGAGAGGTTGGATGTGTCACTAGCAAACATGGGGACCATAAAAGGATGAGCAGACTGAAAAGTGTATCTGTGTGCGTTGGGACATGTTGGTTTGCAGTGTTGATCAGTGTACGGATAAGGTCAGGAGTAAGTGGAGGTTTGGAACCTTAGAGTACCACCAGGTTGGAGGTACAGATGGTCCAGGAACTCCTCCGAATAAAACTGGAAGCCTGAAGAATGGATGAGATTGCTAAGGGAAGATCACCCTTGAGCAATCCCTATATGTAGGGATAGCAGGAGAAATTGAACATGGAAAGGATCCATTAGAAAGTCAGAAGAACACAGAGTTGAATAAAGGGACAGAAGAGTTTCAAGAAGGAACAAATTAGGTATGATAGACGAGACTTACTTGGGAGATGGGAAGGTAGTAGGAATGGAGGAGAGATGAGGCAGAGGGGAGAACTCACTTCCGGGAGAGTGGGCAGAGACCTTCTGTTGTATTAGGTAGAAATCAGGAAACGCTTATGTGCTCTTTGGTATCATTTCCTAGGAACTTAAGACGTGTGTACCCCTCATCCTTAAGGACAGAGACTAGGTCTAAAAAGTCTAATTACTGATTATTATGCCTTCTGACCTAGCACTTTCTTCCTCTTTATTTTGTCTCGGTCTTATAGATGGCGGGAGGTGGTGATTTGATATTGACTGGGTTGGATCTGCTGTGAGTCCTACAAAAAAGGGAAGGTTTTATGGTCTGTTCTAGTGAAAACAAAGTTCAGACAAGCTGAAAACATATTATTAAAAAAATCCCTTAAGTTGATAAAACTGCAGAGTTGTTTTATTTTCTCTATCAAAAATTCCTTTTCCTTCCTGGCATAGAGGAAGAGATGGCAGCACCCTCAGGGAACTGGAAATCTTGGTGAAGGAGAGCAAGAACCATGAACATAAGAGAATGAGAGAGCAAGAAAGAGAAGACTGGGTTCATAGAGCCAGATAGTCTGGCTCTGAGTAAGATCGTCTAGTTTTGGATTTAGAATAGGAATTGTTCTAAATTTTGACAGAGAATGTTCACCATAGTGTGTGTGTTACTAAAACTGTGGAAGTAATCAAGTCAAGGTGTTCATTCTGAAAGATTGTCCACATGAACTATGAAGTTAGTTGATATAATGGCTCAAGTTGCAGGGACAAAGGCTATGTGCTGGTCTTTCAGCCGTCAGCTCCAATACTCCAGTATTAATAGATCTTGTCTCATAAAACCTGCTGTGCTCTGAAGTATCCTGGCAGAAGGATTCATCATCGGAGGGTAGTCAATAAATGTGTGTTGAATTCACACAAAAATGATTAGATTTTCTGATTGCCATTAAGAGTCAGATAAATGGTGGGAGAATTAACTAGGATGTTGATAGATTGCCCAAGAAGATGTGGAGATTGGCTATCACATACCTCAAAATAAGAGAGTTTTGCACCTGAGTAGGAAAGTGATGATCTGAATTTGGCATCAAGGGTTGGGAGGAGTGCTCGAGCTTCTGGGGAGGGGAATTACCAGATGTGGAAGAATCTGCAGCCTCCAAGTACAGGGAGTTCCTTGGAAATGGTATCCCCTGGAAAGACCCAGATTTGATTTAAAGCAAAGGGACATAAGGAGAGAGGGAACAGGAGAAGAAAATGTCCATCAGTACAGGAATGAGTGAACAAGGGAGTGAACTGGAGGGACTTGTGTTCTGTGTTCTTGTGTTCACTAGCGAGTGAGAGAAGTGATGAGATGGGTTGACTTGTGGTTCCACATGGAGCTTGGGTGCAAAGATGACAGCGTCAAGTACTCAAAGCTCAAGATGTCGGTCTGTTGAAGGTTTGCAGACCGCTGCCACTCCAGGTGTTGTCTGCAGCCAGGTCAGCACGGAGCATCCAGCCCCAGCCAGCATGGGCAAAAACGTGGAAGCGTTTGGAGAACGGGAGCCTTGGCTCAGAGTCCCAGGCTCATCTGTGTGTGGCCCAGAGGGTGGACCCGGGAAAGTGTGTGCTGGGCTGCTCTTCAGACATCTGGTCAGCCAGGGCGGGTCCCTTTATCACATTAGCCGATGGGCAGCCTAGGTTTAGGAAGGTGTGAATTAGAGGACAGGTTACGTTTCAGAGGACAGAGGAGCAGCCGGTGCAAGGTCAAGCCAAGGTGGTGTGGGCACCTCGGAGTGGAGTGGGCCTGGGAAATGAGGTCATGGAAAGAGGTGTCTTCAACTCCAGCTGAGGAGAGAATTTTGTCAACTTTCACCCGTTTCTGTAAAGTCTGGTCCGTAACACACTCCTGTGATTTCTAAATGCCTGTTTCTTTTTGTTTTTGTTTTTGCTGGCAAGTTGTGTGTAGGTGAGAGATACTTAAATATTCCTCAGTAGGGGGTCCTCTTGACATTTTAGACAGAAAAATTATGTGTTTGGAGAACTGCCCCTTGCAGTACAAACCACTTAACTCCCGTGACCCTTTTGGCCATGCACATAGAGCCCCTCAGTCATTCTGACAACTGAGAGAACTCCCTTGTTGCCTGTGCCCTTTGGGAGGCTGTGATTTCCTCTGGTCACCACAGGAGTGGAGTGGAGCAGGGTGGGGGGGAGCCTCCCCTGGGGGAAAACTTCAATTCTCTGCAGAGATTTCACTGAATCCACATTTCGAGAGTATGGTGCTATTCTGGAGTTTTATTCTGTCTCAAACGAAGACCACGAATCCTGACTTCACTATAAGCAGAGGCTTTTGAATTTATTACTGATTCAATTTAATGATGAACAGTGACATTTCCGTGCTAGTGAAAGTGTGGAGGATTTTTTTTTCCTCAATCTTCTTTTCATATGTCTGTGATTTGTGACTTCTCACATTTTCCTATAGCCCCTGACCAATCCCTGGATACCAGCAGACATCTTTTTTGGGGGGGATCTTTTACTATTGAATCTCTTTATCTTCGCATCAGGTGGAAGGATTTTATTGTTCCATATGACTAGGAATGTAGTGGTCACCTTTCAAGGAAAACCATTTTTGTTCAATCTGCCTGTCCAATACTCTGGGATAAACACTCACACCATGGGATGTGGGGGTGAGGCAGGGGAACAGGAGAGCTTTGCTGAGGAGGACGCGCCAACTCGCCCTCATTTCATTATTCCTTTAACTCAACGATACCTGCAAACGGTTTTGATGTTTGAAACCCAAAGGTAAAGTTAAATGGTGGGGAGAGTGGGGTATAGGAGAACAGATTGAAGGAATGGTAAGGAAAATGCTTTCCTCTCAGCCTCAGGCAGGGTTGTGCGAGAGAGGAGCGTGTTAGTGTAAATAGAGGTTGGCCTCCTTTCTGGACCATCAACGAGAGGAATGCCATTCAAACAAGGTCTCTGAAATTTCCAGAGGGTTGCTTTTGAAAGTGATGTATGGGAGAGAGGTCCCTCTCCTTAGGAATTCGGAGTGGTTCCTCCACTTGACCTTCAGCTCCTCCTCCCAATGTGAATCCTCCGGGCTTCTCTCAGCCTTCCTTTCCCATATGTCTAGGACTCATTTCCTGTCACCATCCACAGCTTCCTTCTGTCATCCCTGGCACATGCGTTACCCACTACATACGCCCCCATCCCCCCACAACACGGCTGTTGCCTCATCCAAGCCTGACGCCAAATGGACTTTCCCTCCACAGATCCTATCTCTGCCTGACCTCTACTGTTGTCTCTGTTCCCCTCAGTCACATCTCACTGTCCTGTTCCTGTTGTTTACGTAGAGATTGCTTAGATGTACTCTCGTGTCCGTCCACGTGTTGAAGTTTTCTGCTCCCCTGGACGGTGCGCATTTCCCGTGTCCGCGCAGTGAGGCTCATGCTGCAGATGTCCACGTACCCAAACCCGCTCCCGCTGACCCCACCCCGGAGCTGAGAGCTCAGACTCGGGGGAGGTGCTCAGCACTGCCGTGTGAATGGCACGCTCTCCTTTTCTGTATCCCGTGCAAAAGCATGTACCTCTCGGTGTACCTGATAACGATAGAGCCAGGTGACTTGGGGACCCGGTTCCACGTGGGGAGGTGGCCCCAATCACTCACATGTGTGCCTCTGTTCTCTCGGCAGGAAGATGAGGTGGTTCTCCAGTGCATCGCAAACATTCACAAGGAGCAAAGGAAGTTCTGCCTGGCAGCCGAGGGCCTTGGGAACCGCCTGTGCTTCCTGGAGCCCACTTCAGAAGCCAAGGTAAGATCGATCGCCTGCCCTGCCCCTTCTCCCCTTGGCCTCCCAGCAGTCATTTGCAGGGGAAGGAGCTGCAGGGAGAGGATGAGGAGGGTGATGAGGAAGAAGTGAGAAAGAACACATTTGTTTTTAAAAGGGAAAGCAGGTCAGATTTAAACCATACCCCTCCCCAGCAGTAGGAACCCGGAGCAGTGAAGAATAAGGGGTGCCTTGTCTGCCATTGTCAGTGGGACAGCAGTGATGCCTTGAGCCCTGTCAGCCCTCGAACGAGAGGGTCTCCTCAACCTCCCAGAACATCGGGTTGTGATAATTCCTAGAAGTCTGAGTGCATGTTCTTGACTCGCAGCTGGCACTGATTGCTCCAGGGGCCCACGGGTGCTTGGGCCAGTGTTTCTCAGCAAGCATGCTGCTCTCAGTTATGATTGTACTGAGGTCATCATCCCCGCCTGCCCACAGTGACCTGGGGGCAGAGAGGAGCATCTGCTCTGGTCCCTGCCTGCGTAGTGGCATGTAATGTCCTGTCTCTTCAGCCGCACTTTAAGACGATCTCTGCTTTTCTCGATCTGTATGTTGAGTGGGTCCGCGTACTCAGCATGATGACAGTGCTTTGCTGTCCCGGCCAGACCTTTAGATCAGTCAGGGTTCTGCAGAGAAACATCCTCCCCTTTCTCTCGGTGGATGGGTGGATGGATAGATAGGTAGGGATTGAATATAATGCCTCTTGCAATTATTGGGGCTGGCGAGTCTGAAATCTGCACGTCAAATCAGCAGGTTAGAAAACTCAGGCAGAAATTAATGCTGTCTTGAGGCAGAATATTTTTTTTTAAGATTTTATTTATTTATTCGACAGAGATAGAGACAGCCAGCGAGAGAGGGAACACAAGCAGGGGGAGTGGGAGAGGAAGAAGCAGGCCCACAGCAGAGGAGCCTGATGTGGGGCTCGATCCCACAACGCCGGGATCACGCCCTGAGCCGAAGGCAGACGTTTAACCGCTGTGCCACCCAGGGGCCCCGAGGCAGAATATTTTTTGTCCAGGAAACCTCAGGTTTTTTTTAAGGCCTTCAACAGATGAGGTGAGGCCCACTCACATTCTCAAGGGTAACTTCTACTTGAGGTCAACTGATTATAGATGCTAATCACATCTATTCAATAACTTCACCTCAAAACCTGGATTGGTGTTTGATTAAATAACGGAGTCCTATAGTCTAGCCACGTTGACGTACAACTGACCATCCCACCCTCCGAGCTCAGTTTTCTCACAGAACCATGTTTCTTTTCTTTTTTTTTTTTTTTTTTTTTTTTTTTTACTTTAAAGCAGAAAGTGGTTTCTGTATTTTCCAGTAGGCCCACGCGATGGGCATGTCACTTCTCCACAGGAACCTACACAGTTAGAGACACATATACCTAGTTCGACCAAATCCTAGAACACCAGATATGCACCGTGATGGCCGTGCCTCCCAGAAGCCCCTGTCCTCTCTACCACTTTTTTGCCCTCCCATGGAGGTCACTCATCCCTGAGCACAAATGTCTATCTGTGACATGTATGGCCAGTGCCAGTAGGACAGAGTCCCATTAAAATAAAGCGAGGGGCACCTGGGTGGCTCAGTTAGTTAAGCATCTGACTCTTGCTTTTGGCATAGGTCATGATCTCAGAGTCCTGGGATCAAGCCCCACATCAGGCTCTGAGCTCAGCGGGGACTCTGCTTAAGATTGCTTCTCTCCCTCTGCACCCCCCATGATAAATAAATAACTCTTAAAAAGGAGGGGGAGCAAAAGAAAAGGAAGATTTTTTTTTTCTTTTTAGAGGTCTTAGACTTGATTTCCCTGAGGTCTTTTTCATTTGCTTTTGACCTGAGCTAGGTATTGTTCTTTTCATTCCCAGCAGTCCAGGATACTAAGAAGATCTCTAGATTAGAAATCAAGAAGTTAGTTCTCAACTACCAGCTAGTCATGTAACTATGAGCAAGCCACTCAAGCTTGTTTTCAGTTTCCTCATCTGCTTAGTGGGGATTTAATAGTAACTACCTAAAAAGGTTGTTATTAGGATTAAATGAGTTAATGCGTATGAAGTGCCAAGCACATTGTAAATTCTATATAACAACTGACTACTATGATTAATTTCACCTAAACCAGGTGAAAAACAACTATATACCCTAACCTGAGAATTCTTTGTGTCCTCTAGGAATAAAAATAACCCATACCACACATAAATGCATTTGAGGATGAGAAAATATCCTTCTTAACACCCACTTGACTAAGTATTCTTATTGTATTTTATTTTTGTGAGAGAGAAACAGGGCATGGTCATGCACAGGGTGGGGCAGGGGCAGCAGGGGAGGGAGAGAGAACCCCAAGCCGACTCCCCACTGAGCACAGAGCCTGATGCAGGGGCTCGATCTCATGACCCTGAGATGTCAACCTGAGCCAAAATCAGGAGTCAGACACTTAACTGACTGAGCCACCCAGGCAGCCCTAAGTGTTCTTATTTTAATTTTTCATTTTAAATTTAGAACAAGGTTTAGAAATTTAGAAAAAGAGATGTAACATAATTTTATCATCTTGTCACAACTGTTTTCATTTGTTTTTCATTCAGTCTTTGTCCCCACGCGCCTATGTTTTTAAAGTCATACTCAGAGTGGATATATAGGCATTCTGCTTTCTTTTCTTTGACATTTTAGCCAGTTCCATAATGCTCTATAGTCTTCATGGTTCTTAAAAAAAAAAAAATATATGTATGTGGCTTTGCTAGTTTACATTTGCTTCTGAGAGTAAATGTCCAGGAGAAAAATGACTGGTGTTAAGAGCATGAGCAGTATTCAACTGCTTTCCCCAAAGGATACACCAGTTGTCACAGGGGACGTGCCCACTGTCATTGCATGAGTATGTGTCTCTTTTAGATATAGTATGAGGGAACTGCACCATGAGCACTTCTCAAAACAAAACCAATCAAAACAAAAACAGGGTCAAATTCATGGAAAGGATAGAGAAATTTCTCAACTCTTCCCGTCACCATTCCAGGGAGCTGCTGTCTAGCCACCATTTTCTGAGACGTCAGTCTTTTCTGCAGCCAGCTACACTGTGCACACATCACTTCTGGCCTCCCCCCTCCCTTTCCATGAAATATTTCCCCTAACTCCCTGCCATCAAATTTCACAACCACCTGTGCCATTCTTAGGTTCTCGGAAGCTAACATAAGGCGTGCAATGAAATAAGAAGGTGTATTCCCAAGCCTGGCACTGAGTGTGAGGCACACACCTCAAACGCCACTCTTAGCACCAGCTACAGAGCCACCGTGACCTTGGCGTTCCTAGTTAAGGGTATTTCAAGCTAACTGAGACTCAGAGATAAAACTGAGATAAATTCTGGGGAGAAGACAGACCTCTGAGAAAGAAGAGATAAGGTTCTCAAAAGATATTCTTAGTGTACAGCCCTAAGAAAAGGAGGTCACATTGAAGCAAGGAGTGAGAAGGTAGAAGAATGAGAAGCAAAAGTATGCCAAGGTTTGCTGTAGACATGGAGACTATGTAACACTCGGGAGCGCTCTTTTGACTTTCTGTTGGCCCTGGCCCACTCTTCTCTGAAGGTCTTCTGAAACCGCAGCTCGGCAGATGGAAGCACTGTTATTCAGACTTCCCTTTCAAAGATGCACGGCTCCGGGAATTAAAAGGTGTCTTGTTTTATAAGAAAGACTTCAGAATTATAACCAGAGACCAAGAAACATGGAAAGGAAACGTTGCTTCTTTATCAAAAACAGCAAATACTTTTTTTTTACTTTCATTAAAAAAATTTTTTTAAGATTTTATTTGTTTAACAGAGAGTGCAGCAGATGGAGAGGGAGAAGCAGAGTTCCCACAGAGCAGGCAGTGTGCTGTAGGGCTCCATCCCAGGACCTCAGAATCATGACCTGAGCCGAAGGCAGACACTTAACCTACTAAGCCACCCAGGCGCCCTTTACTGTCATTTTTAAGTGGAAAACTTGTTCCCAGGAATTTGCTACTTTTCATTTGGCCCATATTATCTATTTTGTACGTACAGTCCCAGCTGGGGAAGCAGGGGTGAGTCTTACTTGGTTTAACTTAACATCGAAACTCCTGAGACTCTCATAGATGGCTTGGCAGGAGTCTGTGCAGTGGGACAGGAACCACCGCTTGCCTGCTGGGACGCGTCAGGCACATGGGAATCCCTCACGCCAGGTGACAGCTCCAGTGCAAAGAGATGAGGTCTGCATCAGGCAGTGTGAGAGTTACCATGATTTACAAGCCTCATGTAACAGGAGCCAGGGTTTCTTGTAACAACGCCACAGGCATAGCTTTGGGGGGACCCACAAAGGACCCCTCCCCCCAGCTAGAAAGGTCTTACACTTGGGGAATTGCAAAGAGAGGGCTTCCTATGTGGGGTATTGGTGTCATCCCAGTGCAGAGTCCAGCTGCCCATCGAGGATCATTTTCACCATAGGCAGCGTTCCCGAGTAACACAATTCTCACAGCAGTTTTACCAGGTTGTCCTAAAAACAAAACTGGACAGTTAGTTGAAGGTCCTATTCTCATGCAGAAGGAGTAAAGAATTTTGTAAGCCTTATCCCACAGCAATCTTCATGGATGGCAATTATTTAACTACACTGGCCTTATCTGATGTGTCTGGAACCCAAACACCTTTCCAAATCCTCACTTCTGCCTTCCCTAGTTATGGTCCATCAAAAAGGAAGAAGCATATGGGAACTTTTGGTTGAAAATCAGTTTCAGCAGACCAAGGTTTGTTCCACTTATTTTAAGAGGATGAAACGGAAATTGTGAAGTGAAACAACTTAACCCTCGTGCGCTTTATTTATTTATTTATTTAAGATTTGTCAGAGCGTGCGTGTGCGCACAAGCAGAGGGAGAATCAGGCCCCCCACTGAGCAAGGAGCCCAATGCAGGACTCAATCCCGAGACCCTGGGGACCCCAGGATCACGATCTGAGCGAAAGGCAGACACCTAACTGACGGAGCCACCCAGGCGCCCATCCTTGTGCCCTTTAAAAGCCAGCGGCATGTCTGAAATCTTTGGGCTCCCAGTGTTTCAGAATGAAGTTCTCCCTCTCTGTTGGGGAACACTTACTGGTCATGGTGTATTCAAAATGAAAAATCCAACTTCAGATCCAGTTTTCAAACTGAGAATTTCCAGGGGATATTTAGTCCTGTTGCCGTCCACCTCCTCTCCTGGAAACGAAGAATTGTCTGCTCTGATTTCCGAGAAGCTGGATAGGCTCTAAAGAGCCAGGGCTGGACATCCGTGATTGTGCAGACATCATTATGCAGATGGCATAAGTTAAGAGAGAATTCTAGGCTAAAAATAACTTATTTTCTATTATTTTTATTATCTTTAGCTCAGAATAGATTTACTGTTGACTTCTAAAAACATAAGGCTGTGCAAATTGGCGGAGAATGAGGCCCAGCCTGAGCCTGTGCACGTGTCTTTGAACTTCTGATTGCTATTTTGTTAGAGCATAGTAGTCTTTCTGGGCTTACGATCTTAGGAAAAGCCAAACTATTATAAAACTTTTTTTTTTTAACTCCCTTGTCATGTGAGAGAGAATGACAGGTAGAAAATGTGAGCCCTTTTGATTGATTTACATTTATCGGGCATCATGTGCTCTATGCCGTGTACTGCAATGGGTACTTACATGCTCTCATTTAATTTTTATTGCCCTGTGGAGTAAATATTGATCTCATTTACAGAGAAGGATACAAGAATTTAGACAAAGTTAGGTAAATTCCTGAAGATGATTCATTCTAAGCTTGAATCACTAATTCTATAGTACTCAACAATAAAGAGTATCCTGGATCTCACTTAAGGATATAAAAGCCATATTTCTCCATGTGGTTAGATTTTAAGATTACCTGGGCAGATCTCCATACCCCCTCCCACAACCTTCCTGCATCTGTCCTCTGAATGCCTGACATTCCAAAGTTAGAAATATGTATTTTGCTTAAATCAAGTAGAAACTATTAAAATGCAAATGTTCTGAGAGAGCACATAGAAGCAATGTTAAATTTTTATAGCTAATTTTTTTTTTTAGTATAAATGACATCAGGTATTTTCTTGGAGGAATAAGGAAGGTTACTAAGTGCCTCTATCTTAGGATATAAGGCATAGAAACACTGCTAAAAGTACTCTACCAAACAACTTGTTATGTGACAAGAGCATAAGACTAGGACACAGAAAGTTAGGGTTCTATTTTTTTATTTTTTTTTAAGATTTTATTTATTTGACAGAGAAAGAGAGCAAAAGAGAGAACACAAGCAGGGGGAGTGGGAGAGGAAGAAGCAGGCTCCTAGCACAGAAGCCTGATGTGGGGCTCGAACCCAGAACACGGGGATCACGCCCTGAGCCGAAGGCAGACGCTTAACGACTGCGCCACCCAGGCACCCCAGAAAGTTAGGGTTTTAGGTGTGCTCTGGAACTTTTTTTTTTTAGATTTATTTATTTGTTTTAGAGAGAGAGCATGCAAGTGGTGAATGTGGGATCAAATGTCTACTGCACTGAATTAGAATAGTTTACCTGTCTCGATGCCTCCCCTCCACCAGTCTGTGAGCATTGAAGTGAAGACCGTGGTTAAGAAACATGACCATGGACCATGGAACAAGATTGCCTGGGCTGGTAATTCCGGCCCCACTGTTTAACAGCTGTCTGACCATGGTTCCAATGACTTTACCCCTCTCTGCCTCCATTTCCTTGACTTGAAAACTGTATCCATCTTATAAATTATGAAGATTCAGTTACATGGGTTCCTAATTGTAAAGTACTTATAACAGTGCCTGACACACCCCAAAGTGCTTTTTAAGCAATAGCTTTTATTATCCCGAGTATGGAGTCAGACACACTTGAGGTCATCAGGAACTGTTGCTTGATGACTTACCGATGTACTGAATTAGTTAAAATAGTTAAATATTTTATTTATGTTTTAATTTTAATTCCAGTATTAACATGCAGTGTTGTGTTAGTTTCAGGTGTACGACATAGTGATTCAGCACTTAGTGCTCATCGTGATAAGTGTACTCTTAGTCCCCTTCACCTATTTCACCCATCCCCCCACTCACCTACCCTCTGGCGACCATCAGCTTGTTCTCTAGAGTTAAGAGTCTGCTTTTTGGTTTGTTTCTTTTGTTTTGTTTCTCAAATTCCACATGTAAGTGAAATCATACAGTCTTTGTCTTTCTCTGACTTACTTCACTTAGCAAAATACCCTCTAGTCCATCCACGTCATTGCAACTGGCAGGATTTCCTTCTCTTTGATGGCCGATAATACGCCGTTGTGTAGATATGCCACAACTTCTTTTATTCCTCTATCGATGGACACTTGGGCTGCTGGCATAACTTGGCTGTTGTACATAGTGCAGCAATGCACATACGGGTGCGTATATTTTTCAAAGTCAGTGTTTTTGTTCTCTTTGGGTAAATACCCCGTAGTGGAATTACTGGATCATATGGTATTCTATTTTTAGTTTTTTGAGGAGCCTCCATTCTGTTTTCCACAGTGACTGTACCAATTTACATTCCTATCAACAGTGCATGACGGTTCCTTTTTCCTCCACATCCTCACCAGTGTTTATTTCTTGCCTTTCTCATTCTCAACATTCTGACAGGTGCGAGGTGATCTCTCATTGTGGTTTTGATTTGCATCTCCCTGGTGATGAGTGCTGTTGAGCGTCCTTTCATGTGTCTGTTGGCCGTCTGGATGTCTTTGGAGAAATGTCTGTTCATGTCTTCTGCCCATCGTCTTTTTTAAGTAGGCTCCACGCCCAGTGTGGAACCCAATGCAGGGCTTCAACTCATGACCCTGAGATCAAAACCTGAACTGAGATCAAGAGTCAGATCCTTAACCGACTAAGTCACCCAGGTGCCCCTTTTCTGTCCAGTTTTAACTTAGATTATTTGGGTTTTTTGGTATTGAGTTGTAGAAGTTCTTTATTTTTAGATACTAACCCTTAATCAGATATGTCATTTGCAAGTATCTTCTCCCAGTCAGTAGTTGTCTTTTAGTTCTGTTGATTGTTTCCGTTGCTGTGCAGAAGTTTTTTATTTTGATGTAAGTCCAGTAGTATATTTTTGCTTCTGTTTCTCTAGCCACAAGAGGCATATTTAAAAAATGTTGCTACAGCCAATGTCAGAGAAGTTATTGCCTATGTTCTTTTCTAGGAATTTTACAGTTTCAGGTCTCTCATTTAGGTCTTTAATCCATTTTGAATTTGTTTTTGTGTATAGTGTAAGAATAAATATTTTAAAGGCCTGGATTTGACCATCAGCAGGATGTTTATGACATTTAAAGTGAAATATTAACGAGAGTCTGGGTTAAGTTAGATGAAAAGGATTAAGCAATGAGTGAATAGTTTTTAAAAATAAAGTGAATCAGTGGGATGTAGATTTTATTATTGATTTCTAATTTAATTCTGATATGACAAAACCATGCTCTGTAGATTTCAATTCTTGGCAATTTATTGGGACTGTTTTATAGCCTAACATGTGGCCTATCTTGCTTAATATTCCACGTGTTCTACTTTTAAAAAGTGGATCTTTTTCAGTTGTTGCCTAGTATTTTTTGAATAGTAAGATGGTCGATCGTGGTGTTCAAATCTTCTGTTCTTACTGAGTTGTATTTATATGTTCTATCAATTACTGAGATGTGTTAACAATTATGAAGATTTCTCTTTGTCTCCCTTTAGTTCTGTCAGTTTTATTTCGTATATTTTAAAGCTCTCTTCTTAGGGGTGTGTGTGTGTGTGTGTGTGTGTGTGTGTGTGTATGATTTTTATTTTCATGATGAATTAATCTTTGTGTCATTATCAAATGCTTCTGTTCATCCCTGATCTTATTGTATGCTTTGATATTAACATGGCCATAAACTTCCATGCTTTCTATTTTGTGGTATATCTTTTTCTGTCTTTTTATTTTCAATTTGTTTTTATATCTTTATATCTAAGGCATGTCCCTCATAAACAACATAGTTACATGTTATTCCTCCCCCTTTTTTATAATCTCTGCTGTTTTATTGTAGTATTCAGTTAAATTTATTGTAACAATTGATACCATTGGGTTTTAGTCTACCATCTTACGGTTTGTTTTGTTTCCTCTGGTTTTTATTCTTCTGTTTCTCTTTTTTTACCTTCCTTAGGATTAATCAAATATGTTTTAGTATTCTGATTTGTCTTTTCTATTGGATTTGGTTCCTCTTCTTCTGTGTATTATTTTTAGTCATTACTTTAGGGAATACAGTATAAATCCTTAACCTCTCAGAGTCTGTCTGGAGTAGTATTATACCACTTTCCTTTTATCCTTTGTGCTATTATTGTCACATGTTTTATTTTTACATGTTATGTAATATGCGGTACTTTCTTATTTTTGTTTCAAAGAGTCAGTTGTCTCAAAGAATTAAGAAAAGGAAAAAATCATCCTTTATAATATTCATATATTTACCATTTTTAGTGCTCTTTAGTCTGTCCTCTAGATCCAGACTCCCATCTAGTAGCATTTCCCTTAAGCCTAAAGAACGTCCTTTAGCATTTCTTGTCGTTCAGGTCTGCTGATGACAAACTCTCCCAGCTTTTGTTTCACTGACAGTGTCCTTATTTTGTCTCTATTTTTTAAGGATATTTTCTCTGTAAATTCCTTGTTTGATTTTTTTCTTTTAAATATGGTGTTTTGCCATCTTTCGGTCTCCTTTTTTTTTAAAATGAAAAGTAAGCTATCATTCTTAGGATTCCTCTATATGTAGTAAGTCTTTTTTTTTTTTTTTTGCTGGCAGGTTTTAAGAATTTTCTTTATCTTTGATTTTAAACATGTTGAATTCAAAAGTAATATAAGACATCCAAGAAAAAATGTTGATAGACGTCTGATATATAAAACAGAAGTTTGGAAGAGAAATTGGGATTAATCTTTTCAAAGATTCAAAACATCTTTCCTTTTCAGTTTGAATGATTACATTTGAGGGTGGTTTTCTTTGCATTTATCCTGCCTGGGTTTTGCTGAGTTTCATGGATCTTTTTGGTTTTTGTTGTTTTGTTTGTTTTTAATTAAGTTTGGAAACTTGGGGGCCATTACTACTTAAAATACTTTTTCTGCCACATTTGCTCTTTCTGAAATTCCAATTGCTTATATATTAAACTGTTTGATATTGTTCTGTAGGTCCCTAAAATGGTGTATTTTTTCAACTATTTTTCTCTCTGTGCTTCAGTTTGAATATTTCCTACTGGCTTATCTTTATGTTAACTGATACTTTTATTTAATATAAAGATGCCATTAATTCCTTCCAGTGAATTTTTTCCAGCTATGTATTTCTGAAATTTCCATTAGTTCTTTTCTAAGGTTTTACATACTAACCTCAAATTCTTTTGCCATTATTCCCATTTTTTCCTATAAATTTATTAACATAGTTATAATAGTTATTTTAAATACTTGACTAACACCAGTATCTGGATTGTCTCTGGGTCTACTCCTAACTGAGCTTTCTGTTGATTGAGTCACATTTTCCTATTTCTTTTGATATCTAGTAATTGTATACTGAAGATTATAGGTGGTATTTTGTAGTTCTCATTTTTATCTTCCCATGAAGAGTATTGCATTTTATTCTAGCAGGCAGTTAAATTATTGGTGGACCTCCTTGATCTTACGAAGACCTACTCTAATTTGATTTTGGTTTTAGTCCTAGAATATAGTCTTTGTTCTTGGGATTAAAGCCCTTCTGAGTTTTAATGAAAATCCTGAAGTGTTTTCCAACCCCTTCTAAATAACAACACTTGAACACCAAATTCTGACACTCTAAAGTTGGGTAGCTGCTGAAACCTTCACTCATTTTTAGTGTTCTGACTGTTGCCCTCCTTTGGATACTTGAAATACTGCACAGTTGAGTTGGCCAAAAAATTTGAGGGACATTTGTGTGCTGACTTTGGGTTTTCATCTATGGTAGTTCTGCTCTTTCCAACATTCTCCTTTTCAATTTCCTGACATTCTAACAGCCCAAAATCAGGCCTCCGACTCCATAGTAGCTTTTTCCTGAGGTTTATCCCCCATGAACCCCATGAACAGAGGAAGTACCCTCCAGGGAAAATTTAATTAAATGTACGTATCACTTATTGGGCTTCCCATTTTTCCAGAATCCTGTTCCTTCAAGCTTTAGGTTGCTCTCCAGTGCCTTTGAACAGTTTTTTAAATTTTTTGTCCCGAATTTATAACAGTTGATGTCAAGAGAGTTCTTCTTCTGTCAGCTTCTCCACTGTTACCTGAGTCAGAAACTCACCAGTGAGTGTTCACTACTCTTTGAAGCACTTGAATGTTAAATGGAAGAAGAGGGGGGTCTGGGTGGCTTGGTCAGTTAGGCCTCCTACTCTTGACTTTGGCTCAGGTCATGATCTCAGGGTGGTGACATTGAGCCCCGAGTCAGGCTCCACACTAGCTGTGGAAACTGCTTAAGATTCTCTCTCTCCTGCTCCTTCTGCCCCTTTCCCCTACCCCCCCACCCCGAAAAAGGAAGAAGAGAAAATAGTATTAAAGCAGAATCTAGGGGCACCTGGGTGGCTCAGTCATTAAGTGTCTGCCTTCGGCTCAGGGCGTGATCCTGGCGTTCTGGGATCAAGCCCCACATCAGGCTCCTCCGTTGGGAGCCTGCTTCTTCCTCTCCCACTCCCCCTGCTTGTGTTCCCTCTCTCTCTGTCAAATAAATAAATTAAAAATAAATGAATAAATAAGCAGAATCTAGGTTATAGAGGTGTTTCCACAGTGAGAAACACAAGCATGTTTCTAGGCAAAGAAGGAGGATCTAGAGAAGGAGAGATTGAGGTTGCAAAAGATAGAGAACTAGGAGATGACACTATTAGTGAGGGGATTAAACTGAGTGCAGCTGTGGCATATGCAAAAGAAAAGTGGGGATGAAGGGATTCTGAAGTAGCAAGGATAGGAGCTGAATGTGAACAGGGGCTTGTTAGAGGAGAACATGAACTTATAAAAGCTGTGTAGATTCCTCATATTAAGTGAATACACAGGAGTTAAGTTGAATTCAGGTATGGCTAACAGAGCGCATAGGATGGCTAAAGAATGAAGGTGGGAGTAGTCAAGTGTGACTCCAGAGTTACAGGCTTTAGCTGCCTGTAGAGTGCATTTTATTTAGTGAAGGGAATTTATTTGGAAAGGAATAAGTTAGGCCAGAGGGTGGGCGGTGGAGCTTATGAACTGAGGTTTGGACATGTTGAATTCAAAAGGCCAGTAGGAGATACAAGAAAAAATTTTGATAGGCATCTGGACGTATGGATCTGGAGATCAGAAGAGAGGTTAGGACAGCGGTAATATTTAGGAGATAATGGCTTAAGACTAGTAAATCAAGATTCGACAGCGAGTGGCAAATAATGGATTAAGAAACAAGAAGGCCTGGAAAATGTCAATATTTAAAAATGAGCAGAGGGAGAGTAACATCACAGAGAATGAGAAGGAGCATCCTGAGAACTCAGGGGAAACAGTCACGTGTGGTGTCATAGAAGCCATGGAAAGCAAAGGCACAGCATCAAGAAAGGGGCATAGTCAGTAGGGTAGAGCGCCACTTGGAAGTCAAGTAATATAAGGATGGAATGTGTCCATTAGAGGTAGTGACATGGAGGCCAGCAGCAGTCTCTGTGAGAGTTTTTTTCAATGGGCTGATGCAGGCACAGGCCAATTTAATTATTTTTTCAGAAGCTGATTTAGAGGAAGTAAAGAGTAAGACAGAAGTAAGGAAGAAGAAAAAGAAGGCAATCCTTGCAGATTATCTCTAAAAGAGCACAATGGCTGGAGAGGGTTAGAGGACGGAGGGATTTTTGTCATGGGAAAGACCTAAGCTTGTATAAGTGCTTCCAGGAAGGTACACATGGAGAAGGAGTGGGAGGAGATGCAGAAGCGGGAAGGGATGGTTGAGTGTGAAAATTGCTGGTATAATGGAAAGGACTGGTGTTAGGGACAGAGGAGGAACTAACTTTCAAGTAAAGGAGGAACTTCTATGCCATTGAATAGGAAGAAGGAAGGCAGCGATGAGAGTGGATGGGTAGGTGCTGTCCATTTGAAGAGAGAAGAGTGCAGGATTGCTGAGCAGTGGGTGGGCCCAGCATTGAGGCCCGGCTGACATTGATGAGCATTAGTTTTTAGTGCTGTCAATTTTCTGACTGTGTCCTTGTGGATCGTTAATTCAGCCAGGGTCAGAGTGTTGCAGGTGACTATCGGTGATGGGGCAAGAGAGTCTGGGACACTGGCCAATGAAATCTTGGAATTTCAGCTGAATGGTAGCAAAAAGAAATAAGGGATTAAATCCCGTAATGAGAGCAGTTGAGTGTGTGAGCAAACAAGCTGGAAGATGAGTGGCTGGTGAGACAGTGGGCTGTGTCGGAGGTTTCCGAGGGGAGTGGTTTGTTTGAAAACATGGTTTCAGCGTATGACCATGAGAGAGGGTGGCTGAACTGGAGAGCAGAAGATCATTGATAAGGAGGAAGCGAAGTAACTGAGAGGCCATAATATGTAATGGATTATTCATATAAGACATTAGTTTCCTATGGCTGCGTAGCAAATTATCACACGTCAGGTGGCTTAAAATAACAGAACTAGGGGCGCCTGGGTGGCACAGCGGTTAAGCTTCTGCCTTCGGCTCAGGGCGTGATCCCGGCGTTGCGGGATCGAGCCCCACATCAGGCTCCTCTGCTATGAGCCTGCTTCTTCCTCTCCCACTCCCTGCTTGTGTTCCCTCTCTCACTGGCTGTCTCTATCTCTGTCGAATAAATAAAATCTTTAAAAAAAAAAAATAACAGAACTTATTCCCTTGTGGTTCTGGAGGCTAGAATCTGAGATGAAGGTTTTGGCAGAGCCATGCTCCCACCGAAACCTCTGTGGGAGGATCCCTCCTTGCCCATTTCAGTTTCTGGTAGCCCATGTGTTCTGTGGTTTATAACTGCATAACCCCAATGTCTGCCTTCATCTTCACGTGACCCTTTTCTGTGTGTGTCTATCTTCACATGGTGTTTTGCTCTTATGAGGACATCAGTCATATTGGATCAGGTCTCACTCTACTGACCTCATCTTAATTTGATTACATCTTCAAAGACCCTATTTCCAAATACGGTCCTATTCACAGGTGCTGGGGGTCAGGTCTTCATACATTTTGGGAGGACGCGATTCAAAAAATAACAACGTGAATGTTCAAATCACCAGTAGTAGGAATAAAAAGGAGCCAGAGATTTCAGTGAAGGGCAGGTTCAGGAAATACAAAAACAGCAGTGGAGGAGGGAGTGGAGAATGAGGTTACCAGGAGTAGGAAGCTTAAAGAAGAGGAGTTAACTTGTGGGAGAGTAACGATCTGGAGATAGTCTTGGTGGAGGAAGGACCCAGAACCCGCTTCCTAACCTTCAGTCACATGAGGTATGAGAGAATGATCATCCTGTTACTGGGAGGTCCCCAAGGGAAGCAGGGTCCTTTGGGAGGAGCTGGTGTTCAGGGAGAAGGCAGCAGGTGGAAGATGGAGCACGTTGATCATGGAGTAGGAGTTCTGGAAAGAAGAAGGGGCTAAATGAAGAGATTGGAGAGAGGAGAGCATTAAGGAAATGACCATACATAAGAAGAAAGCTAATGGTAAAGCCTTGGTGGGCTTAACCTACAGGCTTCTGGAGGATGGTGTTCACGGTGGCATGGGGAGATGGAGGCTGGACAGGCATTCTGTCAGACAAGACATTCTTTTTCTCTCAGCTGCCGGCGCTCCTGTTTGCATGTCTGAGCCTTGCTGTCCAATGTGTACAAGTGAACAGAAATGGCTGGGAGTGTTCTGTACAGTCGTGCCAGCCTGGTGAGCTGGCCCTCTGGTGCGGTCCTGGGGGACCAGAGAGGGCTGTCTGCACTGAGCAGCTACCCTGCAGGCACTATTGGGCCAGGCACTATTACTGTTTTGCACAGGGAGGGGGGAAAAAGTTCATTTCCTATTGCTCCATATGTGAAGTCACCAAGTGGAAGGGCCAGAGTACAATTCTAACTCTACTCAGATTCTGAAAAACATGCCTCCGGTTCTTCTCAATTAGCAGCTCAACTATTTTCTTTCAGGATGTTTTATTCTTATTTCTACATCCACACTGAGCCTCGTGTTCTGCTATTTCTGACTGTCAAGAGATGAGAAGGGAAACAGCTATCCAAAGAAATAGCATAGAAGTCAAGTTTAACGTGTCAGGTTTTTGGGTTTTTTTTTTTAAGATTTTGTTTATTTATTTGAGAGAGAAAGAGAGCACAAGTGGGGGGCAGAGGGAGAGGAAGAAGCAGGTTTCCAGGAGCCTGTTAGGGGCTCAATCCCAGGACCCAGAGATCCCAACCTGAGCCAAAGGCAGACGCTTTACTGACTGAGCCACCCAGGCGTCCCTCGTGTCAGGTTTTTCAGTGCATTTATCATTTGCTGGATCTGAGGACCTAGTTTTTTTTTTTAAAAAAGAAAAATCCAATCTTTTAACCCTGAGATCTTTCCTCCTCTATATTGTTCGCCTTCCTACTTGAGTTATTAATACTGTTGTGATGACTTACCTGCTTGGGGCAATACCAGTCCCCTCTTTTATTTAAAGACAGTCTGTACCTTAGCGGTGGGAATCTTCACAAAGAATTTATTCAGTGTGTAAAGTGGCCCCAGAGCTCTGCTGCTCACTTGTCACTTACTTGTTCACAGCAGGCAAATGGCCCCGGGTGAATTAAGAGTCGGTATTATTCATACCCGGGCTCCTCTGCAGTACTTAGTGCTTTGCTCTTCAGACCTAATAGCTGCTATTTTGGTCTCGATTAGCAGTATTTTTTCTTCCTCCATCAGCTCCTGAACTTACTACTTATATCATGAAGTCTTGCCTTTTTTTCCCTCTGTGATTACCTCTTTTTCCTTTGTTGCTTTTACATGGAAGAAACATGATGTGCTGCATTTGTGTTAGAACTTGAATCTTAACACAGGCCATGCCATACGTATCATTTGTATGCCTCACGGGTGTTTTAAAACCTGGGGATAAACTTAAATCATGATTATGGCCCTCTGTGTAATCCATTGAAGTTATGTGCATATTCGTAATTCACAGATCAACCATTTCCAAAGAACACCCTATAGTGATTTGAGAAAGTTCTCCCTCCAGCTTGCTGTCAAATGTTACACAAGATGACCCCTCAGATCTGATTGTGACTGTCCTGTGAGGAGAGTTTTGTAAAGGCAATGTTTAAAATTGTTTTCGAAGTTAAGATTTGCAGACATTTAAGTTGACTTCTCCTTTTCAGGAGTTCATGCAATAGTTTTATTCTTTAAAAAAAATTTTTTTTTAAATTTGTTTATTTGAAAGAGAGAGTGAGAGAGAGCATGTGCAAGTGACAGGAGGACAGAATCTTCAAGCAGACTCCCCAGTGAGCCCAGAGCCCAATGGGGGGCTTGATCTCATGACCCATGAGATCATGACCTGAGCCGAAACCAAGAGTCGGAGGCTTAACCAACTGAGCCACTCAGGTGCCCCTCAAGCTTCATTCTTTTGAATAGTGACCTGGACAAATTACATGAACTGAAAAATTTTGTGAATCCTTTGCAAACAATATTTTGTTCTTCATTTGCCGACGTGCAGCAATGTGTTAGAATTACATTGAAGAATTAATTTGTTTTTGTTCATTTACATTGTATTTCAGGGAATGATTACAAAGTGTTCCACATGCAGTCATTCCAGAATTGAGCTGCTTTCTCTATTAGGACATTTTCGAATAATTGCCCTCTCATTTCACTTAAACTCAACTGAGCCTTATATGAAGCCTTTAGAAGATGCAAACAGCTGGTGCACGAGAGCTATCTGTAAGCCTCTCTCAAACAGTTGTTTCTTAGCTGTAGAGTGTTGACAAAATTAAAACCCCTTGACCTAATGATCCATTTCTTATTGGAGCACTTCCATCAAGGATTTTTGCCTCAAGCCCTACTCGAGCACGTCACTATACATCCCAAGATATTTCTGCTTCTGAGCAGAACAGACTGTCCTCTCTTTGGGGTGGTTCAGGTACGCTGCCGCCTCGGAGCACAGAGGGTGGGGTCACTGACCTCCAGCCCACCTCTTCCATCCCAGAAGCAGTCCCCAGAGACTTGAAATTTGAATTGTTACCCTGCCAAGCTGTGGACTCTGGGTTCAATTTCGCTTCTTTAACTAAAGATGAGGAGAGGTTTCAGAAATTAATGCAAGCTCTGAGACTGTCGACAAAGTAGCCATAGTGTCCTCATCAGCAAAGCCTCTAATAAACAGCTAGAGACTACTTTCGGTGAAAAATACAGCCAAGAAAGAGGAGAACTTTTGGATGTTCATGAGAAAGTTTCTACAGCCTCCCCTGTTCACCGTTCAAGTTGAAAAATAAGTGGTGTGCTTTTGCTCACTACCTGGTCTCCCAAGTAAGTTATGTCAAGAATGTTTTATCTTTAACGATGATTAGCCTGGGGCGCCTGGGTGGCTCAGTCAGCTAAGTGTCTGCCTTCGGCTCAGTCGTGATCCCAGGGTTCTGGGATGGAGCCCCGCATCTGCTCCTTGCTCTGCTTGTTCCTCTCCTGCCCTTCCCCCCCTCCAGTGCATGCGCACTCCCTCTCTCAAATAAAATCTTTTTTTTTTTTTAAGATTTTATTTATTTATTTGACAGAGATAGAGACAGCCAGAGAGAGAGGGAACACAAGCAGGGGGAGCGGGAGAGGAAGGAAGCAGGCTCACAGCAGAGGAGCCTGACGTGGGGCTCGATCCCATAACGCCGGGATCACGCCCTGAGCCGAAGGCAGACGCTTAACCGCTGTGCCACCCAGGCGCCCCTCAAATAAAATCTTAAAAAAAAAAAAAAAGATAAGCCTGGCCAGCATCTAGGGGTTCTGGCCCAGAGCTCACCTAGAAGGGCAGTGCTTCTCAAATTTGAGCGTATTCTTCCATCCCCAACCTCGTCTCGGGTGGGGCCAGAAATCTGTTTTTGAGTCATCAGCCTTTGACACCTGTTTCCCTGTTTGGCTAACTAATGATACAGTAGCTAGCCAGCTTAGGGGTGCAGATGTCCTCACAAGATGAAGCAAAGCTGCGCCCTGCCTTCACTGGCATCACATTCAAACTCACCTACAGCCTGCTGTGGAAAGTCCCCAAGTGCCACAGTAAAGAATGAACTGCTTCTTTCCCAAAACGTGCAAGTTTAATAGGACTCCAAACATGGCTTTCATCTCCGTCTTACTCACTGAGAACATAAGGACAAATGCCCCTGGAAAGCAACCGGGTAATTTGAAGCATTTATCTCTATAGGGTCTTGACAGGCTTTGCTTAGGTCACCATGAGCAAGGACTTTGCTTTTTGAGGTGTGTCATTGCTCCGTCAGTTTCTATCAATGTGTTCATTCTCTCTCATGGAGACAAGTTAACCATTCTGTAGGAGTGGGGGGCGCCTGGGTGGCTCAGTCAGTTAAGCGTTCAACTCTTGATTTTGGCTCAGGTCATGATCTCAGCGTTGTGAGATTGAGTCCCATATCTGGCTCCACACTGAGCATGGAGCCTCCTTAAGGTTCTCTCTCTCCCTTTACCTCTGCCCCTTCCCCCTCTAAAAAGTCATTATTTACAGGAGGTAATGCCTGGTTATCCAGGAGGGGAGGGGAAAGGAAATGCAATAATCTGTCCTGCAACATCTATTCCCTGGCCTCCTTGTTGAAGGTGAACTTCAGTAACCTGGGTTAGTTTCTCTGAAGAGCTGAAAGGAAGGGAATTCAAGTGATAGCCTGGTCATGTGAACTCGGGTAGTTGGACAGAGGCAGTATTTGACATATTTCCTGGCCAGCTTCACTAGATGCTGAGTGATGCATTGGGTTCAAGTAGGAAGAGACTAAGTCTCCTAATGGTTTCCTCATGTTGATCAAACCTGGTTTATGCCCTGAGTGAAAGGGATCAGTGACTTCAAAGAAGGAAGCTTTGGAGAGAATGGGCTCCAGTCCATCTTCGAAGATGATTGTCCAACTCCATACTTAGAATGTTTCCTGGTAAGAAAGACATTATTGAAGATCTTACCCGAGGAGGTTATAGTTCTCTCTTCCACCACTCCAGTGAAGCAGTGCTTATTTTATTATTATCCCTGTGACTTATTCCATAACTAGACGGCTTTGTCTCCCACTGCCCTTTTTGCCCATCCCTTGACCCCTCTCCCCTCTGGCAACCATCAGTTCATTCTCTGTACTTCTGGGTCTGTTTAGTTGTCTGTTCATTTGTTTTTAGATTTGACATATAAGTGAAATTATACAGTTTTTGTCGTCTTCTGCCTTATTTCACTTAGTGCAATACCCCCTAGGCCCATCCATGTTGTTGCAAGTGGCAAGGTCTCATTCTTTTTTATGCCTGAGTAATAGTGTGTGTGTGTATCACATCTTCTTTATCCATTCATTCATGGATGGACACTTAGGTTGCTTCCATATCTTTTTTTTAATAAAAATTATATTTATTTATTTAAGAAAAAGCACACAAGCAGAGGGAGTTGCAGGCAGAGGGAGAAGCCGGCTTCCCGCTGAGCAAGGAACCCAATGCGGGACTCGATTGCGGGACCCTGGGATTATGACCTGAGCCGAAGGCAGATGCTTAATTGACTGAGCCATCCATGGGGTCCCTGGTTGCTTCCATATCTTGACTATTGTAAATAAGCTGTAATAAGCATAGGGGCACATATATCTTTTCAAACTAGTGTTTTTGTTTTCTTTGGGTGAATACACAGTAGTGAAATTGCTGAATCATATGGTAGTTCTGTTTTTAATTTTTTGACGAACCTCCGTACTATTTTCCATAGTAGCTGCACCAATTTACATTCCCACCAGCAGGGCACGAGGGTTCCTTGTTCTCCACACCCTCACAACACTTGTTATTTGTCTTTTTGATTCTAGCTATTCTGACAAGTGTAAGGTAATATCTTATTGTGGTTTTTGATTTGGATTTCTCTGATGATGAGTGATGTTGAACATCATTTCAAGTGTCTTCTGGCCACCTGTCTGTCGTCTTTGGAAGAATTTCTATCCACGTTTTCTGCCCATCTTTTAGTCCTATTATTTGGGTTTTTGTTGTTGAGTTTAGATCCTTTTCATGTATTTTGGATATTAACCCCTTATTGAATTTATCATTTGCAAATATATTCTCCCATTCAGTAGGTCGCCTTTTTCTGTTGTTTCTTTGCTGTGTATGAGCTTTTTATTTTGGTCTAGTCCCAGTAGTTTATTTTTTATATTGTTTTTCAAGCAGTGCTTATTATAAGTGAATGTCTTTAACTCCTGCAGCTACTGACTGACAGTGTTGACTCCCTGCTGTCTGTACATGTTTTAAAATATCTGTGATAAGTATTACATGCCCCCTTGCAAATGGGGGGTGCATAGTACTAATCCGTGCATGTAATACTGATCTTTGGAAATGTAAGCATCTGGTGGTAGTAGTTTGGCTCTGATGCTATGAGGCAGTTAGAGTGGATAGGGTCTAGTTCTCTATATGGGTATAAAAGTACTTTTTCCATATTGGCGAAGACTATTTATGACTTATTTATCACCACAAAGGCTTTTTTATAACTGCAAATTTTATGAACATCTGTCCATATACTCCTGCCAAAATATTTTTTAATCCAGAACTTAGTTTATAGTGATACGCTCATTTCTATCAAAGCAAAAACTTCCTGTAGTGGGCAAAAATAAAAACTTCATTTCCACGTTGGAATCTGGATGCCATTTGAGAGTGCAACGGAGGCATTGGGGGAAAAAATTCAAACCATTTGGAAGCCAAGCTGTTGTCCTTGCCCTTCATTGCCGCAAGCTCTTTGCCAACCTGAGATCCTGAGTCCACGAGCCTCATGGAGCTGGTGCTGCAGTCAAGGCAGGACCCTGTACATTGGAGCTTTTCCCCTCAAGAGATTAGTGATGCTGATGACAAGTGCACCATAGGGAACAGCACTGCCTTTGAGCACCCAATGTCTCTGTTCTCTTTGTCAGCCTTCAGTTCCAGCTTGGCATTTTCTCCATTCTCATTGGTGCCCCATAATGCTTTCCTCAATCATCCCCTTCCTGTTGAGTAATGAAATGGCCAGGAGACAAATTCTGTCCTGCAGCTGCTAAGTAGCCCTGCCTTGGTGATAGAGAGCAGCCTCACCATGGTTTCCAAATTCCTTAAGAACCATATCATCACTCAAAAGGGAGGAGAGAACACGTGGGCAGTACAATGCTGGTCTGTGTTCTTCCACCAACACTCAAGTCAATCAAGCTGGAGACTAACACACAAACATTAGGTTAAGACTAGACTTTCCTACCAGCCCACCGCCCTCAACTTTCACCTTATCCCTTTGTATTTCTGCCTGTCACACCTCATTCTAACTCCATCGTCCAGTACCCTGTGCTTTCTAGCTGGTGTTCATGCCCCTGCCTTCGTCATGGAACATGGGACATGTGTGCTGGGTCCGTCTCCTTGCTGACATGCTGCCTGGCCTCTTTCCCAACCTCTACTCCTTTTCTGATACACAAGCTCTTCAGAATAACAGCTGATGTTAGGATCTGGTTATTTACCCACAGGCTTGGTATATTACCTGTACCCCTCATTAAGCTAGGCTTTTATTTACGGCCATCTTTCTTAAGGACCATATAAAGAGTCATTGTTTTGGTTACCTCTGTCCATAAGCGGTAGGTACGTTTTGCTGCTCTGCCACTCAGCTTGTTTTTTCCAGATGCAACTGTCCCAAGTTTTCGCCTTTTGGCACATTTCTTACTTAACATGCTGACCATGCTGGGCAGGGGGAGAAACTTGGCTCAGTCAAGAACCAAACCAGCCATCCAGCCTGTCACTTCCGCTGTCTCCCAGCAGGCAGTTTTACCAGCCAGCTGCCCAGCATTTTGTCTCTGATTCAAGAATACCAGCTTCACAGCACTAATTTTTTCCAAGCCCTTGGTAACATTCTTCCTAACTGTGCCAGAAACACTGATGCTTGGCAGAAAACTAGGTGTCCAGGACACCTACATGTTACTTTTGGTTGGGGCCATTTCAGGCAAGATGATAAAAACAATAGTTACATGGATTTCAAATTTGGGGTTATTCATTTGAAAGAAAATTTTATATTCAGATGACTTGAACTCTTTAAGGAAGGATCTAGAGTGAGAATCAGCTATTCTCCAGGATCCTGAGTCCACTTTTGTGCTCCAGTTGCTCTTTGGGGTCTCTCAAATTTGGGTCAGAGACCGTCTGCTTCAAAGTCACCTGGGATATTCTTTTAAAGTACCCACCCAGGAATCTGAAATGTTAGTAGTCTTACCCAGGAGATTTGGGAGCCCATCATATTTCTCCATTCATTCCTCCAGAACGAGCTTATTTGTGGTAGTTCTTGTGAGAAATCTCTGAGGATCGTCAAAAGGATAACTGATGTTGCAGGTGTTGCTCTCACTTGACTTAATAAACTTTCCCCCTAGGAGAAGCTAGACTGTGATGGGTCTGCCCGTCAGTGTCAGTTAAACAGCCAATATCTGGGCGTTTCACAGATGGCGCATAGAACCATGATTATGGGTGTTTTTTGTTCTTCCTCACTTCTGGTTGGCATTTCTCAACAAGACTTTTGTCCAAGGATATTTGTCCTGCAATTTAGATTTCCTGCTTCTAGGTGGCAGTGGCACCTTCCTTGCATCGAAAATGTTTCATCAGGGCTCCTGGGTGGCTCAGCTGGTTGAGCATCCAACTCTTGGTTTTGGCTCAGGTCATGATCTCGTCCACATGGCTGATGGGGCTCTGTGCAGGTCTGGCTCTGCGTTCAGCTCAGCGAGAGTCTGCTTGTCTCCCCTCCCCCCACCACTCCCCTGCTCATGTGTGCACACACTCTCTCTAAAATAAATAAATCTTTAAAAAAAATTTCAGCAAGTGTTCTTCTTAAGTAAATATTTAGATTCCTATAAGTTTTTTTTTTTAATATCAACACCTTTTAATAACTTGATAACCTTCTCCCTTTTCCTTGCATGTGATCAACTTACTCCATGCCTTTCCTCACTCTTGCTTTGGAGTAAACCTCAGGCCAGCACGGCATCCGACGCTGCCATTACTTGCTCATGGCGGTGAGGGCTGCTTCTTAGTACGTCTCTTTGTGCTGCAGCAGTGATGTTCGACAGCTGTCAGTCCTTCTGGAGCAACTCCCTCATCCCTGAAATGAAGATGCACCTAGGGGCACCCAGGTGGCTCAGTTAAGCATCCAACTCTTGATTTCTGCTCAAGTCATGATCTCAGGGTCGTGAGATTGAGCTCCGTGCTGGACGTGGAGCCTGCATGAGACTCTCTCTCTCCCTCTCCCCACTTACTTGCAAGCACTTACAGACTGCTGGATGCTGAGAGTGTCGAGTTCCTCTAATTGCCTCCTCAGGCATCGATCAGAGGGACCTTCTTCACTTCCTTCTTTTCAAAGATAATTACCTCTTCCTCCTCTTCTTCTCAAAAAGAATGTTTCCTAGCTAAGTGTTTAAATTTTGTGAGGGGCACCTGGCTGGCTCAGTCAGAAGAGCATGTGACTCTTTATCTTGGGGTTGTGAGTTTGAGACCCATGTTGGGTATAGAGATTACTTCAATAAACAAAACTTTAAAGTATGTGTGTACCTCACCCCTTACATATAGTGGCTTTTGTTGGCAAAGATGTAAGCAAAAATTGGAACTCAACAGTTTCGAATAGTGTCTGTATATATTTTCAGAAAGACCCTCTATCCTTTATCATAACAAAATATTAAAACATAAAAATTAAGGAAGTTTTTATATATTTTTAACCTTGTTTCATGAAAACAGCTCTTAATACAGATAGGCAAAGTCTTTTCCCTCAAAATGTTTACGATCTGGATATGTACATGTTTAAAATCTACGCACGTGTATCCTTGGTGGAAACCTGTCCTATCATGCCCGGAGTTGAATTGCCTTTTGGAAGAGAGCACTTATGTGGTAAGTCAGTCTCAGATTTTAGAACTGCATACAATCTTGCCTGCCAAAAACCTCAATTTTATAATGCCCTTGATCTCTGATTTTCTCACTAACTGCAGTTGTAGCCTTTGCATTCCCAGTGGCTCTTCCAAAATATACAACTCTGAGAGAGTCAAAAATATAATATGAAACCTTTAGATTCTTATTAAAATATAAGACTTGAGAGAAGGCAGCCTAGTAGTTAGAATTCTGCAAGCTTGATGTAGGGATGGAACCTTCTCTTCAGGAGTACTGACACAGGATCAATCAGAAAGAGTGGAGTTTGAAATTCAGGCTTTAAGTGTCATTTCCAGCATGGGATTGTGGGGAAGCTTTTTCAGCCTTTCTGAGTCTGTTTTCTCATCTGTAAAATGGCTATAATATCTCTTCCCTAAAGGCTGAAGTTAGTGTTAAATGAGAGAATATTTACAAAGAATTCAACACAATACCTGGTAAAATTATAGAGATAAGTAAATAGATACATTTAAAATGTATATATGGGTTCTATTCTTGTCTCCACTTTACCCAATTCTTTGTATCTCAGTTGAGTTGCCTCTAAACCAGTTGTAGAACTATCCTGTATTTTTATAGAAATCCAGAAACTAGGCAACATTTTCAGATTTAAACATTCGCTATATAACTTTTTTCATTATAATATAGCAAAAACTTAAAGGTGACAAAGGTAGGTTTAAAAGAACTTCACTGCGGGGCGCCTGAGTGGCACAGCGGTTAAGCGTCTGCCTTCGGCTCAGGGCGTGATCCCGACGTTATGGGATCAAGCCCCACATCAGGCTCCGCTATGAGCCTGCTTCTTCCTCTCCCACTCCCCCTGTTTGTGTTCCCTCTCTCACTGGCTGTCTCTCTGTAAAATAAATAAAATTAAAAAAAAAAAAAAAAGAACTTCACTGCATAAATATTTAAATAAAACCTGGTTGGGACAAGATGTGGGTGTTAGTTTGGTTAATGACTGGTTCTGCCTTTGAAGCATAAACACAATACAAATAATTATGTATTATCACGAAGAGAGGAAGTCCACAAATGAGCTCACGTCTGCTGTATATAGGTGGATGAGATAATGTCTATCAGGTGCTTAAAGCTCCTGAAATTCAAGTTACACATGCCATCTCTGGCCATCCTGTTGCTATCCCATGGAGAATTGGTCTTATCCAATGCCACCCTGTACCCAACTGGAATATCTTCTGGAGGAGAGATTAGGTTTCTGTGCCAGGAAGCTTGAGAAGCCTTCTCATCCATGGTCTTTAAGTTAGGACTACATCAAGCCATCATAGGGTGATGGTTATGTCTTTTTTGAGGTGGCGTGGTGAGACGGAACAAACACAATGCATATAGAAGCCAGGCCACTGGGGACTGAGTCCATCTTTGCCTGTTACTAGCGCATGTGCTCCTGGAGAAATAGACTCTCTTTGTAGACACAATTTGAAATCTAGAGCCATGAGATTAAACACCAGCCATATTTATTCATGGACTAAGCTATTTCAAGCAGTGTGAGTAGAGCATAAAGGGGCAATTAAGATACTGTCCTCAGTAATAAAATTCAGAAGCTTTGAGGTTTCTGAATAGACATGTCCTATTGGTGAGAGCTGGCTTGTCAGGGACCTCAGGTTTGCCCCAAGTTTTGCTTCTGTCTTGTAGGTTCTCCTGTTAAATTACCCCTGTGACCATCCCATTGGCCACCAAGGCATCTTGCTTTAATGTTTCGGTTCACATGTAGACCAAAATTCTTTCCTCAATTTATGTAATCCAACCAAAACAGGCCAGAACTTCAAAAAAAATTTTTTGTTAAACACTAAGGAATAACACAAGAAAAATTAAAATGTAAGGTCAATTGTATTTCAACATTCTCGCTTGGTTTCTGATTTTTATGCGGTTTATATTGTCACTCTTCCTGTCCCTGTTTATATGGAAAGCCAGAGGAAAGAATGACCTGCCCAAGTCCCTTACATCCTACCTTCGGACCTGTCATTGGTTGGATGCTTCTGTAACATCTGCCTAAGAACATACTACTGGCTACGTTGACGCTTCATAATGTAGATCAAAGGATTGAGATTCACTTCTCCCAGCTACCTCAGCTCTGCCTGCTTAGTTCTGGCCTCTGTTCTCACAGTCGCTGCTCCCCAGATGACTGACATTAGAAATGACCTCACCTAGCAGGTCAGACTCTGCAGCCTGCTCCCTGCAGTAGGGTTGAGTCCATGTAAACCCATCAGCACATAAATATAATAACATGTCAATCACATGCATGCATCTGACTGTTTAGTCCCAAACTGGAGTGGAAGGTATAGGTAGAAAAATTAGTAAACAGGAATTGTTCTCTACTTTCTCCTTCCTTTGCTTACTCCTTTATTGACTCCTGACACTCGCAAATGCTTGACATTTTCCTTTGGGGAGTTGGATGAAAAAGCAAAGGAAAGTAAGGACAGAGGTTCTCTGAAGCTCATAACTTAAAAATACTGCTTCAACTAATGGAATTTTAAACAGAAGGGAAGAAGACACAAGAAAATGGAAAGAACTCCCCCATCTTGTTCATTCATTAAACAAAAATTTGAGTTCTTTTTATGTGCCAGGAACTTCTTGTTCACATAAACCTTGAGGCCAGCCTCCAGCCTGGGCTGTGCTTTTTTAATCACAACATTGCCGAGAGTGTTCTGTGTCCTGCAGGACATGGAATTTAGCATTGAATATTCTCTTGTGCTTTGTTTTATAAAGTCTCATGTTCAGTAGACATCTCTTTAAATAGTTTAAAAATGTCTTGAAGGACAGAACCCATGCCTTTTCTTTTGTTCCCCACAGCAGCTAGTGCAGTGCAAATGTGTATTGTGGTACTCCAAACACTGGCTGCCTGCTTAAAGGACAAGGGAAAGGCAAGTGAGGTTAATTGGGCTGACTGTGGAGACTGGGTCTCCAGGAATTCTCCTATTATGGAGAATATGCATCATGTTCTCAGATTCCCACTCTTCCTAGATGAGCCTACCTCTGCTGACACCTGTGGGAATACCCACGCACAGAGCCTCTGCTCTCTTGTCATCATTCTGTTGGCCCAAATGGGGGGTTCCAGTGAACAATTCGCCAAGTGTAATTACCATCTCTGTGTGGTCCTTTTGATACGTGGTGTAGCTTATTCTTGCTGAACCCCAACTTTTTTGCACTCTCTTCCATCCTGTAGAAACACCGGTGGTCATTTCCTCCATCTCCTACATTCAATTCATTGCCTGGTCTTACCTTTCCTACCTTCTCAAGATATTTCAAATTCATTCTCTTATTTCCACCTCTAGCACCATTACTTTAATTCATGCTATTGTCACCTCATAACCAGTGTATGGCAACAACCTCCTAATTTCTCTGCCTTGGTCTATCCTCCTTCAGACTGACCTGCAATGATCTTTCAAAGATACAAATTTGATTAAACTAATTCCTGCATAACTTCCTTTAATGGTGTTCTATTGATCTGAAGATAAAGTCCAAACTCCTTGACAAGGGGACTCAAGACCCTCTCAGTCTAATGCCTACTTCCTCAGCCTTGCTTCTCACCTCCCTTTGCTTGTTTGCCTCTCTTTCTCCTCTTCCTCTTCTCTGTCTCCCCGCTTCACCCCCTTCCCCATCCTTCCACCCCAGCCAAGTTCAATTCTGTGTGCTTCCTCACTTTCTCACTCACCCTGGGCCTTTTGAAACATACTTGGGAAATTGTCCATTCGCTTCCTAACATGCTACTAGACCACAACCTTGAAGGATAGGGAATTTGCCTTATTCTTACACACAATAAGAACTTCCAAAACACTAGATCTGTAAATGAACATGTAAGTGAGTTATTGATGTTTTGATTTTACTGCTCTGTGATGGATAATATCTGACATTTGTTTCTATGTACCAGACCCTATTTTAAGTTCTTTAAACATAAAAGCTGTCTATGCTGAGAAATAGTTACTATTATATCTCTATTTTACAAAGAAGGAGACTGAGACAGAGAGAGACTAAGTTACCTGCTTATCCTCATTCAACTAATAAGCAGTTGAACAGATAGAGGACCTCAGAGAGTCCTATGCTAGAGTATTCACACTTAACTAATATACCCTATATTGCTTTTTAATTCAAAGCTATTGATACATTTAGAGGGTGTATCATTAAGGCCTGGCTATGTGAGAACCGGATGGATTAATGAAGAAGTGGAAGGAGGCCCATGACAGGGGCTTTGGATCATAAGCAAGTTGGGGAAAGGGCCCAGCCAGGCAGGTGAGCGCTCAGAGCAACTTGCCTACACCCACAGCAACTTGTCTACACCCACAGCCACCACCAACCGCATACTCTGTCTTCTAGAACACAGAGTCCGTTCAAGAAGACTGGAGTTGAGCGTTTTGTTCTTCGTACTGGGGATACCAAAAGTAGAAAGACACAGCTTTCTCAAGATACCCCCACCCTAGCGAAACAGCCTGCACTGCATGAGAATTAGCTAGCTAGAACAGAGTGTGGTTAACAGTGGCGTAGAGGGAGGACAGGCCTCCCCCCCTCCCCATAACTGACTCCCTCTTCCTTTCCCCCAAAGCCTGGCTAGTATAAGCCAGCACAGTGCCGAGGGCATATTGTGAGGTGTTAGGCAGAAGAATGCTGTGTGAATTTGACAAGAGTATCAGATTCCCACCATCTTGCTTTAGTAAGCCTCAGAAGAACCCTTTCGGTGCAGTGAGGAAGGTGGTACATAGATTTACCGAACATGGAGAGTCCACAGGCTTTCCGTTCTGCTACTTTCTACATCGTGGAGCTAAACGAATACCTAGTTCCTGGCTTTCGCAGGGCCCTGCATTCTCAAGGTTTTCTGGAGGACGTTTGGGAATGTTGTGCTTCTCTAGGCGGAGGACGGGGCTGGGGGGAGAGACGAAGAGCTATTTCAGAACAGATGTCAACGGAGCCCTTCTCTCCGTGCTGAGACTCAGTAAACACATGCCGCACGCCTGCCGGGTGGAGTGACTGAGGCACAGGCTCTAGAGCCCAGAGACAAGGAGCTGACCTCCTGGGGGACCCTCATGCTGCAAACAAATTAGCTCTGATGGACGAGTGGCCTGTGCTCATTCTTGAGGAACGTGGAGGTGGGAACTCAGGCCAGTGTGGAGCTTAATTAAGGATGGCAGCTGGTGTAGGAGGCCAGCTGGCCCTGTGCTCTGCACTCCGTTTATGTCACAAGTTACTACTAGCATTTTGTTTTCCTCCAGATACTCCTGTTGCCCTGTCTTCTCCCTTGCCACTGTCCCCATGTTGTTCTGTGTGCTCTCCGACTGGTGTGACCTTATCCCCAAGCAGGCTCCAGACGAGGACCACACTGTAGAGGTAGAAAGATCAAACTGTTAAGGAAACGGCGTAAACCAGGGCAGGTACAATGCTCTCATTTGACATGCCTTCTCCCCCTGCCCACTGTCTCCCACTTACGTGGGCCCATTAGTACCAGTAATGACGTCATGACTGCCTCGGGACCTACCCTATCTGGAGGGAAAAGAGAACTATGATTGGCATGTGTCCCGTGACTGTATTGCTGGTGGACCTCCATCAGGACAGATGCCGGTGATGCTGGTGGAGCACTTCCGCCTCCTGTCCAAACAAAGCAGACCCAGGGAAGAAAGAAAAGTGACTTAGAATCCCAGAGTCTCATGCCAGGGCAGGATCTCCAGCATTTTGGCCTGTGAACGCTTATGTCTACAGGAGAATGGGCTCCATAGGGTTCTGGGAAAAGTGAGCATCAATGTTGAAATCATTCAGTTGATTAGCCAAAAAGTAACCTTTAGAGTACCAACCATCACTGCAGACATTCCTGAATAGAAAAATCTCCAAATCACCTGCTTTAGTGGAGGGGAAGAGGAAGAAACACACAACCCCTGGCTCTTTTGCTTCCTATTCTGGTGACATGAGATCCAGGTAGACTAAGAAGTGGTGGGAAGGAATCTCTGTAAAATTTTCGGCAGTGGCATCCTATTTGGGGAAGCGGGGTTAGACGATACATGTTTATGGCATAAGGCATTTAGGGAAGTGTTTTATCATATTGTATGTGACTTATAATGATGCTGTATGTGCTCTAGAAACACTTTCTGGATGTGACGCTGTGCCCTGCGTTAACAGCTGTTTGCTCGCTCAAGTCCCATACAAATGAGTTAATTACCTACAGCAAGAACAGACTCTGAAAACAAAGCAAGAAACATATAAAATAAAAGCTGTTGTCTCCTGATTATAGTTTCCTCCTGTAGTCATTTTCATAAAAAGAACCGGGCAATTGTGTGTTACACCAGAATTCTAGAAAGATTGGGTTTTTAGGATTTCGGACTGTGGTGACCCTGAGTAGAACGTTGCTTAGTAAAAAAGTCCTCAAAGTTCAAGTGACCCAGAGGCCCTTAGCCTTTGGGATAGGATTACCCATTCTTGGCTTGGGGGTCTGAAAATTTGAAATAGTGGGTCCAGCGAGTAAAACATCATTTTATTTGAGGGCATTGAGGTTAGGAGGGGGGTAAAGAATGCATGGAACACTTCAAAATTAAAGGAAAGTTAGATATTGCCCATTTCACTATTTTAAAAATGAAAATGTTGAAGTCCGAGGTTATCTGTGCCTTAGTAGTGGGCTTGCTTTGTCTTTTAAACTGGAGTTCCCTGGAAACAGTTTTACCTGTCCCAGAGGGTCAGGCATAGCTGTTGGTGACTTCTGGCCCTCATTCCTCACTCCTCTTATTCTCCCAGTGGCCGTGTTCTCCAGTGTCCTATAGGAAACAAAGGCTTGGTATGTAAGTTGATTACAAGCTATATTCCCAAGGAAAATGGGGTATCATGAAACTAGAATGTAAGCTCCTCCAGAGCAATGATGTTGTAAGTGTCTTCTTATCTTTCTCACTACCAAGCACTGTGTTTTCTATAAGTGTAATACTTAAATATTTGCTGATGGAAAATATTCTAGTTGTGAAAACTATCTTTAATATTTCCATCAGTGGTCAGAACAGTGTAGCATTATGTAGACAGACTTTGGAGACAGACTGCCTGGATTTGAATCCAGCTCAGCCAAATAGAAGCCATGACCTTAGGCAAGTGACTTGACTTCTCTATGCCTTGGTTTCCTTGTCTGTAAACTGGAATGTTAATAATTCCCATCTTACAGGGTGGTTATGAGGATTAAGTGAGTTAATATATTCAAAGGACTTGAACAGTGCTTGGCACAGAGAAAGTACTCCATGAGCATTAGCTATTACTAGTCAGTATGCAGCAAAGGCTGTCTTTAACTGTTGTTGAGAAATGTTCCAGAGCGAGCATGAATATTGTATTACCTGAGCACATAATAAATTAGAGTGATTGTCGTAGGGGTCATCAGTTCTTATAGTTCTGGACATTTCTTTGTTCAGAACTATATTTGTACAGCTCTTAATTCCCTCTATCGCCTCTTTATGCTGCAGTATTCAGGTTTTCTTAACAAGTAAATAGATTCCCTAGCATGGTCACTATTGTCTAGAACCACACTGTGGTCTGTCCATTGCCCTCTTACATATTATTGTGGATGAGGTCCCAGTGGCTTTCTTCATTTGGTCCTGCCCAGGCATCAGTGTTGGTCAGTGTATCTTTCCTTTCCCTTCTTCAGCAACGCTGTATGTGTGTTTTTCTCCTGTAGGTACCACCACTGCACTCAAGTTGCTCCTGACATCTTGGTCACTGTTTCCTTAAGACTTAGGGATTTTCTTCTTCTCATCCTTTAGAATCCAGCTTGAAACCCATCTTAACTTGAATAAGAGAAATCTACCTTTTATATTCCTATTCATCCATCCATCCACCTGTCACTGATTCATAGGCTCTTTGCCCTTGAGATTGTTATTGTGTGATCTATCCCCAACTGATATGAGTAGGTATCCTCATTCTGGTTTTATCCCCACAGTATGTTCCTCCAGATCTCTGCGTCTGCAATTTTGTGCTGGAACAGTCCCTCTCTGTGAGAGCCCTGCAGGAAATGCTTGCCAACACAGGTGAAAATGGCGGCGAAGGGGTGAGTACCTGATTTATGTCCTAGGTGGGGATTGGAACACACCACAGCCCAAAAGTACATACTTCATTTCATTCCTTCAGTTTCAAACCAGGAAACCGTAGGATCCTTGACTGATCCATATAGAGATACTAAATCTTTCTCTCTGTATTTAATTCTTGTTACTGAGCAACCCTAATCCTGCTTCTTTTGGACTCATCAACTTCCACCAGAAAATGGAAGAGATCACCAATGATGCTGCATGAGCAGGGCAGAAGGACATTGAACCTACTCCACTTCCCTAACCCATAATCCGCCAGGAAATGCGAGGAGGGCATTGAGATGGATGGTGCCTGTCAGGCGGTTCTTTTTTCTTGGAAAAACTCTCATCAGAGATTTATGACTACCCCGCTGAAGTACAACTAGTTTGTAGCAGTTTGGTGAGGATTTTCAGTAGAACTCAGTCTTTGACTCTCAGGACTCCACAATTTCACTCATGATGAGAAAATGTAGAGCAGTCTTGAGTTTCTCTTGTTAGTAGAATTGTCCTAAGTATCCAACTGCGGGCTTATGCTCCCTAGTTCCCACATCAAAGTCTTTAACCAGAGACTTTTAGAATAATTTTGACTCTTTCTTTCCCAAATGACCCACATCTATTTATATCCATTTATCATCAGGTATTTTAATTCTATGGCCCGAATATCTCAAATCCAAACATCTCTCTCTGTCCCCCCTAGATGACTGTCCTCTGTCTTCTGTCTTCCTTTGCAACAACAGCTTACTAACTGCTTTGATTCCTTCTATACTTATCTACCTCTGCCGCCATTTTTTTTCGTTCAGCTATTATAATGTTCTTCCCAAAATGCAGATCTAATCATTATACTTCCCTGTTTTAAACCCTTTGTCTTTCTATTGCCTTGAGAAAAATTCCAAATTCTTTAACTAGACATAAAGCCCTGCAGGATTTGTGAGCCCTGTTCAGCTTTCCTGCCCTCTCACCCCTCCCCACCCAGACACTCAGTGTTCAGCCATATTGAATTCCTTTCACTTCCTCAAACATGACAGTGCTCTTTTGCCTTTGATCATGTGTGTCAGCTATTCCTTCCATTTAGAACAGCTTCCTCCTCCTGTCTGTCTTCCCCTGTGTAATCTCTACTTCTTCAAGGAACCAGTTTAAATATCAGATCTACTGAGAAGCCTTTGTTGACCCCACAAGTCTGGGATAGGTGTCCTTGTTTGAGCGACAGTCAGTAAATAGTTCTCCTCATTCTGTACTATAATAGCAAGTCTGATTTTCCGCATCCTATACTGGGGAGTAAACTGCATGTAGGTAGAAACAATTTGTAGTACCTAGCACAATTTATTCTCACTTGACTCAAATGAACTCATACATAAAAAAGAAATGTCTCATTTACAGTAGAAGAGAAGATGACCATGGACTCAAGGGAACCAGTATTTACATGTAGGTCATCTTCCAGCTCATAGTGTGATCTTACATGAGACTTATTATCTCTTGGGGCCATAGTGTTCTCACCTGTAAAATTAGAATGTTTAATTAGTTTCCTAGAGTCCTTAACACCAGTGTTTGAGATTCTTCGCTCTTTTGGTTTAAAATAATATGCTTTTGTCAGCCATCTGAGAAGAGCTTTGTTTTGTACCGTAGTGCATTAACACAGGTGAGTGTTTGTTCTTTGGATGTTCACTGAAGTCTGTGTCTGCTTCCTCCTCGCACTGTCCTCGGTTCCAGTGCTTTCCTCCATAGGCATGTATCCTTCAGCTCAGCAGAACAAATCTATTTTTAATTCCTCATTCTTTTTCCAAAACTAACAACTCATCATTTATAGACCACTTTGGTGAGGGGGAACTGGTTGATTTGGAATATTAGCACTTTCAGTTTCTTTTTTTTTTCTTAAGATTTTATTTATTTATTTGACAGAGATAGAGACAGCCAGCGAGAGAGGGAACACAAGCAGGGGGAGTGGGAGAGGAAGAAGCAGGCTCGTAGCAGAGGAGCCTGATGTGGGGCTCGATCCCATAACGCCGGGATCACGCCCTGAGCCAAAGGCAGATGCTTAACCGCTGTGCCGCCCAGGCGCCCCAGCACTTTCAGTTTCAACCAAGATCGGCTAGACTCTGCCTGCTTGTGGCCTGAGGATAGAAATTGGGAAGATAGAAGCTATGTTAACTGGAAAACTATCTCTTAAGCTTTCTCTTATCCTGTTTTGCTCAAAAAGTGTATTTGAAAGGACTTCATTTTCATTTAGCTTGAATAGTTCAGAAAGTTCTGTACATGACAAAGTAAATAGAGAAGTTCTGATTATAATCCTTGCTCTTCTTAATTTCCATGCACTTAAATAATAGTCTTAACTTGGTTTATCTTAAAGAAGAATTAAATAGCCACCACTCGGTTACCCCACACAAGCACTGGGTGTTATAGGCAGTTAATGAATCGTTGAATGCTACATCAAAAACTAATGATGTACTGTATGTTGGCTAATCGAACATTAAAGAGAAGAAAAAAAGAAAAAAAAGAAAAAAGAATAGTAAATAGCAATTCATTTTCCAAAGAGAATGTGAAGACCAATTTGTAAGAGTGAGTACTTAGTTTGGAACATACAAATAAGACCTACCTTACGTACCAACCATGTTGGAGGAGAAGTTTACTCAATATAATTATGTATTTCAGGGACCATCTTTAATTTACCATATTTAAAAACCAGTACATTAAATCTTATTGGGCGATGCATTCTCTTTGAAAACTAGAGTCCAAAATAAATGATCTGTGACATTTATATTAAATATTCATTGGATAACAGTAATCACCATGTTGGGTCAGACTCTGAAATTTCCCATGTGTCATGTTACCTTTTTGTGCTGTTTTGCCAAACAAAGATAATAGTTCTCATCTTGACACGTCTTCATTGTCGTCATCATCATCATCGACTAGCGATCTTAGAGCTAGGAGGAAGGGACTTGGAAGGAGAGCTGGAGTCTTTTGAAATTATTAAGATGCTATTTGTTGGTGGTTCTATTAACTAGTCGCCTAGCTAACAGTTTCAGCTACTGTAACCCTCTTGGAATGCTCTCACAATTCCATCTGGGCTGTTGATCTTTACCATAAGAAATAATATTTTTATATAACCACTTGAATCTGATTGTTTTGCTTTCCTGAAGTGATTTCTGTGCACATTTACCATTAGTATTTAATTTGATTTTAGATGATAATATTCAGCAGGGAAGAAAAAGGGGGGGTGCAGGAAGTGAGTTAACATGACAGACCATAATGATTCTCTGGGAAGCCTGGGGATGTTTGAGTGGGATGACGCTTCCTTTGTATGCCACTCCATTCTGTTTGGAAATAGGCATTTACTGCTTTTAAATAGATATTACTTTCACTAATGATCATGACTGCCACCAAATGGGGTGCTTTGAAGAGTGTAATTTTTCCTTCTAGCCATAAATTGGTCCTCGTGTGGTGTGCCTGTTCACTGCTGTGCAGCAACTGAACATGTTTAAAAAATGACTTTGGTCATTTGTTTATTCACGTGATCAGTGTACAGAAGTCTTTCTGCAAGGATTTACAATTCAGCGATTCCCCTTGCTAAGAGAAAACAAAGGTGTCTGCTTTGTTTAACGGGTTTGTTCTTGAACTGTCCTTAGCTATAGCAAGTAGCTTGTGGGACCAGCTTTACGTTGAAAAGAAGAAAAAATGAGGCCAAGAACGTGGGGGTACCCCCCAGAGTCCACCCTAGCTGAATTCATCTTTGGGTCAATTTGACTCTGATTAAATCCTATCTGATTTTATTCTGGAGAAACTACCAAGAGATAGATGTTTGGCACTGTGGCCAATTAAATGGCTGAAGTTTGAAGTGAAATCCCTGCATACAAATATTAAAATAGTTTCACACTTTTGATTGATTGGACCTACAATACGTGAAATACCCAACCCCTTTCTGCAGGACATGGCGCTGAAAGGGATGGCAGCATGTCCCTCTGAGCCCTCAATCTCCCCATCCCTTGGAAATAACTTTGAAGAGAGAGCAAGCAGCATTGGTCATGAGAAAAGCTCAGTCTTTCGAGCCAGGCAGATGTTTTCAGTCTGGGCTATATGCATTGGGTGACCTCTGGGGCAAATTATTTTTCCTTTCTGTACCTTACTTTCCAAATCTTCAAAATGCAACCTACCTCATGGTGTTGGTAGAAATTAAATGATAGAAATCTCTACATGTGCCAGAAATATATATTGGTTCCTCTTCATCTCCGCTCCACTCCCTCCTTTCATATTCAAATGCCTCAGAGGAAGGAGAAGTCCCTGTTACATGACCAGGTGCACAGAACTCCAAGTGGGTTTTGAAGCACATGGGCATAATGTTTTTAAAAATGAAAGGCCTTAAGGGTATCAGGATTACGTCAGACCTGTCTACAGAGACCTGGAATGAGAGAAAGGCTGGTGGGGGGCATTTTTAAAGCTCTTTCAGAGAAAAACATGCAGCCAAGGATCCTTTATCCAGCAAAGCTGTCATTCAGAATTGATGGAGAAATAAAGACGTTCCAAAATCGCCAATCATTAACCAATTTCGTAACCACGAAACCAGCCCTACAGGAGATATTAAGGGGGGCTCTATAAAGGTAAAAAGGCCCCAAGGGTGATACAGAGCAGCAAGTCACAACCGATACAAAGACTTTACAGAGAACATGGCATCATTTAAATCATATCTGTCAATAATCTCTATCAATCTAAATGGCTTAAACTCTCCCATAAAACGCCACAGGGTTGCAGATTGGATAAAAAGACATGACCCATCCATTTGCTGTCTACAAGAGACTCATTTTGAACCCAAAGATGCATTCAGACTTAGAGTAAGGGGATGGAGTACCATCTTCCACGCAAATGGACCTCAAAAGAAAGCTGGAGTAGCAATTCTCATATCAGATAGACTGGATTTTAAACTAGAGGCCATAGAGAGAGATACAGAAGGGCACTATATTATTCTTAAAGGAAGTATTCAACAAGTGGATATGACAATTATTAATATATATGCCCCCAACAGGGGAGCAGCAAGATACACAAGCCAACTCTTAACCAAAATAAAGAGACATATAGATAAGAACACAGTAATAGTAGGGGACCTCAACACCCCACTATCAGAAATAGACAGAACACCCTGGCAAAAACTAAGCAAAGAATCAAAGGCTTTGAATGCCATACTCGACGAGTTGGACCTCATAGATATATATAGAACACTACACCCCAGAACCAAAGAATACTCATTCTATTCAAATGCCCATGGAACATTCTCAAGAATAGATCATGCTCTGGGACACAAAACAGGTCTCAGCCAATACCAAAAGATTGAAATTATCCCCTGCATATTCTCAGACCACAACGCTCTGAAATTGGAACTCAACCACAAGGAAAAACCTGGAAGAAACTCAAACACTTGGAGGCTAAGAACCATCCTGCTCAAGAATGACTCGATAAACCAGGAAATCAAAAAACAAATTAAACAATTTATGGAGACCAACGAGAATGAATACACAACGGTCCAAAACCTATGGGATACTGCAAAGGCAGTCCTAAGGGGGAAATACATAGCCATCCAAGCCTCACTCAAAAGAATAGAAAAATCTAAAATGCAGTTTCTATATTCTCACCTCAAGAAACTGGAACAGCAACAGAGGGACAGGCCTAACCCACTGACAAGGAAGGAGTTGACCAAGATTAGAGCAGAAATCAATGAATTAGAGACCAGAACCACAGTAGAGCAGATCAACAGGACTAGAAGCTGGTTCTTTGAGAGAATCCATAAAATTGATAGACCACTGGCAAAACTTGTCCAAAAACAAAGAGAAAGGACTGAGATTATTAAAATTATGACTGAAAAGGGAGAGGTCACGACCAGCACCATTGAAATTGCAAGGATTATTAGAAACTTTTATCAACAGCTATATGCCAAAAAACTAAACAATCTGGAAGAGATGGAGGCCTTCCTGGAAACCTATAAACTACCAAGACTGAAACAGGAAGAAATAGATTTCTTAAATAGGCCAATTAACTATGAAGAAATTGAGTCAGTGATAAACAACCTTCCAAATAATAAAACTCCAGGCCCAGACGGTTTTCCTGGGGAATTCTACCAAACATTCAAAGAAGAAATAATACCTATTCTCCTAAAGCTATTTCAAAAAATAGAAACAGAAGGAAAGCTACCAAACTCATTCTATGAGGCTAATATTACCTTGATCCCCAAACCAGGCAAAGACCCCCTCAAAAAGGAGAATTACAGACCGATTTCTCTAATGAATATGGATGCCAAAATCCTCAACAAGATCCTTGCTAATAGAATCCAACAGTACATTAAAAGGATTATCCATCATGACCAAGTGGGATTCATACCTGGGATGCAAGCATGGTTCAACACTCGCAAATCAATCAATGTGATACATCATATCAACAAGAAAAGACTCAAGAACCATATGATCCTCTCAATTGATGCAGAAAAAGCATTTGACAAAATACAGCATCCTTTCCTGATTAAAACCCTTCAGAGTGTAGGAATAGAGGGTACATTTCTCAATCTCATAAAAGCCATCTATGAAAAGCCTACTGCAAGCATTATTCTCAATGGGGAAAAGCTGGAAGCCTTTCCCTTAAGATCAGGAACACGACAAGGATGCCCACTCTCGCCACTATTATTCAACATAGTACTAGAAGTCCTTGCAACAGCAATCAGAAGACAAAAAGGGATCAAAGGTATCCAAATCGGCAAAGAAGAAGTCAAACTGTCTCTCTTTGCAGATGACATGATACTCTATATGGAAAACCCAAAGGAATCCACTCCCAAACTATTAGAAGTTATAGAACAATTCAGTAAGGTGGCAGGATACAAAATCAATGCCCAGAAATCAGTTGCATTTCTATACACGAATAACGAGACTGAAGAAAGAGAAATTAGGGAATCCATCCCATTTACAATAACACCAAAAACCATGCGTTACCTTGGAATTAACTTAACCAGAGACGTAAAGGACCTATATGCTAGAAACTATAGATCACTTTTGAAAGATATTGAGGAAGACATAAAAAGATGGAAAAATATTCCATGCTCATGGATTGGAAGAATTAACATAGTTAAAATGTCCATACTACCCAGAGCAATCTACACTTTCAATGCTATCCCGATCAAAATACCGAGGACATTTTTCAAAGAACTGGAACAAATAGTCCTTAAATTTGTATGGAACCAGAAAAGGCCCCGAATCTCCAAGGAACTGTTGAAAAGGAAAAACAAAGCTGGGGGCATCACAATGCCGGATTTCGAGCTGTACTACAAAGCTGTGATCACAAAGACAGCATGGTACTGGCACAAAAACAGACACATCGACCAATGGAACAGAATAGAGAACCCAGAAATGGACCCTCGGCTCTTTGGGCAACTAATCTTTGATAAAGCAGGAAAAAACATCCGGTGGAAAAAAGACAGTCTCTTCAATAAATGGTGCTGGGAAAATTGGACAGCTACATGCAAAAGAATGAAACTTGACCACTCTCTCACACCATACACAAAAATAAACTCCAAATGGATGAAAGACCTCAATGTGAGACAGGAATCCATCAAAATTCTAGAGGAGAACATAGGCAACAACTTCTATGACATCGGCCAGAGCAACCTTTTTCACGACACATCTCCAAAGGCAAGAGAAATAAAAGATAAAATGAACTTATGGGACTTTATCAGGATAAAGAGCTTCTGCACAGCCAAGGAAACAGTCAAAAAAACTAAGAGACAGCCCACGGAATGGGAGAATATATTTGCAAAGGACACCACAGATAAAGGACTGGTATCCAAGATCTACAAAGAACTTCTCAAACTCAATACACGAGAAACAAATAAACAAATCATAAAATGGGCAGAAGATATGAACAGACACTTTTCCAATGAAGACATACAAATGGCTAACAGACACATGAAAAAATGTTCAAAATCATTAGCCATCAGGGAAATTCAAATCAAAACCACACTGAGATACCACCTTACGCCAGTTAGAATGGCAAAGATAGACAAGGCAAGAAACAACAATTGTTGGAGAGGATGTGGAGAAAGGGGATCCCTCCTACATTGTTGGTGGGAATGCAAGTTGGTACAGCCACTCTGGAAAACAGTGTGGAGGTCCCTTAAAAAGTTAAAAATTGAACTACCCTATGACCCAGCCATTGCACTACTGGGTGTTTACCCCAAAGATACAGACGTAGTAAAGAGAAGGGCCATATGCACCCCAATGTTCATAGCTGCATTGTCCACAATAGCCAAATCATGGAAGGAGCCGAGATGCCCTTCAACAGATGACTGGATTAAGAAGCTGTGGTCCATATATACAATGGAATATTACTCAGCTATCAGAAAGAACGAATTCTCAACATTTGCTGCAACATGGACGGCACTGGAGGAGATAATGCTAAGTGAAATAAGTCAAGCAGAGAAAGACAATTATCATATGATTTCTCTCATCTATGGAACATAAGAACTAGGATGATCGGTAGGGGAAGAAAGGGATAAAGAAAAGGGGGGTAATCAGAAGGGGGAATGAAACATGAGAGACTATGGACTATGAGAAACAAACTGAAGACTTCAGAGGGGAGGGGGTGGGGGAATGGGATAGACTGGTGATGGGTAGTAAGGAGGGCACGTATTGCATGGTGCACTGGGTGTTATACGCAACTAATGAAGCATCAAACTTTACATCGGAATCTGGGGATGTACTGTATGGTGATTAACATAATATAATAAAATAAAATTTAAAAAAAAAATGAAAGGCCTTGATTAAGGCCTTACCAGCTGCACTGCTTCTGATAAGGGCTCTGGTTTTCTCTAAAACTTAATCATCGTTAGACTTCTACCACTTAAAAAAAAAAACACATATAAAATGCATTAATGTTATGATTGACCTGTTAATGTTATACTTTACATAAGACGGAAGAACACGTAACATCATGAACACCTAAGATCATGCTTCACTTTAGTTGCTAAAATGTGTAGAATGCTAATACGCAATCAGCCTTTTAACCTTGATTGGGAAATGTGACCTGGAAAGCTATTACTTCTGCAAGAACTTTCCTCACAGATAACTTCACTGAGAGGTAGATCTTTAATTTCCCATATTCCTTATGTGATAGGCCCACTAACCCTCAAAGGAGCGTCAGGCCTCTTTCATTTGCCTCTGTCTTTAGAGTGGGAATACAGCACACAGCACAGCTGCGAGAGGAATGTGCAGGCGTGGTCTACACCACAGTTGCCATGTCTGAGGAGGATGGGCCTGCGGCTTCTGGGAATCTAAGGATTGTCTCCTGGCACCATGTGACCTTAGAACCAGCAGTGAGACTTAATCTTCCATTATGCTGTATTTGTGTAAGGTCATTAAAGTACATGTCATGAGATCCTTACCTTGTAGTCAAGTTCAGGACATTCATCCATTTTATAAAGTCACAGAAAGGTGGCAACATCATTTAAAAAGAATCTGCGAAAGATACAGCCACCCTGAGATTGGTAGGTAATGCACAAATCAAAACAGGTGCTGACGAGGAGAGTTAGAAGCCCCTGGACTGAAGTTTGAACTCTAGCTGTGCCCAGATGGAGAGATCTTGTATGAACTCATCCAGAATGAAGAAGGCTAATAGGATCCTTACCTCTTTATTCCTTAGCCCGAGTTCCTACCGTTTCTATATTGTAGAAGAGACGGGGTCCCCGTCATCCAGACTTAGCCGCTCAATCTGAGGTTTTTGCCTTCCTTTCTTAGTTGTCAGCAAAGAGCCAGAATGAGAATCTATTTTGGTGTGTGTATAGAAAGGGAACAATGTTGATGGAGGAACTATGTACATAATTCTAAATAAACCTCATCCCCGTTGACATTCTTTTAAAGACTACTTAAAAAAAGAAATCATTTAATGAATCAAATCTAACAGGCATTAACTACACTGTTAGAATAGTACATAAGATTTCCTTTGGAGAAAGACTACAAGGTCACTTCTGCATGTATTACGATATAAGTCCTAGGACCTTCCCATGTATGCCCTAAAGCCAGGGTAGCCAGGATACACCAAAATAGCCCCAGTAGGTGTTCAAGTCCGAATTTTCTTTGCCCTCGTTGGTAAAAACCACTGCCTCAGGCTCCCCAAGCACCTCCTCAGTGCCCGCACTTGGGAGCCCACCCCCCACCCCCCCAGTGCAAGCGCCTGTCAGGCTGTTCATCTGGACATATCACCCCTGCCTAGCCCCTAATTAGAGCAGGAGGCCATGGCATTAAGCTTTTACTTGACTTGGCCCTGCTTTTTCTTTTGATGTGAAGAAAAATAACACTCCAATTCTGGATGTTTCCCTTTCTATTTTAACTTACAGCTCATTGTCCATACCTACTACAAAAATAATATTTTTTGTATTTAAAAAATAAACCTATTTGGTGAAGTAGCTCTTACGTGTAAAAGCTTGGGGGAGCTTATATGTCAAAAGCTACTCTTTAAACTCTATCCTGTGTTAGAGCTCACTCAGACTGGCCCATTGGAAGCAGCCTGCTTGAGGCACGAACCAGGGAGGCAGGTGGTTTTGGCATAGTCCTGGCGCTGCCCACTGGAGGTCTGATTGCGCCAATCTTCTGCTCCTTTGGGCTTCGGTTTCACCATCTCTGAGTACTGACACCACTTAGATGCAGAAGAACTCTCTTCGCCCAGTCAACAAGGAAAAGCGTTGCTACCTTACTCCTTCTGGCGTGTAGCCCATCACTGCCTAGCTGTGCACATACTAGTCTGTGTTAGCCACTGTTCTTGAGACCCCGACTCCCATACGTTCAGGTAGAGCTGAATCAGTTTGTCTGTTCTCTTTCTACCCCGGTGTGGACAAAGAAGATGAAGATGGACGGATGACTATGAAATTTTAATTATAATTATTTTTTTTCTGAGACCTGACTCCTCTATAAGTTTTCTTGAAGAACTTGGGGGATGTATTGATGTATTCCATAGGTTTGGCAGAACTTCTTTCTTCAAAGAGCCAGACATCATTTTCAGAAATTAAGTAATCATGAGAGGCCTCCAAACTAAGGTTTTTAGTATGTTTTTTCACAGACCAAATTGTCATTAAACATATATCCCCTTTCTTCCTCCTTTCTTTTCTCCTTCTGACAGTTCTCTCTCATGTTATGCTATGATTTTAGGATTTTACACCGATAATAATGGGCTTTAATGTTTCTCTGGTAAGCTGACATTTATGAAAACATATGCAAATAACTCCTAATTCATTTTTAAGCTGGACTTTTGATAACATATCCAATTAAAATATGCCATCTGGAAGACCTTAGTTCATGGTAAGAAGTACCTCTTCAGTTAAAAAAAAAAAGTGAAATGATTATTTGCAGTATTTCTAAGAAAAAAGAAATTCCAAGTTTGCCTGATGGGGGTACTGACCATTTTCTTTGGGTGGATTTCTTACATAAATGTAATTATGAAAAAGTACCACATACAAATTTAGGCTGTAGCATGCTGCTTCTTGTTTCTTGATGACAGCAGCACTGTACGGTGGGAGGGGGGAGGGGAGTATAACAAACTTTTCCATCTAATGCCACTGCTAACTCCTAGCTAAAATAACCACATACTCACCAGGTGGGAAATCCACCCCCTTTATTCTCATTGGGTTTTGTGTGTGTGTTTTTTTTTCCCCTACAGTAAGCATCAGTAGATTCCTCAAATTACTTGAAAGCTTTTGGCAAGACCTGCATCCACTAAAATATCCATTTACTGTTTTGTTTTTTATTTTGCTAGCTCAGTGACCTATCGGAATGGGTATGTTATTCACTCCTTTAATATACATATACTTTGCATGGACAACTGACTCCTCGTGCCTCTGCAATGGAAAAAAAAAAAAAAAAAGCAGCCCTGCACCACACACTTCAATCTCATGGAATTAGACATTAGACGTGGCTGCACACTTAAAAATTTGTTGCCAGGCAGGTTGTTAAAACTGCTCTGCAATTAGGAGAATGGCTCGCCTGTGGAGTCGTTTTTTCCCGTTAAGACGTTGAAAGTTGTTTTTTGGAGTCTGTCTTTTTTTATTCTGCATGTGATCTGGAAGGCCTGTGGCCATAGGTCTGAACTTTGTGAAACGACAGAAGTGTGCAGCCTTGCCTTCACCCCAGCTTGTCAGTGCTTCCACCCTCCCCTGGTGCCATCGTGGGATTCCAGCGCTGCTCTTCTGTGGGGCTGGAATTCATCCTCGAAATGGAAAAAGCTAGTTAGGCTCCCTTTCGCCCCCAACATCCCCAAAATGAACCGGCAGAAGAACAAAATGTTACCTGCAACCATTAAGAAGAGCCATCAAGGTTAACTAGCTTTTTACATTTCCTCATATCCCAAGTAGAAGCATTTTCAAGTGAAAACCCATAGAATGAATTTTTAAAGCTTCTGACTCTCCGGTCCCCCCTCCTCCTCCCTGAATATAGTGTTTCAGCTTTCGTGGAATTGTCTTTTCTTTGGGGAAATGTTTTCATTCGGAGTAGGGTGCCTCATATTTAAAATCGATATGGCTTTGTGATTCTGGTGTTGTTTTGCAAATGTGATAACATTTAGCCTTGCTAATGTTACACAAACCCTCAAGTTCTTTCCTTTCTTGCTGTTGACCTTCACTGCTCTGTTAGTCTAGTCTTGTCCTAATGACCTCAGTCATCCTAGAAAGTCCCAGCTTCATCCCTGTGGCTGGACTAAAGGCAGTTCCTTGTGCTGTGTTTTGTTTTTGACATTTTAATTGCAAAAAACGTAAACATTTTTTATTATGGTTTCTTAGAGGAATGAGGAGGGATTGGGGCCTCTAAGCTTTCTCGAGCCCACGCTGTGTTAGGTAAATAGTCGCATTCTTAGGGGGTGTATTGATGAGAGATTTTGCCGAGTTAAAAAAAAATAACTGTTAAGTTGGGGCACAAGAGCAGAGATGGGTTGTAAAAATGGATCTCAGCAGCATTTTTAGGAATGTGTTTTAGTTCTAAATTATAACCTATTTGAATTTAGGTGAAATCTTTTGTGTTAAAACCCTTGCTTACCTTTTAAAAATGAAGCACATTTGGAATTCAAGAAATCCTGGGAGAATAGAAACCTTTCAGTTTATTTATTAGACTTTCCCTTTGATCGTGTAATTTACTTTTTAACAGCTACCAGCGTTTAAATTATATATTTGTAGGGAGAATCGAAGGAACTAGAAAAAACTCCAACTTATTTCCATTTCATGAAAGTTTAATGAAAGCACCTAGGTGGATATTCTGGTGAACAAAAATTAACTTGATGCCAAAGAAATCCTGATCTCAACTGGCATGTCGATCCTCAGTGGAGTCAGAAACCCTGCGGCCAGCACCCCAGCCCTACGATTACTGCCGTGTGGTTCTAGAATGGAAGAACCTAGAATTTTGACCAGGTGGAATCAATGGAAAGGAAGCAAGAATATGAACAAGAAGCTTCAGGGGGCCCTTGGGGTAAGAAGACCTCATGCTCTGCAGAGAGCTGGGAGAGCAGAACAAACGATTCTGCTTTTACCTGTATTTCCTGTGCCTGTCTTTAGGCTGGTGCTGAGTGGGAGGGAAAGGTGCCGGAATAGTGCCCGGGGAAGGGGGGCGGGGGGGTGTTCTGGCCTGTGCAGTGCCACTCTCTGTTCCATGCTGTGCCCATCCCATCTGTCAGCAAGATGTGGCTTCTGACTACATAAGTGGCCCCTAAACATCTCCAGACACTGTCCTGGAATAAGGATTTGCAAGTCATCAGGAAAATAATTACAATATAGGAATTGTATCATTAAGCTAACTTCATGAATGGAAAGGTCTACCTTTTTAATTTTTTCTCTTAAAAGATTTATTTATTTATTTGAGAGGGAGAGAATNTCCATGCTGTGCCCATCCCATCTGTCAGCAAGATGTGGCTTCTGACTACATAAGTGGCCCCTAAACATCTCCAGACACTGTCCTGGAATAAGGATTTGCAAGTCATCAGGAAAATAATTACAATATAGGAATTGTATCATTAAGCTAACTTCATGAATGGAAAGGTCTACCTTTTTAATTTTTTCTCTTAAAAGATTTATTTATTTATTTGAGAGGGAGAGAATGGGGGGAGGGGGCAGAGGGAGAAAGAGAATCTCAAGCAGACTCCCTGCTGAGCATGGAGCCCATTGCAGGGCTTGATTAGAGGACCCAGGGATCACGACCTGAGCTGAAACCCAGAGTCCGAGGCTCAGCCGACTGAGCCACCCAGGCGCCCCTGCCTTTTTTAAAATTTTCTATGATTGTCTTTTTTACAATTTTTATAGTCTAACAGTTATCAGGTTGGTTTATTGGTTCGTTTATTTATGGAAAGTATAGTGATAGCGTAGGGACCGCTTTCTTCTTTCTATTTAAATACAGTCCTTACTGGGCAAAACCTAAGTTTGGCAACGATGTTGAACAACACTTCACCTGATGTTGAGACTGCAGCAGCTTTTGAACTTTGTGGCCCATAAGGCCTCTTCTTACAAACTCCATGTTCACGGTAGTTTTCCCGACCGCCAGACGTGTGTTGGCTTAAAAGCCGTTGCTTTACAACAGTTTTGTTCTCATGAAACCCAGAGAGTCAGCGCCCTTGTGGGTGGCAGTCGCGCCCCTCTTCCTTGGTGAGTAATCCCAGGTCTTACCTCTGTTGCACCGGGGAGGCGTTCGGAGTTTCTAGGCACCAACTGCACATCCTTTTTCATTACTGAGAGACAAGTGGACCGGCAAGTTAATAGGAATGGCCTGCTGCCACGTGTTACTGATGCGCGGCTGGAGGCTGGGTTCCCTGCCGCCATTTCTCTGTTGCTCGTCTGCCTTCGTGAGGTGGAGGATGGTGGGCAGGGGAATGGAGACGGTGTCCTAAAAGAATGAATCATGGGAAACAAACAGGGTTTCAGAGGGGAGGGGGGTGGGTGTTGGGCTAGGCCAGTGATGGGTATTAAGGGCACGTGTTGCAATGAGCCCTGGGTGTTATATGCAAACAACGAATCATGGAATACAGCATCAAAAACTAATGATGCACTCTATGGTGACTAACATAATAAAATTTTTAAAAAAGAATGAAAAAAATAAATAAAAGATGAATTAAGGGCAGTTCCCATGTCCATGTGGCCAGCGCCACACGGGTTTTAGCTGAAGAACAACCTTTGGGAATTGGCTTGAGAAGGTGCTTCCTCTTCCCTGCTCCCCTGAGTCCTGCTGTCTGGGCCAGGTGGGACCAGTGATGGCAAAGAGTATTCCTGGAAGTACCTGTTTTCATGTCTTTGGCAAGATATTAGAAAGGTAAGTTGAATGCAATACTCAAACAAAAAACAACCCAACTAGAAGATAAATAAATATTTAGCTATATACACATTAAGTTTGTGACTTGGTCTTTGAGATTTCCAGGATTATTGCTGGGGTACAAAAGTCTTCAAGTTATGTGTTCTCAGTGGGTGTGGGTAACTGAATCACCATCACTGAGGCACCTTGAGTCGGTCGGCAGAGAGCTGTGGCACTGACTCTCTCAAACTGAACGCAGCATTCTGCTTCCAGTTCAGGCACATTTACAGGCCCGAGAGAAGCAGCCATTTTGCCCCAGGAGTCTACAGAACTGTCTCCTGGTGATAGGACCCTGGCACCTGTATGTCCTGCCCACTGGAGTTTCCCCATGCCACCTTGGGAAGGGACATTTTTGCAAACCCTTATGCAATTTTAGGAGTCATACAAATTCTGGAAATAATGATGTGACGTGGTATAATATCTCCAACTCCTGTTCTTCCTCTGAGCCTTGAAATGGATCCGATAGCTTCTTTCTAGAGATTTCCAATAATGGGGAAAAAGGAGGGTATTTAACAAGATGCATTTCAGAACCCTTGCTCTGCTCAGGGTGGTACATGTTGAGGTGGTATGGATTGCCTTTCCGGCTCCCACACCCCACCCCGGCAGGCCTCTCTGGCAGGGTGGGACAGAGGGCCTGGAGGCAAGTCTAAATGGCAGGAACTACAGTTCTCTGACCTCAGGCAATGGAACTGGGTCACCCAGGGGGTGAGCAACTGCTGTGTCCCTGTTCCATATTCTATGCTGGCAGCCGCTTGGGTGTGTGAAGGGTGAAGCAATGGGGATCTGCAGATCCATGATTTATTAGCTGCCCTGATTTCTGTCAAAGTCAGTGAGGGAGATGGAAGGATGGCAGTATTCCCGTGCCCTCTCGAGAATGTGTTCTCAGGTTGACCTGTTTATATGGAACTCCACTTCCTGGTCTTGTAACCCCAACCGTTACCTATAGCGCAGATCCCTCATAAATTCCTTGCCGTCTCTCTCCCCAGGTGGAGCTACCTAGGCCACGGTGGCTCCACCTCTAACATTATTTACTTCATTTGCCGCTTTTTTACTGGATTTTGTTAGCTTGAGCTGTTCCCACGGCAACCAGGAGGCGTAAGTTCACTCTGCTGAATTCTGGTCCTGACAGATCCAGGTCCAACGGATCTCCTTTTACCTAATGTTTTGTGCTCACAGGAATTGCAAAATACTCCTCAGATCGGCCCGTCCCTTTCCCTCATTTGTCTGTCTGTCCCTAAACACTCATTGACTTGTGCACTTTTTTAAAATATATATTAACTTCATTTTAATTTTGTTAATGGACCTTGGTGTTTTTCTTTCTTGTGGATAACAGACATCACTCAGCATTTCCCCACATTTGCACTTGTCTTTCCAGACATATCCCCTGAATAAGAGGAATCTGTTTGTGTCTGTCTTTTATTTTCCTCTATAGTGATCTGCTAAAACTATTCCAACAGAAGAAAAACAGTTTTTCATTTCTTGTATTAAATGGTGTTAAGAAGCTCCAACCTCTTCTTCTGAGGAGTGATGTCGCAATTGTCGTATCTTGAGAAGTGTGCCGAAATAACCTAGACATTTCCATATCTGACATTTACCTACGCCTCGTCCCTTAAGAGCTACTTTCATCTGTCTTTTTTTTTTTTTTAAGATTTTATTTATTTATTCGACAGAGATAGAGACAGCCAGCGAGAGAGGGANAACCTTTGGGAATTGGCTTGAGAAGGTGCTTCCTCTTCCCTGCTCCCCTGAGTCCTGCTGTCTGGGCCAGGTGGGACCAGTGATGGCAAAGAGTATTCCTGGAAGTACCTGTTTTCATGTCTTTGGCAAGATATTAGAAAGGTAAGTTGAATGCAATACTCAAACAAAAAACAACCCAACTAGAAGATAAATAAATATTTAGCTATATACACATTAAGTTTGTGACTTGGTCTTTGAGATTTCCAGGATTATTGCTGGGGTACAAAAGTCTTCAAGTTATGTGTTCTCAGTGGGTGTGGGTAACTGAATCACCATCACTGAGGCACCTTGAGTCGGTCGGCAGAGAGCTGTGGCACTGACTCTCTCAAACTGAACGCAGCATTCTGCTTCCAGTTCAGGCACATTTACAGGCCCGAGAGAAGCAGCCATTTTGCCCCAGGAGTCTACAGAACTGTCTCCCGGTGATAGGACCCTGGCACCTGTATGTCCTGCCCACTGGAGTTTCCCCATGCCACCTTGGGAAGGGACATTTTTGCAAACCCTTATGCAATTTTAGGAGTCATACAAATTCTGGAAATAATGATGTGACGTGGTATAATATCTCCAACTCCTGTTCTTCCTCTGAGCCTTGAAATGGATCCGATAGCTTCTTTCTAGAGATTTCCAATAATGGGGAAAAAGGAGGGTATTTAACAAGATGCATTTCAGAACCCTTGCTCTGCTCAGGGTGGTACATGTTGAGGTGGTATGGATTGCCTTTCCGACTCCCACACCCCACCCCGGCAGGCCTCTCTGGCAGGGTGGGACAGAGGGCCTGGAGGCAAGTCTAAATGGCAGGAACTACAGTTCTCTGACCTCAGGCAATGGAACTGGGTCACCCAGGGGGTGAGCAACTGCTGTGTCCCTGTTCCATATTCTATGCTGGCAGCCGCTTGGGTGTGTGAAGGGTGAAGCAATGGGGATCTGCAGATCCATGATTTATTAGCTGCCCTGATTTCTGTCAAAGTCAGTGAGGGAGATGGAAGGATGGCAGTATTCCCGTGCCCTCTCGAGAATGTGTTCTCAGGTTGACCTGTTTATATGGAACTCCACTTCCTGGTCTTGTAACCCCAACTGTTACCTATAGCGCAGATCCCTCATAAATTCCTTGCCGTCTCTCTCCCCAGGTGGAGCTACCTAGGCCACGGTGGCTCCACCTCTAACATTATTTACTTCATTTGCCGCTTTTTTACTGGATTTTGTTAGCTTGAGCTGTTCCCACGGCAACCAGGAGGCGTAAGTTCACTCTGCTGAATTCTGGTCCTGACAGATCCAGGTCCAACGGATCTCCTTTTACCTAATGTTTTGTGCTCACAGGAATTGCAAAATACTCCTCAGATCGGCCCGTCCCTTTCCCTCATTTGTCTGTCTGTCCCTAAACACTCATTGACTTGTGCACTTTTTTAAAATATATATTAACTTCATTTTAATTTTGTTAATGGACCTTGGTGTTTTTCTTTCTTGTGGATAACAGACATCACTCAGCATTTCCCCACATTTGCACTTGTCTTTCCAGACATATCCCCTGAATAAGAGGAATCTGTTTGTGTCTGTCTTTTATTTTCCTCTATAGTGATCTGCTAAAACTATTCCAACAGAATAAAAACAGTTTTTCATTTCTTGTATTAAATGGTGTTAAGAAGCTCCAACCTCTTCTTCTGAGGAGTGATGTCGCAATTGTCGTATCTTGAGAAGTGTGCCGAAATAACCTAGACATTTCCATATCTGACATTTACCTACGCCTCGTCCCTTAAGAGCTACTTTCATCTGTCTTTTTTTTTTTTTTAAGATTTTATTTATTTATTCGACAGAGATAGAGACAGCCAGCGAGAGAGGGAACACAAGCAGGGGGAGTGGGAGAGGAAGAAGCGCTCATAGCAGAGGAGCCTGATGTGGGGCTCGATCCCACAACGCCAGGATCACGCCCTGAGCCGAAGGCAGACGCTTAATCGCTATGCCACCCAGGCACCCCTACTTTCATCTGTCTTTGGGTTCTAGCACAAAATGCAGGTATATCCAGCCCCAAACAATCTTGGTTTTAACAAACGTGCGTGTGTCTAGCTCTCCAAACCGAAAGACTTTTATATCTATAAGATCTATTCTAAATGCACTCACTTGATCTGGGAAAGGAATCTTGGGCTGAACCCAGCTTTTCCCCATACATCCCAGTGGGCTCCAGAGCAGGGGCAGACTGAGACAATACCCTACCCCCAATGTCCCCAACCTTCTTTAAGCTAGGGCCACCTGGCTCCAGAAAGTCCAGTTTGTAGCCCATGAGATCTTGCCCAGCATTCTGTCCCAGATAGAGCTTCTAAATTTTTCAGGCTAGATTTTTTTTTTTTAAAAAGGTAACCCCCATGGTATTTCACCAATAAGGGACAGCGGGGGTCGTCACCATGGTAACAAATCGGTGGCAAGAGCCCAACACATTACCCTGAGATCTCCTACCTGCTCAATAGCCTCTCTAATCTACGTCCTTGTTTTATAATCTAGTGATTGAAAAATATCATCAATATGGGACAACCATAGGGGTGCCTGGGTGGCGCAGCGGTTAAGCATCTGCCTCCGGCTCGGGGCGTGATCCCGGCGTTCTGGGATCGAGCCCCACATCAGGCTCCTCCCTTGTGAGCCTGCTTCTTCCTCTCCCACTCTCCCTGCTTGTGTTCCCTCTCTAGCTGGCTGTCTCTCTCTCTCTGTCAAATAAATAAATAAAATCTTAAAAAAAATTAAAAAATAGACAATCATAATTTGAACTAAGAAGACTTTAAGACGATTGGAAACTGAACAGTACATTACAGTGACCTTTCCCCCACACTGTGGCACCCCATTCCTCATTTTAGTATTATCTTAGATCTCTTTCCAAATACCTTGCATATTCCCAAATGCAGTCATCATTTTCTCTGTGACGCCCAGATCTCTTCTGCTTGGTCAGAGGGAGCACATGGTAGCCTTCTGAAAGTTACTGCTGATGTCTTTGAGAGCATCCTTGCTCTAGTGTGGCAACAAGGCAGCCCAGACCCATCATAATTCTTCTGTCACAAACATGAACTTGAACAGCTCTGGTTCCATTTCATGGAGAACAAGTCAGAGACGAACCTCTGGTGTTAGGGATGCATATTCCATAGCCTCAGCCATGGCTAGTGGAGGAGATAATACCATGATACGAAAGGAGAGATCACTTCAAGCACCTTAGTGATACTTTATTTTTATGAAGAACATAAAGATCGCAGTGATATCTCCAATATAATTACGGTCTCATTCAGTTTTTCCTGCCTCTATGAGTTTGCCTCTTTTTAGATTCCATATATAAGTGAGGTTATACAGTTTTGTTTTTCTCTGTCTTCTTTCCCTAGCATAACACTCCCGAGGTTCATCTATGTTGTCACAAATGGCAGGATTTCCTTCTTTTTGTGACTGAATAGTATTCTTCTGTGTGTGTGTGTATGTGTATGTGTGTATCTCACAACTTCTTTACCCATTCATCTGTCAGTGGACACTTACGTTGTTTTCATGTCTGGCTATTGTAAATGTTGCAGTGAACATGGGGGTGCAGATATCTCTTCAATATCGTAATTTCATTTATTTTGGATAGCTACCCAGATGTGGCCTTGTTGGATCATATGGTGGCTCTATTTTGAATTTTTCGATGACCCTCCGTACTGTTTTCCACAGTGGCTATACCAATATACATTTCTACCAGTGGCGCACAAGGGTTCCCTTTTCTCCATACCCTCGCCAGCTTTGTTATTCCTTGGAGTTTTGTTTTTGTTTTTTTTTTGTGGCGTATGGCACGGAGGATAGCTATTCTGACAGGTGTGAGATGACCTCTTATTGTGGTTTTAATTTGCATTTTCCTGATGAGTGATGTTGAACACCTTTTCATGTATCACTTGACCATTTTCATGTCTATTTGGGTCCTTTGCTTAGTTTTTAATTGGATTATTTAAGGTTTTTTGCTATTGAGTCATCTAAGTTCTTTATACACTGGATATTAATTCCTTATCAGATACATGATTTGTTAATATTTTCCTCCATTCTGTAGGTTGCCTTTTCACTTTGTTGTTTCTTTTGCAGTGCAGATTTTTAGTTTGACGTAGTCCCACTTGTTTATTTTTCATTTGTTGCTTGTGCTTTAGATGTCATATTAAAAAAAAATCCATTGGCAAGACCTATGTCAAGGAGTTTTCCCTATGTCTTATTCCAGGAGTCTTATGGCTTCAGGTGTTACATTGAAGTCTTTAGTCCATTTCGAGTTAATCTTTGTGAGTGGTGTAAGACGGGTCCAGTTTTTTTCTTTTACATTAAATACTTTTTCCAGCATTTACTGAACAGACTGTTTTCTCCATCAAGTATTCTTGGCTCCCTTGACAAATATTAGTTGACTGTGTATGCGTGGGTTTATTTCTGAGCTCTCGATTCTGTTCCATTGGTCTATGTAGATCTGTTTTTATGCCAGTGCTATGCTGTTTTGATTACTTTATAATAGAGCTTGAAATCATGGAGTGTGGTGCCTGCTGCTTTGTCCTTCTCGCCCAGTATTGCTTTAGCTTTCGGGGTCTTTTATGGTTCCATATAAATTTTAGGTGGTTTTTCTACTTCTGTGAAAAATCTCATTGGAATCTTGATAGGGATTGCAGTGAATCTATAGATGACTTCGGGTGGTATAGACCTTTTAAGATTATTCTTCCAACCCACGAACACAGGATACCTTTACATCCATTTGTGTCTTCGTTGGTTTCTTGTATCAATGTCTTGTACTTCTCAGTATAAAGAACTTCCACCTCCTTGGTGATATTTATTCCTAAGTATTTTATTGTTTATGGTGCTATTGTAAATGAGATCCTTTTGTTTTCAGAAAATACATTGTTTGTGATGTTATTTTCAGTACCAAGTCACCACATTACGTTAAGGGTAACTGCCAACCCCACTGGGAAATGATTGATTGATTGATTTTTCTCCAGCCATTGAAGGAAGCAAATGACAGCACAACTGAAGTTTAGTTTTATTTTTGGGTTCGGATTGTGAACCCTACTCCGTGTTTCTGAGCTGCTCCCCTCCTCCTCTCACAGATTGCTGTTGCTAATTTTAATATCTCTTCTTTCCCTTGCCCAACAAAGCTTCTGTTGCAGCTCAAGGGAAGTTGGGTTTTACTGTCAGTCTTAGTAGGTTATCCTTCCAATGTCAGGGTGATGAATTTACTCTCTGAACAATGGGGAGAAAAATAGATCCAATGGTGCTTTGCTCTGTCCATTTCCTGGCTTCCAGTCAAAGATCAGCAGAGAAGACTTCTGTTTTAAAAACAAACAAAATACTTCTATTTTTCTCTTTGACAGAGAGCTGGGTGGTGGCTGGAACACGGAGACCTAAGCTAGGCTTCTGAAAGTTGGGCCTTTGAAAGCAGGCATGTGAATACACCGCTAAAGTGTTAGAGGATTTGGAACACCTCTAAAGGACATGAACCTCGCATACATGGAAAAGTAGAAAAATCGTCTGTTTTAAATTGTAAAAATTGCAAATCATAAAATTGTAAATTGTAAAAGTTGTAAATAAGAATGCAGAGTGCTGAAATGCACCCTTCAGGGCAGGGGACTTAGAACGGACAGAACCAGAGTGAAAACAGCAGAGGTGACTGACTAGGGAGAGGAGTGACCCAGTAGTAAGAGAAGAAAAGTAAAAGACCTTCCCCCTAACCTGCTCTGTTCTTTGCCACAAACTCTATCTTTTCCCAGGCCCGGTGGAGTCCAGGATGGTGGGGAAGGAGGTCCATAATATGCATGAGGCAGCTCAGAGTCCAGCTGCCCTTCGACATGATGAAGGGGGTGGGTCTGGGGGTGGTCATGATGGAACCCACCACGCACAGGTGACAGTAGGGGTTTTTGTCTTTCCACCTGTCACATCGATGGCAGCAGAGCTCAGAAACAGAAAAGCAGAGAAAGTCGATTTTTATTTTGACTAAATCCGTCAAGGACTAGGGAAGCAACCATATTTGTTCTTTGCTTCAGTGGGATTCTAGAGAAATGCTGAAAGGAAAATCAGTCACTGGTCCAGAAGGGCAGCTCTGAGAACAGAGAAGTACTTGCTGGCTGTAAATATCATACAGATTACTTGGATGAGGTCTCCAACGTGGCTGAGGAGTCCCAGAGGGGTGATTCTCAAGACTGGCTGTACATCAGAACCACCTGAGAGCCCAGGCCCCATCACAGACCTGCAAATGAGAATCGTAGGGAATGGACAGCCTTTTGTACTGTGGGGGATTTTTGTAGCTTGCTTTGTTTTCACGTTTAATGCTCTACCAGTGATTCTGATAGAGAGCTGGGATTGAAGATTACTTGTCTAGAATCAGTCCATGAGATGTTGAGAAGAATTGTGCTACTGTTCTCTGAGCAGAACAGATAGAAAGTATTAGGGACACCTATCTTATCCTTACACGGGCCCATGTGTATATAGAGCTCTTAAGAATCAGCTTCTCTACCCAAGGCCACTACATATACTTCAAGGAAAGATGTGTGTTTGTTTTGCTCAGATATGTGGCCCTAGGCTTATTGTATGGATGTAAAGAGAACAAGATGAATTGATCTCTGTTCAACAAGGTCATAATTGGTACTGGTGTGAGGAATGAAAGAATATCCAGGAGAGAGAGAAAAAATAGGTTAAGGAGTGCAGGAGAAAGGAAGGAGGATCAAAGATCAAAATAGAATTGATTTCATTTTCTGTCTCATAGCCCACATGGGTGAAAGTGTTCGCACACAGTAGGACTCAATGGTGGTTTTATGATAAAAACTTATTCCTATTTTATTATCCATAGAATGAACAGGGGTTTTTTTTTTTCCTACAGAAATAGATTAGAGAGAGTGTTTGATTTTTCATGTCAAGGTAATCTGACCTTTCAAATGTTAAACTCTTTATAGAAAATATTCAGTATATGTTAGTTTGGGATGAAAGCTCATGATTGGGCAGAGAGCTTGGTCTTGACCCTATGTGGCTGCTGGTCTACCGTTTCATCAGAGGCCTGATGAATGATGAGTATGGGTGGTTCAAATCAAAACCAGAGCAGTGACTGGAAAACAAATCTAGCTGCTGGGGTTCTTTATGTAAAGAATGAAGGGGGCAATATCAGGTTCTTAGAAGTCTGTTAGTCAGCTGCGAGACAAAGGGGGAAACATTAATTCAGAGAAAAAAAAATAATTGCTTCACCTCTTTCCAAGGTATACTTGCCATCAATCTAAATGTCATTACTACCCTGACAAATATCTCCCGTCAGTTTGTTCTCTTAAAAGATACAATAAAAAGAAATGTGTTATAGCTGCCATTCTGGCTGTCTGGTTCCCCTGAGACATCTATGTTCAAAGGAAAGCACAGATGTATCTAGAATGACCCTGTGCTGAATTTGGAGGCATCCCAACACCCGGCTCTTTCCCCACCATGGAGAGCGCTTATCTTCCTGTTTCAGAATCAGTGTTTGTAAGGGGCATCTGTGTGGCTCAGTCAGCCGCATATCAGGCTCTCTGCTCAGCAAGGAGTCGGCGCCTACCTCTCCCTCTCCCTCTGTGCTTTCTAATAAATAAGTAAATTCTTTAAAAAAAATATCAGTGTTTATGAAATCCTGGCCCTAGTGGGAACCTCATAAAGTGATTTGGTTTGTTCCCCAAACTTCATGGATTGAGGGGGGGGGAGAGGAAATGGTTGCACCTGTCTATGTAGATTCTCATGGATCAAAAACTTATGTTTAGAGACTTGAAAGGAGATTCCTGAGTTGTCTTCTGCTGTGCGATCAGGGTTTAAGTCTGCACTGTGCAAGGACTCTTCTTTCTCACGGGCTTAAGTGCTCAGAGGGATGAATGAATTCTGGGTCACCGCCAAAGCGGCTCTGCAACCCCCAGCTCATGAGTCCTCGTTCAGATTTTACCTACGAAAATCTGGGTAAGACTTCGGTGAAAAGGCTGTCAGAGGGGCTTTTTCCTACACAGAATACCTCCCTGCTGCACAGCCTCTTGCTGGAGACGATGCTCGAGACCCAGAAGTTAGCTTCTCAGATCAGGCTGTGGCCTTTCATCCCTCTGTCCTGAAATATTTCCATGTGGCTGGGCAAGTTATGAGCCGAACAAAAATGAGATTGCCAGAGTCTTCTCACCGAGGACAAATAATTCTAGGTGCTTCCAAGAGGGCAGGGGGGCTGAACTGAATGAGTTAGAAGCTGTGGGAATGGTACATTTGGCATTGGTGGGAGGTGGTTGGGGGTGGATTGTTGGCTTTGTGTCCTCCCTACTTAAAAAATGAGAGAACGGAGACTAGCGTGTTTTCAGGCACAGCTTTTGGAACATTCCATCCTTCAGTCCTGTGATAGGAGGTGATGGGAGGGGGAAGCACTGAGGGTGTGGGAGGTGGGGCTCCCTGGGGTCCCCTCCCCCTGCTTTCCTTGCTGCTAGAGCATGTAGCAGAAGGAACAGTGACTTCGATAGGCCTTCAGCCAACCTGAGTCAGCCACTTCTCTCAGGGGTCCTATTGTGCCTCACAGCCTCTGCCATGTGGGCGTGTGGTTTCAGAAAGGCAACTGGGGAGACAGCCATGATCCTTGAACTTGGGGAAGTGGGGCTGTCAGGTAGCACACCTTCCTCCTCTTTTCCAAACTTCATTAAAACTCTATTTCGTTATTTCCGTTTTTAACAATATCCTAAGAGACCCGTCAACGATGCTAAGACTGTGGCCTCCTTTCAGGTACATTTAGCTGAAAGGCCTGCGCTGTCCTGGTTGAGTTGTCCCAGACTCACTTGAAGAATTTCTTACAGGGGAAACCCCTTCAGGGGATTCTGCCCCGAAGGTGTGGCTCTCTGTAGACACTGGTTCAGGCTCCTCTTAGAGTTTTAGATCTATAGTAACTATCCCATTACGAAGAGAAAATCGAGGTGTCAAATTAGAGGAACGGTGCCTTGTGCTTCTCTAATGTTTTTATATCCCAAGAGGGGGAGCCCAGGAAAAGCTGGACTTGGCGGTTACCTCACTGAAGAGGATAGTATCTGATTCAGAAAAGGCAGTGAAGGAAAGCATTTGTGGCCTGCACTGGGCTCTCTGGGATGTCACGCACAGTAAGGGGAGTCACATGACCAGAAGCTGCTTTGTTGTGGTCCTCTTCCCTGACTCTGACTTCAGAGCCCAAGTCAAACTAATGTGTGCATGTACCCTCCCATCCTGGGACTCCGCTTTCTAAATTTCAATGCACTGCCTAATTAGTGGTAAAGAAGAAAAATCATCCCTGCTACCAGGAGTTTATAATCCAAGACCTGTTTGGAAAATGTTGCCGTTTGAACTGGGGAAGTATTGTCCGTTCCCATCTGCCCTCCCCTCTTAGAAAAGTGGGGACTTGGGAGTTTGGCCAGAGGCGGGTAATGGGCTGGCCTATAGCAATAGGGGGAGGTGGACCTGGAGTCTAGCAGCTGGGGGAGGCAGCCTTGGAAGCATGGAATAGTGGAGAGACCAAGTCTCCAGGAACAAGAATGGGATCCAAGGTGAGGGGTCCTCAAAGGACGGTCCGAAGAACCAGTGTATTTGGGATTCCAGAAGGAGTGATTTTCTGTGGCAAGAGATTTTTTCCTCTGGAGTCTGGAGCTGGGCCTGAGGGAACTTAGGAGGGGGTCAGAGGGGTCCTGGATAAAGACTACCTCCTTGGGGTTTCCACTTAACATCAGGAAAGAGCTAGACTCTGGATTAATGCATACTGCTATGCCTTCCATCAGCCCTTCAGGCAGGAAAAGTCATTCACTGAGGATTCTGGCAAGCTAATGACATCCTTGAGCAAATGCGGTTTTAACAAATAGACAAAACACTTTTAGAACACTCCACTTCTTTAAAACATGCAGCAGTTGTTGCCCTCAACACGCATGTATTTTTTTTTAATTGAAATGATAGTAGTGCTAAAAATTTGGGAAAATCTCCACTGGTTCTGCAACCAACCAGATGGCTTTTGCATTTTGATAGGTTTCTTTGTCATTCTTGCTTATATGTAACAGGTGAAGGCCTTTTTCATTCTGCCTTTTCACATTGACCTGTTACATCACATTCCACTGTGTTTCTGGTAGCCTCTGTAATTGACTTCAGGATAGAACACCCTGAAGAAGCCCATGATCTACTAAACAACATTTTTCTTTTGGATATTTAGGCCCCTTCCGGGTGTTTCATTTGCCTCCATTATAATGCTCTTATCACAACAGTGTGCGTATGTTTTTGCGTTTCTTGAATTATTCCCGGAAGTGAAATTACTATCGCAAAGGTTATGGACCCCTTTATGGCTCTTTTATACATTACCACATTGCCATGCAAAAGAGTTGCACTCAGTGTCACAGCTAAATTGCAGCTCTGACAGCATTGTATTTTTCCTTTTCTTTTTTTTTTGCAATTTAGTTGATGTAAGATGATGTATAAAAATTGCTTTAGTTGTCATTCCTTTCATTACTAGAAGAGATAAAAATCCCTTCCATATGCTTTAATTTTATTCCTGATAGGAATCCTTTATTCATATCCTTTGCCTGTTTCTTTACTTGAGGCTTGTTTCTTACGTTTCAACAAGATGTTAACCCATTTGTCCTGGTGATACAGAGTACTCTGTAATTTATTAAATGTTGTTTCCAGTGTTCTGAAGTTCAGTGATCTTGGTACAATCTTATCTGTTTTTTGTTTCCTTGGAGTGCATCTGTTACTTCATAGCTTGGATAAATACTAAGTCTGTAAAGGAGTGTGGACCATTCTATTACATGCTAGTTGTTCCAGAATTTAATTTTAAAATGAAACATTTAATTCTGTTATCCATCCAGAATCTTTTAGATTTCCTGTGGCTCTTCCTGAATGCTTTTTGATTTGCTATCCACCTATCACAGAGACATTTGTTTAATAATCATGCCTCCCCCAACCATTGTACTAGAAATCTGCTTTCTCACATGCTGTATTTCATCTTTGTTTATGGACTGCCTGTCTTGTGCTACATTCTTCTTTTTGAACCAGTACCAGAATGAACTCATTAATTTTACCTCATAACATTTACTAAAACTTAGTTCCCTTTCAGAATAAAAATTTCTTAATGTTCATATTTCCAGGTGAATTTTATAGCAATTTTGTTGAATTGCAAAATATTCTATTGGAATTTTCATTAAAACTGCCTTGAAGCTGTAAGTTAAACTTGGAAGAACAGGCACTTACAGATACTGGTGTTCTTATTCCGTAATAAAGTACACCTTTCCATTTCACAAATCAAATTAAATTTTATAGAGTAAAGGTTTGTGGTTTCATTTTGAAGGCGTAACTCATCTAAGTAAATTCCTAAAAACTGAATCGTTTTTATCAGCTGTGAATAGAATCTTTAACTGTGTTTTCTAACTGAGAGTAGCGAGTTTCCAGACTGTACTGTTAGCTGTTACTGGGGTGTTTTGTTTTTTTGTTTTTTACTTATATGGCATCATTACTAGCTGTCACTTGTATCAGAGGAAATGCAGTCATCCTGAGCAACATAAAGGAAATATTGCTCTGTGACCTTCTAGAAAGCTTTCTTTCTTTCTTTGATAGCCTGAAAGAGTAGAACAGAAGTGCGGTAGGGAAGGAAAGGAAAATGAAAGCATGCACAGTCACAACCAACAAATTGATTTCATGCTGTCCACGCTCTCCCAGGAAGGTGGCCTCTGAAGCCTTTCATGGGGTATGTTACATTCACCAGGGAGCTTTCCCAGAGCCTGGGACCCCCAAAGAGGAATTGGGGTTCCAGATTATAAAAGAAGGTAGCTTCAAGGTCTAACAGTCTGGAAATACTGACGTGTGGCTGTAGAGAAGCATCGTTCCCCTTTCTGTGTTGCCACATCAGGTTTATCTTATGGGGAGCACCGTCTGGTGACCACCAAAAGAAATGTCAGGGATGGAATTCATTTTAAAATTACAGGCAAGATGATTGAGTTAATGATCTGGTGGAACATGTTTCTTCTGGACCTGGCATCAGGGTGCTTTTACCAGCTTTGCCCTGCCCAACCCCCGTCCCCGAGGTGGTACCAAATCATCTCCTCCCACCAATGGTGACCGTGGAGTTCACTTGTGGAGGGACAGGACTGCCACCCCAATGAAGCCTCGCAGTGTTGAGGTCTGGATCCCCTGTGAACAGGACGTGCAGTCTTCTGGGTAGCATATCACATCTTTCCTGGAATGTAATTCCTGAATTAGTCAAATTGTGGAAACAGTTAGTAGAATGTGTAGTTCGACCCAGGTTCAAATCCAGGCTCACTGTTTACAAGCCGAATATGGGAAAGCTTCTCTTTTCCCATCTGTAAAAGGGAGACAAAAGGACCACTTTGTGTAATTATTATTTTTTTATTCAGGAAATATGAACATGAGTGCCGCCTCTTTGCCAGGCACTGATAAAAGTGATGTTGATGTGGCAGAGAACTCAACAGACACACGGACCTTATATCCTTGGGAGTGGTGGAGGATAGATACATAACAAATGTCTCAAGAAATAATACAGCAGCAAATTATGATAGAGTAAGGGTGATTTTTCTTTTAGAAGGGGTGATCAGAGGAGGCTTCTGCAATGAGAGATGTAAGTACAGAACTGAATGAAGGCTGGGCATAAGCTGTGAGGCTACTGGAGGAGGAACATTCCAGGTGGAGGGGAACATGTGTGTCAGGCCCTGTAGTAGGAGGGAGCATCCTAGGCTGAGTAACAGAGGGAGGCCCAAGGGCTGGGAGCAGAAGTGGTGATGGGAGAGTCCTCACGGTAGTGATGACATCAGAGAGTTGCAAGGGAACCAGATCAAGGACAGCAGGGATCAGCAACAAAGGCCAGCGGTCATATCCAGGCTGTGACTTATTTTGGGTAGCCCTCTAGGTAAGAATGGTGTTTAAGTTTTGAAAAAGTTGTTTGAAATAAGAGAGACTACGTGACAGAGACCACGTGTGTCGTGTAAAGCCTAAAGTCTTTCCTGTCTGGTCTTTTACAGAGAAAATTTGCCAAGTCCTGATGCAGGGTCTTGGAGGCCATGGTGAAGACGCTGCTCTTCTAAGTGTGAAAGGGAGCCGTGGTGGGTGGGTGGGGGGAGCCGAACGAGAAAGTGACACGGTGTAACCGACAACTGTACAAGGATAGCTCTGGCTGCCATGTTGGCTCAGACTGTAAGAGAGCTGGGGAGTAGGGGTGCAGCAGACGCCAGAGTTGGGAGGCCATGCTGTCATCCAGGTGAAGCAGGCAGCAGGGTACTGCACACTTGGCTGTAGAATATATTTCAAAGATGGCACCTGGGGGTGCTTTAGCTTGACTGTGAGCCTGAGAGGGAGAAAGGAGCAAAGGATGACACCAGGATTTTTAGTCCACACTCTCCTGTTGTCGTGGAAACGGGATGAATGCATGATCTTTTCTGTCCCTAGGGTTTGACGCCTCCAGTTCTCCCACCACGGTGCAGTCAGGCTTACCTTCCGAAGGTACATTTTTGATTTTGACACTCTCCGTTTAAAAACCTACACCAGTAAGAAAAACAAACAAACAGGAAGCCTACACCAGTGTCCCAGTAGCTGTGGAACAGTCAGTCGTAGTCCTCCATAATCTGACTGCCTCGTGCCTGTGCCCTTTTTTCCAGATGTTCCCTCTCGTTTCAGCTGACCCCAGTGCTAGTCAGCGAATCATTGGCTGGTCCCCACGTGTGCTTCATACTCTCCGCCTCCAGGCCTTTGGTCCTGTGGGTTCTTCTTTCCTACTCTCATTGATGGTCAACACTCCGACCTGTCAGGGTCTACCTTATTGATAAAGCTATTCCTCAACACCCTTTTACCCTCCTGGTCTATTCCAGTGCTCCTTCATCTACTTTAATAGGCAGATTGCTTCCTACTTGTAACATGGGTTTTTTAAAACATAACTCTTTCTAGACTTTCTAGACCAGGCTACCAAGAGGGAGACAACATAGCATATGGTTAAATCCCGACTCTGCCCTTGGAACCTGTATGACTTTGAGCAAGTTACTTAACCTCTTTAAGCCTCAGTTTGCATTGCTGTAAAATGAGATACTTACTCTAGTTACGTCACAGCACTAATTATAATTATAAAGTGAGACCGTTCACATATCGCACTTGGCATAGTTCTATGCTTGCTGTATGCTTAATGCTCACTAAATCCCAGCCATATCAATTTACCTTGTTTTAGAAGCTGAGGAAATGTCTCCCTCTCCTGCTTCCCTGGTTACTTTGTACACTGGTTTTGTTCACAGGAAGATATCACAGAAACTAGAGCGAAATGAGCTCAAGCTCGGGAGTGAACTGTGAGTTCACTTCCTCCCACCACACATCCAGCCCTATGATAGACGGCAAGATACATACCTTCTTTGAACTTCCAGTTCCTCACATTACAAATGGGGGAGATTATCCCTACTTAGACAAGTTAGGAGGACGAGCTACGATGTTACGTAAAGCGCCTACGTATACTGTGCGCCCAGAGTAGCTCACCCAGGGCGATGATTATCAAAGCTTCTGCAGAAAAAGCTCCTCTCCTCTTCCAAGAACTGAAGCTTGATCATTCCTTAAGCAGTGGTTCTCAGGATGTCATCCCTGGACCAGCAACATCAGTGTCTATCCCCTGGAACTTGTTAGAAATGGCAGTTCCCAGGCCCCACCCCAGGCCTCCTGAAGCAAGTGCTGCAGAGCAGGGTCCAGCAGCTTAGGTTTTAACAGAGGACGTTCTCCCCACCCCCCCCAGAGAACCACTGCCATAGTGGAGGAAGGAGTCAGGCCGTGAAGCCTCCCGGGTGCTGCGAGGTGCCGTCCCATTCAGTCCCAGTGGGGCGCCTGGGCTTAGTCTCTCTGCGTTTCTGTTGGCACCGTTAACAAAGGACCCGAGGGCCAGGAGACGTTTCCAGCAGTGCCAGAGAAGAGGAGGAGCACAAGCTCTTCTGTGCCACTTTTTGTGGTCAGCGACACTGGACTCTTTTTAAGATTCCTCACGGAGTTGATGGGAACAAAGACAAGGGTGTGACCCACGGTTAACACCGGGACATATAATGTAGTCAGTAGTTCTGTTGGAGACACAGGACCAGTTTGGGACACACACCCACACGGAAGTCATCAGGCGCTATCAGTTAACTTCTGATATTGCAGGTGTGCAGGGAAAAAATCAGACTGACAGGATGTAAAAATTGACTCATTTTAACATAGTTGTTGACACATTTGTAAATACAGCAACTAAAGTTAGTCCGAGTGACTTCAAGAAATTCGGAAGTAGTGCAAAGAACATTTAATTCCTCCATCGCATTGAAGCCTGGGAAGCCCTTAAATATCTTCAAGCTGTGAGGAAATACAGCCCCATTTATATATGGTTATCAGCTTTTTAAAAAACATGATACCACGTCTATCATTTTTCTTTTCTTTAGGCTCCTGGTATGACATGAGAAGATTATCTCTTTGACAGAGTGATTCTTTTAATCCAAATAGAGTTGAAATAAAATGACTCTAGACCTCATTATTCAGACTTGTGTCTTCTCTCTGTCCCCATGGCTTTCCCCTTCGTTGCTCATTGCTCTGAGGAAGGATGGGCGCAGGAGAGGGGAGCAGACCTCCAGCCAGCCCCTGGGGCTGCTCGTATGAGGGTCTAAATAAAATAAAGTACATAAGAGGTGCCCTGGCATACAGAAGGCTAATGTTAGATTTTCTCTTTACGATTCATTTTCATTTCAGGCTTTGAGTGCTTTTTATGCATTAGGGATGGGGTCCTATGCTTAAATATTTTTTCCTAAAAGGAGTGTGTGATCAGAACTATTTGACTATCTCTGAGGGGAGGGTAAGAGGATAGGAAGAGATTTCGGTAAAAGGTTGAGAAAATTGATGCCAAAAAATTATAGGATTTCTTGTAGATTTCAGTTTTTTTCCACAATAAATAATAGTTTTGTCTCTGATCGTGTGCTATTCAGTTCCGATAGTGACGCGTGATTCAGACTCAGGGGAAAAGCAGCAGACACAGAGGCTTTATGTTGGGCTGTGAACAGCCGAAGTGGAGCTGCCTGGGGAGGCAGAGAAAGTACCAAGATGGTCCCTCAACCGATGGGTCTATTTCTGCATTACTGGTTGCCCTTTGAAAGTCCTGGATTTCAGAGCCATCTGGAATGGTGAGATCTGGGTAAATAGGACCCATTTAAGTGATTGGGCAGAAGGCCAAGTGCTTCGAAGGGAAAAGACCGCAGGGTACAGAATGTGACCATATGCCTGTCCCCCAAGCTGCCTTTCTGTCGCTAGGCTAGAGTTACATCACATTTGTTTCTCTCTCTCACTCTGAACGCTTCTGAGAAGCTTCAAAGGAAGGTAAGCAGTACCTATCTCATTTATATGCTTCTCTGGTGGAGCAGCTCGGGGTTTCTGCTGATCCCTGGCAGGGGACATTTCCAAGAGGAGGTTTGGCCTCACACACCCTCTCCCAAGGATGTTGCATGGCTGTGGTCACGCGTCTCCCCCTCGCCCATAGGCTGGCCACTCACTTCTAGAATGAATTCTTTGGGAGCTTTGCCATGGGTCTTTTCTTTGTAGTCTGTCTTCCAGAATTCTTGTTGCTCTTTGCTCTCAGAGGGGCCACAAGTGGCCCATGCTGACATTTTTCCTTCTCCTTCCCCACAGGCAGCACAAGGGGGCGGCCACAGGACCCTGCTATATGGCCACGCAATTCTCCTGCGGCACTCCTTCAGTGGAATGGTAAGCACATCCGGCTGTCTGCTTTCACCATTCAAGAAGGAAGAAAAAAAAGGGGAGAAAGTATAGGAAACCAACAAGCGTCTAGATTACATCAACAGTGGAAATAATTTGGAATATAAATAATTAGAACACATTGTCTTCGCATTTCCTTGTATAACTTATCTCATTTTGCAATTATGTATTTGTTTTATGTCTGACCACCCTCCTTCCCACTCCATGAGGCAGAGGACCATGTCTTTTTTTTTTTTTTTAATTTCACTAAACGCAACCTTACTAAGGACAGTGCCTTGACATACTAGATGTTAACTTGAAGAAATAAAACATGAAATAACGGATTTCTTGGGCATATAAGGATAACCAGGATAGAAGAAAAATCAATCATGAGATTTTTGTAAAATTTCAGCTCTTTGACTAGCTACAGGAAATGGGATGGTATCCATTGCCTTCAGTCCTGGAATCATTTGAAGGTATTCTGTGAATCCAGAGGCAGTAGGAAGACATGGAGCAGAGCAGTCACAGAGAGCTCACCAGGCTGTAACTAGTTAGGGCTCTAGAACCAGAGTCAACCAAAATGGGGATAACTCCGTGTAAGTTGAGAAAAATTGTTCAAGTTTTAAGTCAAGGCAGTTTGTAAAATACAGATATTGCAGATCTTTGGCAGGGCATCTTAAGGAGCATATCATGATCCCAAGACCTCAGTCGAGTGTAATAACATGTCAGCTCTCATCATGAGCGCTCCTGTCCCTGCATCTGTCATTGTCACTCGCTCTCAGTGTGAAGAAGGCTTGTTGTCTTTGTCTTGCCCTAGCGGAAATGTTACATTAATTCAAGACTTCATTTTCACACGTTCACACCTGCAGTATGCCGCAAAGTGCATCTCGAAGCTTGAACTGTCACACTGGCAGTGGGAGTAGCAGCTGCCTCTTAAATAATTTATTTATTGCAGCATTATTTTTTCCCCGAGCACTGGTAAGAAGTTGACCTTTTCAGCCTGAACGTTCATCTGTTGTAGTCTTTCGTGGCAAAGAACAGAGAACAAAAGTGACCAAATGGAAGGTTATTGGAGTGGGAGATGGGGACCTCTAGAGAGTGGGAAACTCTATATGCTGACAATGTCTAGAATTGAGAAGTGAGCGTGTATCTTTCAGAACCTGGTGTTTATCCATAGGGTAAATCAAACCTTGATACTTCTCTTTCCCTACCTAAATAGACCCAACCCTCAAACAGCACACTTCTCATGGCTTTGAAAACTCAGGCTAGCAGCATGGTAGGGATCTGAAGGATTATGCTATTTATTACTAGACATACTGTCCCCACCCCCCAAAAATCCGACTCACGGTTAACGTAAACTCTATACTAGCTAGTTCTTTTTAGGAGCAGCTCTGAGAATGAAGCCGGTGGTATAGGACTTTGTACAGTGCAGTGATTCTCCGCTTTCCTGATGCAGAGAAGTGGAAGTAGAACTCAGAAAATCCATTCCAAGTGCTGATCTGCCAGCCAGTCCAATTCCAAGATCAGCCCCTGTGCCTGTCAGTAAAGGAGGCAGGGAACAGGCCATGGGTTGGTTGGTTTTGTTTTGTTTTTTCCCATTATTAAGTTTTTTTAAATATCATTGTTAAGTTTTATACACACATGTATTTTTATAATTGGGGGGTCGGAAGCGTAGACACTGAGAAGTTCCGAAGCTCATGGAAAGTTTGAAAAACAAAATCAATAGAAGTGGGGGGAATCATCATGGTCCCTCCCACTATCCAAAGAGAGCTTCAGGTATCAGTTTGGTGTAATTCCTTTTAGCCTAGTTGCCAGGCATTTAAATTTTGCATGCCTGTTAACTGTGCAAATGTACTATGTTGTATATGTTCCATGATATTACACACTCGTGATAAATGCTCTTAGTGGTAACATAGTTCATAAAATGAAGTACCAAAGTTTATCAGCCTTTCCATTGTTGGTCGTATATGTCCCACTTATATTGTCTCCAACGTAAGAGTTCCTCAGTATCTTTGAACTAAAGCATGTGATTACGTATGTTTGAAATACTAATTTCAAACTTGTTTCTGTAACATATGGTCCTAGAAGTTAAATCACTGGGTCATCAGAGAAGAACATTTTTGAGATTTTAAATATACTATAGAAGTATATTTCAAAAGTGTTACATACCATTGAATAGGATAAACAGGCCCTTTCTACGGTAGCTCAGTGTTGAAGTTGACCACTGGAAGCCAACTAGTGGCGAGATGCGAAGACCCAGTAGAAGAGTGTGACTTCACTAGCATGTACTCTTCTTTCACAGTATCTAACGTGTTTGACCACATCGAGATCCCAGACAGACAAACTTGCATTTGATGTAGGTCTACGGGAACATGCCACAGGTAAGCCGACATTCCCAGATCTCCTGTTCAATGGGGCCTTGGCTAAGGGCTTAAGGATACTGAATATGTTCTTCATTTGGGATTCCAAAGCAACCAACCAGTGGGATCAAGAAATAGGTCTGATAAAATTTAGGAGAATAAGAAACAATGTGTGATAGAGACATAGGAACTAAGAATGAAGGAGAACACCATACTTTCACCACAGTCATATACTTAGGGAAACACTGGCTTTTTTTGTGTTTTGTTTTGAGTTCAGTCAAAAATATTGACAGTCAGGAGGTGGATCCTAAGAAAGGTGGTGACCAGGATGATGTTGGTTCTCCCTGGAAACCAGAAATGAAGAACAGAGGACCAGTATAACTCTTCATACTTATAGTTACAGTATCAAAGAAGGCTCTGACTTGCTGTGGGTTATTCCATAGACCAATGGAGTAGTGGATGGAAGTTGAAAGGAGGCACTTTTCAGCTCAATGAAGAAAACCGCTTTGCAATAGCTGCAATGATCTGGCAGACCTAACAGCTGGCCCTGGGGTGTAGGGTGCTCTCTGAGGCTGGAGACATTCATAGGTAATCTGGCCATCCATCAAGGGCAATCTATATAGAATTGCTGCTCCATTTACATGTTGGGCTATATATCAATCAGGATTCTTGGTTGCAAATGGCAGAAGCTAATTTAGGTTCACTCAAGCAGAATGAGAATTTACAGGGAGAACATTGGGTAGGACCTGCTCTGAAGTAGAAACTCCTAGCTTGGAAAATGGACAGGAGGAAAGAGAGGCCAGAGAAGAAAACAAATCCTAGGTCGCGCTACAGGAAGAGTCTAATTTGAATACAATCTTTAATATCGTGACATTTCCCCCAAATAGGAAGGGAAATTCCATTGTTGGGTAGTCAAAGGACAAAAGTCTATGATTTTACAGAGGCTCTAGGAAAAAAACAATCGAGATTATACCATATGCACCTCCTGTCTCTGCGTTATGCACAGGGATGTCTGAGAATTCCTGAGGAGAGCCTCTGTCTCTCCACTTCTCATTTTTGTACAAAGCAGGAGAGTGGACTTGCCTCCGCTCATTAGGTTTCTTTTCCCTTAAAATAAGATTATATTCGCATTGGATTTGAGGTTACTTTGCTTTCAGCTAAAGTGTTATTCTTAAAATATGGTTTCCTCTAAGGTGTTGTCAACCTTTGCTGACAATTACAAAATGTATGAAGTGCCACACTCACTGATTGTAAGTTGGCCTCTAAATATAAACCAGCTGTCAGTCTTAGAGCTCACATAACCGGAAAAGTCCTATATGTTCATTCTTTTTACATCAGTAAAAATGACTTTAGACTTTTTGGGAGTTGGAAAAACATTGTTTGCTTTACTTTTTGTGACCCAATCATTCCTTCATTTCAAACTGTCCTGTAGAAGTGAAACTCTCCCCTCATCAGATTCACTCATATCAGCTGTTCCATCAGTGTCCTCTTCTAGAAACATCCACCACCATCCAGGAAATCTCCTTTGCCTTTCTTGTAGAGTCCATGATTCCTGGATCTCGTTGTTTTCCCGCCTCATTGGTTTACCATGTCACTTTGGTGGAGACCGTTATCCAGTAGCTTGTACAGAAAAGATCCATGGGAGGTAAATTGTCATCTGAAAGTTCCTTAGTTTCAGCTTCATAAGTAATTCCTAGTATTCTACCTTGGAAATATGTCGTGTCCTCTGCATCATGAAGGCTTTCTTCCTTTTCTTCTAGTTTATGGCCTGGCTATTGAGACATCTACATTCAGATTCCCAATCTTTATGTAGGGCCTGTTTATATTTTTTTCTCAGAGCTACTTAGATCTTCTCTTTTGCCTTTCTGTCTGAAATTCTACGGTGTTATATCTGGGCATGGTTCCTATTTGTTCCAAGTCTCACGAAAATGGACCCTGGTGTGGGTGTCTCTCCACTGTGCTAGGGACCCCGTGGGCCTTTTCAATCTGAATGCTTGTCTTCTAGCTCTGGGAAATGTTTAATACTATTTTGTTGTTAATTCCTGACTTTGTTTTCTCTGTTCATAATTTCTGGAAATCCTCTAGATTGGTTTTCTAATTTTCTCTTCACTCCTATTTCTAATCTTTCTCTTCATTCTTTTGGGGAGATTTTTTTCAACTTTATCCTATAACCCTCTTGTTTCTTTCTGTCTCTTTAAGGATCAAAGAGTTTTTCTCTGAAGGGATCACTCATGGATATTTTCATTGCTTTATGAATATAACTTTTTCTTATCTCCCTGCGATTATTAATGCTATGACTTTTTAAAAGTTTTCTTTGGCTCTCCGTAATCTTTTCTTTCTCCAAGTCTCTTTCCCCACTGTTTTGTTCCTGCCATTCATGTTAGTGACTTGGCTCGGATGTCGGGTGATTCTTGGTCTCCCTTCCTGTTTAGATCAAGGCAGTAAAAGCTGACCAGAAACCCTGAGTGTGTGGCTGTGGCTTTGCCATCTGTTAAGCCTCACTTTTGTCTAATCTGGCAAGGATTCACTGAAGATGCCCAAACAAAAGTATCTTTATCTCGGATAGTTTGGCTTCCCTAAAGAGGAATCCTTAAATTTGAGGGGAGGAGATTGGGCACCCCAGCTAGTGTATGAGGCCTAGAGGCAGAGGGAAAGGAGCTGGGGTTTTACTTATCAGGGCATAAAATTTGAATGATTCTCTATTTTTCACAATACCTTTCACTTCCTTGTTTGACAGTGCTTGGTATTACAAAACCAGAACTTTGATGGTTGGTCATCCATGGATTTAACTCCTAATCTTCTGTAAGGTAGAGGAGAAGGAGTCACCTGGCTGTGCAGGGTACAGAAAAGTGCTGGGAGATAAAAGTTCCTTAATAGCTTTTAGTCAGTTCTGTTTTCAACCCCATCTGCTGCAGCTACCTTTATAAGCAACTTACCTCCAATTCCAGAGACTTTCTGGGACACACGCAGCAGGAATGGCTTTATTTCTTGAGATTTTCTTTCTTAAAGACTTGGATTTTAGCTTTCTCTTCATGAAAAGCATCTATCTGCTTTCCTTTTTCCAAATTGTCCATTTCTCTTCTTTGCTATCAGTTTTTCACCTGTTCTAGTCTTTGTAGATTTAGGTGTTTTGAAATATCTCTGATTTTTTTTTAGTAGAATTATTCATTTTAGTGGAATTTCATAGAGAGTGTGGCAAAGATAAAACTGTATGAGTAGTCAGTAGACCAGTGAAGTCAATTCTTAAAGACTCGGAAGTACCTTTGAAGAATGCATTTGTCTATATGTCTTAAAATATTCAAAGGCTTCTATAGCTTCTGGCCTCCAATACTCTCTCCCAAACACTGTCTTTCTGTCTCTAGAGAGAGCAAAAGTGATAGACATAGTCAAGTGGATATGGGGCTCAATAGAGACTGAGGTCTGGAGTATGCATATGTGTGCACATGCGCTCTCGAGGGATTGTTATCAGGAGAAAGGAGAACAAGGGACAGAATTAGGGACACTGATTCCCATGAAGCAATGACTAACTCAAGGAGCATTTACGTAGGAGAAGCCTGTTGGTGGACCATACATCCTGCTTCCAAACAGAGATCTGAGGGAGAGAAGGTTCGAATTGGTGATGACCTCATCCTCGTCAGCGTGTCCTCTGAAAGATACCTTGTAAGTACCTCCTCACAGGCATCTTTTCATTTTCAGAATATTTTCCTTTAGGAATTAATGGCTGAGGCTGAACTGAGACACAGTGGGTTGGGTAGGATGAGAATCCTTTGCACAGTATACTGGAGAGGTAGGTGGTTCGATTCTCTCCCCTGCCACCTTATCATGGGGCCTGGAATTTAACTGTTCGTTGTCCTTTCAGATTAAGTACTATGCCCAGCAACTCTGCTACAATGCCCCAGGCGCTTCCTGAGAAAACCGTTTATACATTAGCTCCCATTACTGCGAATTTCTCACTTGGTTCAGCTCTTGTCCAGCAAAGAAAAGCCAGAAAGAACAGGCCACAGGAAAATAAGCTGATGTGGGAGAAATGGAGAATTTAAAATGTTTTGGCAAATGGGATGTCACAGGGGTTGAAAGATGCAGGTGAGATTTTTGCACCTGGAAATTGGGCACAGGGTGTCCCTGACATCAAGCCCCCAGGTGTCCGAATATCAGAGAAGTGTCAGAAGTTTTTAAGCTCCTCAGCACCGATCCTGCTGGAGTCATTTTTGCCATTTGTGAATTCCCTTCTAACTTGATGAGACATTTTATGACTTCCTGTTGAATCAGGGATCCGGCCAAGGGGGTGAAGTCAACAGTCGTCTGCCACCCCTGCCGCTGAGAACTTCCTCTTCCCTGAAGAAAGATTCCCACTTGGAAGCTGCATCTAGATGGGGTGGGGCAGCCTCCCACGGGCTATGTAGAAAGAGCCTGATGACAGGGAGACCTTTAATTCACTCCTGGAGATTCTAGGTTGAGCTGCTTCTGTCAGGACTGGCCTGGGGATTTAAAGGATGTCTCGTTTCTGTTTCTGCTGCAGCATCTCTCAGTATCAAATGGGAATATACAAGTGGACGCCTCTTTTATGCAGACACTCTGGAACGTGCATCCTACGTGCTCAGGAAGTAGCATTGAGGAAGGTGTGTTTTTTATGTGCATTCAGCCCTCAGCCGTCTAGTCTGTCTTGAGCTGCATATACTGACATTTTCTGCTGCTCCCCAGCTCCTGCCTCATGTCTTGCTACACAGCTGGCATTATTTTAGTTCACCTGAATCTCTCCGATGTGGGTGTGGATTATTTTCTGTCCTGCTTTCTGATGACTGGGGCATTCCTGATGATACCTTTTAATCCTTTAAAGCCCACCTTTAGAGTACGACAGGCATGCAGGATTTGGATGTGCATTCTCCCTCTCCCACTGTTCCTTTTCATTTATGGTTACGAGTTAGAAGCATATAGACCTCGGAAACTTCAGTCTTAGATTATTTTCTGAGAAGGTGATGCTGGTACTCTTTCTCCCCAGAGCATCTCTCCATACAGGTAGAAGAAAGACTTTCTCTATAATGAAAGTGTGCTTGGCTATTTGTTTTTACTTGTATTTATGGAGAGCCATTTAACAATAATAAAATTTTCTCAGAATTTTATTTTTCCTGTGGAAGTAAGACCATCAAAGTTTGTTCAACATATCCTGTTTCTTGGAGCCAGGCAAAGTCAATGCACCTTTCGAGTTAGAGAATAAGTATACTGTCCTGACCTTACTCATGGGTAATATCGCAGCTGAGCAGAGTACCCAAATGCCAGTGACTGATACAAGTTATCATCTTACATTCTAGCACTTTACAGCAAGATCAGAATTTTTAAAAAATGCTCGTACCACAGCTTTAACCAGATTTTTAATCCTGAGCCCAGAGCCCAGTAGTTGCAAACTGCGAATGCCCTTCTGTGATAAGATGTTTGAAAATATGGGATGCCTGGGCGGCACAGTTGGTTAAGCGTCTGACTCTTGATTTTGGCTCAGGTCATGATCTCAGGGTCGTCAGATTGAGCCCCACATTGGGCTCTGCGCTCAGTGAGGAGTCTGCTTGAGATTCTCTCTCCCTCTCCCTTTGTCCCTATCCCTGCTCGCACTCTCTCTTCCCTTCTCTCTCTCTAAATAAATAAAATCTTTAAAAAAGAAAAAAAAAGATGTTTAAAAAGAGAGGGAAAACTAAGGGTGTCCAGGTGTTGCCCTAGTTTCAGAACAAAGCTGAATAGTCAGAAAATGACATATTTTTGACTCTTTGAGCAACATGTGGAAGGCTTTAAAAAGGCAGGCGATGCTTAGCCCTCTTCTTTTACACCAACACTAAGCCACCACCTTGAGTCTGTTGTCATTCCCTTTCCGTCAGGGAGCAAGAAGCTCTGGGTTTTAATCTTCCCCAAGGAAACTCTGACTGGATCTTCTCCATGTTAAATTTTTCATTTTCACGGTAGGAATAAAATGTTTCCCCAGTTGCAACAGACGACTTGTGGAGATTAATTAAGAAGTGTTTGCAAATCGGGTCAAAACGGTCCTTATCGGTGTGTTGAGTGCCCTTGTAGTTTAGCCTGGATAGCTCATCACTTGAGTCATCTGGCCAGGCAGAAATGCCCTCTCGGCACCCCCCGGTGAGGAGCCCACTTCAGCCCTGAGAGCGTAAGCGATCCTCGTCATGACCCTCCTTCCCAAATACTGCCCGGCTAGAGTTCAATTAGGAAGAGCCGTGAGGCACCAGCACTTGCCAGTTTTCTCTGTGTGACTAGAATATTGATTGCAAGAGCCCGAGGACTGCAAACGATGGATCCAAGTGGGGCATGGCCTCGCCATCATGAGATGACAGAGTGTAATCAAGAGCACGGTCGTGGAAGGTTTTAATTTCTCTAAATAAATTGGCTGTTAAGAATTCCCCTACATATATCATGAATGATTTTAATGCCAAAGAAAAGGGGGGTATACAACTGGCACTATTAGTCCAGTAAGAGGAAAATTGAGAAATAATTTCTGAATGTTTGAGGGAAGTTTAAGAACTTGGCTCACTTGGTTACAAAAAAAAAATATGAGAATATCACATTGTCCCTATACAAGATGTACTCATAAACACCCCTTTCTCCTCTGGCATGATTGCATTTCATCGTTCTTACTGTTAATTCAACACCCAGAATAGTTTGGTAGCCCCTAAAGTGATCTAACTGTGTGATTTTTTTTTTTAAGTCACGATGCAGACACGAGCGTACTAAGTCCGTATGTCTCCTGAGAACAGACTAGAGAATTTTTATATTCAAAGCCATAGCAAATTCCATTTCTTTGTACAAGGTAAACCTCAGACTGGAGTCCCTCTCCCAGGATGTTCTTTGAATTAAGGCTCAGAATTTATTTGAAGACTGATAGGTCATCATGTCCTTGAAGTTCATTGTTTCCAATACATCTCGCATCGCCATGGCTACTGAGATTCCTTATGCTGAAAGCTAAGTGCTTACCGTTAGGGGCTCATCCACTGTGGGATCCTGGAATGACATTTCGCCTCCCCTTGGCGCTGTGGGACGAGCATCCAGGTTTGAGCTGTGTCTGTGAAATGCATTCAAAAGTTAGTTTCCCCTCAGACAGTTCTTAGTGAGTTTGCTGACCTCCTTCCCAGCATCCTCTTTCTTCACCATGACTGCAATTTGGGATTCTGCCACAGGATATACACATCGAGACTGTAAGCTTATCCAGGAATTTCATGTTGAATACATTTTCATCCTAAGCAACTGGAAAATCCTTATCTTCCTCACAGTAGCAACATCATTTTCCTTTTAATGATATGAGTTGACACTGTTTTCACCCTACATTTTAATGTTGGACTTGTTCGTCTCTGAAATCCTATTTAACTTTCAATGTTAGAATTGTTTTGTCTTCCTTGTCTTTTCTTCCTGCGGCCAAAATTCTTGAAATCTGTCATTTTCCAAATGCTGCTTTCTTGGTGTTTTCCCATAACTGACTCAGACCTGCATGAATTTACCCTTTTTAAACACGGTGTTCTCATCGTTAAATTTCCCGTAAGTTCATAGTAGAATATAATTCTCTCACTAGGATACCTACTCGGTGGACACGTAGTACGTCTCTTCCACGGTCACGATGAGTGTTTGACGATACCATCTACAGACCAGAATGATGCCCAGCACAGGTAAGCCAGTGGCTTCATCCTTCTCCCCGCCGTCTCCAGTCTCAAGTGCCTCAGACTCCAGAGTTTGCATTTGGGTGTGGCCACAGATGAATTCTGTAAGCGTGGGTCAGTGGACAGCCATGGGATCCAGTTTGTGAGACAGGCATGGCAGCGTCCTGCAGCTTGCTCCCAGGAGTACCTGGAGACGCGTGCTGCTTCTTAGACAAGCAGTTCCGTGATGCTCCCCAGGACCTTCATTTTCTTTGATTTCTGCTCTGCCTAAGGAGTTTCTGGTAGCATTTATTGTAGATGGAAGCACCCATTTGGTGACAGAAATCAGGCTAGTCATTGTAGGGAGTCTGTGCACCCAAGTTATTCACCATCAAAGGCAGATCTCTCTTTTCCCCCTTCTCATGCGCGAAGTCATTTAGGTGGCGTTTGGTGATTTCATTTTGCTAGGATTGGAGAAACCAAATATCAGTATCCAGCAGGAGATGGATTTAGCAGGGACAGGGCCAAGGGCAACATTCAGAGGATACTTCTGAGGGTGATGCTTTCTGCTGTCCTCTGCTTGACTCCTTAATGAATGCTTTTCAAAAATTCAAAACCAGGAGATGGAAGATACTCATCCAGGTCTTACACGCATACTAAAGGGTCCCTTGGTAGTCTGACATCAAAGGAACAGAGCATAAAAAGCTTGGCCCCTGTAACTATACAAATGTGATAAATATTTTTTAAAAAATTGGATCCAAATTGGGCACAATTTGTAACAGCAATGGGTGTGATCTCCCAGAAGTAATGCATTCTTTGTTGTGTAATGCCTATGGGATCCCTGGTAACTGCATTTCTTTCACTTCATTAGAAGCATGGGGTCACGTCCTCGAAGCTAAGAGAGCATCTAGGTCAGGATCCTGCCAAAGGTCACATACTGGCTGCTTTCAGATGGCAGCCTAGAAGCCGTGCGGCTGACTCTCCAGCCATGGCTTGTTCCTTATCTGATGAACTAAAAGGACCTTCAGGAGCAGAGCAGTGTGCTTGAACATGTTAATGTGTGTCTTAGAAACTATGCATTGGTAGTATGTATCCCTGTTGTTCTGAGTCTCTTCCTACTTGTTCTGTCCTCTGAATGTCTCTCCATGGGAACCAGATGTGACCTAGGGCACATAAAGCACAGACCTATGGCAAGTGCCTAACTAATTCACTCCCTGCCTTCCTGACACTGGTCCAGTTAACTGACAGTTATCTCTGAGGAAGGGCATTAGGCTGACCTTAGAATTAAGGATTCCATACACTAAGTAATGTCATGTGATCCTATTCAATTATGATTTTCTTTTCCTTTTTTTTTTTGAACAGTAAAATTGTGCACGAGCCCGCATACTGTCTCTTTAATATATTGTGCATTAAAGGGAAGACTCACAGGTAGATAAAGACCTGAAGTTTTATGAGTTTTGCAGTTAGTTGTATGTTTAAGATGGAACACATCTGAACACACTAGTTCTTTCTTCCCATTCCAGTTCTTCTTTAAAGGGCAGGAATTTGGAAAAAATGAAATGATAATCCTGTGCATGACCCTCGACCTGCCCTTCACCACCCCCCCATACCTGTCATTAAATTTAGAACTCAAATTAGAAACATCCTGGGCAGAAACTCTGCTTGGAGAAGCTTGTCATTTGGTGGCATTCCTGTCAAGTACTTGAACAAGAACCTGAGTAAAAGGAAAGACTGCACGAATATTTGAAAGGAGGTGCTAGGGAAAATGAAACAGATGGAGAGGAATTCCCCGAACGGGCACCCTGACGCAAGCACGCATGCCATCATTGAGATAAGACAAAGGTGACCTTCCCTTGGAGGATTCCGCAGGATCTAATTTGTATTTGGGGGGAAATAAATTCATAGATAAAAAAGCCTTATTCCTTTTATTTATAAGGAAGCATGAGGGAGTTGAGACTTTGTAAGGAAGCATGAAGGGGTGAGTAAGCAGCTATTCATTATTACTGGAATCTGCATTTTGTATCAGCTGGTCTCTCAATCAAAAGAGGATGCTTTGGCATTGGCTGTCTGGGGGAGGTGAGTGAGAAGCCCCCTCGTTGTCTTGTGTCATCAGGTAAATCCTCAGAACTGGCCAGGATGGCCAGGAATACTGAAATCTGGGAGAACCCAAAGGAATAGAAAATCAGAAACACACTAAAAGATGCCAGCAACCCTTCAGGGAGGGGGCTGACTTTCCAGAGGAAATCATTTCTATTCCTTTAAAGCCTGAAAGCAGCCAGGCCAGATCGAGAGGCCGACCGTCCCAGGGTACAAACCTGAAAGCAGCAATCTAGCAACCTGAGCTCTGGTCTTTGGCTCTGCCTCTGGCTTGTCAAGCCCCCTGGGGTAAGACTCTTAACCTCTTGCAGCCAAGGCTAAGCTGTCAGCCCAGCTTTCAAAGCACCTCAGCTCACCACCCACTCTACTCCTCTCCTTGGGTAATTGTTTTAGAGAACAGGAACTAGTCGTTTCAGCCTCTACAAGATTAAATGGAACAAGCTGCCCGCGTTTCCCAGGTGGGAGGGACTAACCTTCAGGAGTTCCTCAGATGTCAGAGGGAGAGAGTTCTCTGATCCCGTGGCCTGGGGTGTGCTGTTCCACACTCTTCACCTGAGAGGCCCTTCCAGTTCTCACTGAGTGGGGAGAAGCAGGAGTGAAAACCTCAGCAAGTCTGTGTGCCTAGTGAGGTGTCATTACCGTTCTAGACCCAGCACAGGGACACCTGGGCAGTTAGAGCTCTCAAGTCACACAGGATTTCTTTCTCAATGTTTACTGCGTGTTTCCTGATCACATGTATGTTTAAAAGAGGTTTAGGATGTGTTCTGTCATCACACCAACCAGAGGTAGCCATTATTAACGCAATGTTTCGTTGTGTTTCTATGTCAAGTGTTTTTCTATGCATGATAGAAACATCTGTATTTAAATAAAGTTTGGGTATATTCATACTACACAGTATTTAGTACATCTGTGAACATCTTTGTGCACGTCAAAAATGCGCATTAACTTCTCACAACCATTCTGTGACTTATGTAACCGAATTAGTCTCATTTGACAGATGACGAAGCCGAGTACAGAACTGTGAAGGGACCTGACAAGGTCACGCAGCTAACAGACTCACACTCAGGGCTGTCTGACTCCCAAGCCGGTATTTTCAACCGACTCCTAATTATGGTACTTCTTCAGATAAAAAAAAAAAATAAGAGTTGCACGTTTTCTCTTTACCTATATTGATGACCTGTTGTCTCAAAATCTAGATCAAGATTCTTCTGGGGCTCGAGTGGCTCAGTTGTGGTGGGATTTTAATTTAGTGAAATTGGTTAAATTGAATGCAGTTAAGTGATCAGTCTCAGTCTAAGGTCACAAGATTCTCGAAGAGAGTCTGGATTCCATACACCAGGTAATCTGGGACCAGTCTTCATGACATACGCTCTTCAACAAGGATTGTTCACTCATATAGGTAGGTCGGTACCTATTGTATAGAATGAAAAGCAGAGTTTACTAATCATCAGATAAACATTGGGCAAACCCAAATCAAGGGCCTTTTACAGGATACCTGACCACTACTCCTCAAAATTATCAAAGTCGTGGAAAACAAAGGAAGTCTAAGAACAGACCAGAGGAAACAAGACAGGACAGCTAAATGCATTGTGGTATTCCAGGATTGGATCTGGGAACAGGAAGAAAAATACTAATGGAAAAATCACTGAAATCCAAGTAAAGCCTTGAGTTCAGCTAGTCATGACCTAGCGATGTTGGTTTCTTCGTTTTGACAAGCGTAGCATGTGCATCTTACATATAGTGCAAGATCACATTAGGAGATACCAAGTGAAAGTATGCAGCTCTTTGTCCTGTCTTTGCAACTTTGGAAACCCAAAATTATTCCAAAATAAACATGTAATTTAAAAATACATTAAAAGGTTGTCTGTAATGCAGGAAAAGAGATACAGTGATATCCCATACAGTGATAAAGCTATGAACACTAGAGCGGCTGGGCATAAAGCTTTGCTCCAGACTTCCTAGAAAAATGGAAATAAATTCATACTGTATGCACATGTGTTTTAAAAGGACAGCTACATTTTTTAAAAGTACAAATACATTTTTAAGAGACGTAAAACTGTAAGGAGCTTAACCTAAAAGAATCTGAGCATTTGCTCTCTACCCTGATGGTTTGTGATGAGGCTATTTTGATTCCTGATGTGGAGATGGAGACCATCCTTTTTGTTGTACACCTGCTGGTCCACAAGTGTCCTCGATCCATAAAAAGTGAGCACTTCCCTCCCCTTTAGCACCTTTTTTCCCTCCTAAGAGATCGAGCCTGGAAAATTGTGCTTCTCTTTGACTCACGCTCTCCGTTTTGCTGACTACACGAGGGCTTGGAAAGAGCCGCAGGGTTTGAACAGCCTCTGCAGGGAGCTGTCCCCTCCCCAGTGCTGATCGGTGTCAGGATCAGAGGAGCTAATCTCCAACTCTGCTCACAGGAGGATATTCTATGAAACTGGGGGAGCTGGGACACGAGCCAGATCTCTGTGGAGAGTGGAACCCCTTCGGATAAGGTAATGGAGGGTCAGGGTGGTGCTGTTTTCAAGATGATTTTATTTTGCTATACTGTCCATTCTCTTAAATATTTATTTCACATCACATGGCCAACTCTCAAAAGTTGCTTGGCCCAGAGCTAAGTTTGAAGTTTTCCTGACTCTGTTTTTAAACAGCGGCAGCACACACATGCACAGAAAGAGAGAGGAGAGAGGGAATGAGAATTTCCAAGACTTCTGTCAGTTCTGAAGCCAGAGAGCTTTGTTGCCCTGAGCCCAGCCCCCAACTCCTGCTGTCCTTCTGGTGTCCAGGTTATAAAAGGCGAGCTTGGACATGTCTGCTGAAAGCCATCAAAGTACTTCCCCCATTTGTTTTCTTGAACAGGTTCTCTGAAACCCAGCTAGTGTTTCTCCTCTCAGTAGTTGTGTTGGCTCCAGTGGAATATTAGCTTTAAATGAGACTAGTGGTTGTGATGGCATGAGGTAGCGAAGATTAAAGCACCACTGGAGAGGTAGCTGTATTTACCAGACTTGTCAGAAACAATATTGTACCTGGTTGGAAGGAACGGGTGGCTGAGACTCAAGCTGTGTGTTTGAGTAAAAACATGTGGTCTCCAAACGTCACACTACAAAGGGGGATCTCGTAAGCTCTGGGCCATTATTTGGCTGAGAGGGATTACAGGTCAGGCTAGAGCTAAACTAACTGCTTGGGATACAGAGGAGGGACAGTTGTCTGCTTTTCCTTCTCTGCTCTTCCTGCCAGCTCTCTCCTCAGCCTCCCTCTGAACATATGTTCACGGTAAATGTCTCTCTCATGCGAGTGTCTGCCCCCAAGGTGGTCTTCAAGATAATCCATTATAGATCAGGAGAAAATACTAGAACTTACACACATACACACGAAGATACATTTTCTACCGAGAAAAAACTCTTTGGAGGTTACTGGTTTAAAGAATACTGCTTTTAAGGAGCACCCACTGGGTAAGCTGGCTTGGAGCATTTATATTCTCTTTCCAGCCCTGTCAAAATGTTCACTCTAACATACTCTTGGTCTCAGGATATTAAGCCTTGCTTAATGGATTTTCTTAAGAAGTCAAAGTAGGTATGTATATTTAGTTCCAGTTATGGTTGCTTATTTCCCCAGAGGCCTTACCATGAGATTTTATTCTAACTTAAAAGATAATGAGTTTCAAGTTATTCAGTGGATAATTTCTCCCCTAACTCTTATTGTAACTTCCGTTGAATGCCAACAGTTTGATGTAGGACCATTGAAAGGTTGCCATTCAACAGGAGGTCTCCCTTATCTAAATCATCTCATCTTGCTTCACTTTTTTTCCACAGAATGGATCACCCTGTAATACAAAAATACACACACACACACACACACAGACACACACCCTTCTTTATTATCTGCCTCTCCCTGTCAAGAGCAAGTTGCACAAATATTTTTACCATTTCTCTTAAAGATAGGATTCTTTGTGGTAGTAAAATGTTTGAGTTGAGATAGTACATAGGGATGGCTTTGCTTTTCCAGAAATGAGTTTCCCTCATCAGGCACTCTTTTTGTGGTTTTTTTATATCAAGAAACTTTAGTGGAGCGAAGGGAAAATTGGAATATTGGGACTTCTAGTTACATTAAATCATTGACTTGTCCCAGGATCATCATCTGTGTTGGTGTTTTTTCCCCCCTTTTATTTTTATTGAAGTATAATTAACATACGGTGTTATGTTAGCTTCAGGTGTACAATATGATTCAGCAATTCTATACATTACTCAGTGTTCATTAAGTTAAGTGTACACTTATTCCTTTATTTTACCATCTGCCCCATCCACCTCGCTCTACCAAACACTCTGTATTTAAGAGTCTATTTTTTGTCTTTTTTTGTTCATTTGTTTCTTGAATTTCACATCTGAGCAAAATCATAAGGTATTTGTCTTTCTCTGACTGACTTATTTCATTTAACATGATACCCTCTGGATCCATCCATGGCGAGATCTCCTTTTCTGATAAATAATAGTCCTTTGTGTATATATATGCACACACACACCCCCCATATCTTTTTAATCCATTCTTCTGTGGTTGGATACTTGGGTTGCTTTCATATCTCGACTATTATAGATAATGCTGCCGTAAACATAGGGGTGCATTTATTTCTTTGAATTATTTTCATATTCTTTGGGTAAATATCCAGTGGTGGAATTACTGGATCGTGTGGTAATTCTATTTTTAATTTTCTGAGGAACCGCCACACTGTTTTCCACAGTGGCTACAGCAGTCTGCATTCCCACCCACAGTGCACGAGTGTGCCTTCTTGTTGGTGTTGAGAGGCCGCAAGAGAAGCTCCCTGATGAGTCGTCAGGAGACCTGAAATCTAGAGCAGGCCAGGAGACTAGCGTTTTGTCCCTTAAGGGGATAAACCACAGAGGGATTAGAATTCTTCTAGCATGTGGAGGAAAACCCAGGATAAATATTGAAATAGACTGAGTTTCGTGGCTGTTCTCTTTGTGCAGCTGGAGTGGCAGTAACATCAGATGGGGCCAGGCTTTCCGCCTCCGGCATCTCACCACAGGCCACTATCTGGCCTTGACGGAGGACCAAGGCCTTATACTGCAGGACCGGGCGAAGTCAGACACCAAGTCCACAGCCTTCTCTTTCCGGGCTTCTAAGGTAAGGTGTGAGGAAGTGCACTTTGACCTTATTTTAAAAGTGAAAGCTCTGAAACCTCCAGGCGGAGCTGTGACCGAAAAGAAAGTGGACTGGAATGAGATGGAATTGGAAATTAGACCTGTGCTAAACACTTCCTTCTTCTATCTTTAGAATCGAGTTTATAGGGGAATGTGGACCTTGGAGGAAGGTTTAAGTCTTGAGAGAGAGACTTCAAAGAAGAGTGGAAAGCCCCAGAAAATAAAAGGATCATAGGAATGGGCAGTGTTGTTCAGAGGTTAATGAAAGATGATGCTGTACCTTAATATAGTCTAAGTTGTTTTTAATAGTTTAAAGCGTATGCTTCAGTCCTATAAGACAATGGTAACTTAGAGGCATGAGTTTCAGTGCTACATGGGGTTAAATCAAGGAAGTGACTTCTTTCAGAAAGATGCAGAGAAGGCATCACTCTGAACATGACCTCATCTTGTAGTTACTTGTATCATACAAAGTCACCAGTACCTTCCTCTTCCATTCCCGAGGTTGTCTCTTCTGTCTACTTCTCTTAGCTCTCACCCATCCAACCCCAGCCTTCTTTAAATGCGGACTCTGGGTTAACCGCAAACATGTTGCTTTGCCTTTTGATGTGTATATAGACAACGGTTTTTTTAAAGACTCCAATATTTAAGGTCCAGGCGGACTTTAACTCTGCATCGCTCCGAGCCGGATCTAGTTGGATGGTCAGAATTGCACGCTGAGCCGACTTCTGACAGAGAGTTGGCTGCTCTGTCACTTTATGATTGTTCTGGAAAGACCATCCAAGCGTCGGAAAGTCTGTGCACAGACGCAGGCCTAGTTATCAGGGAGTCTGAATCTCCTAACAGGACAGTTTGACATCTCCTTTGGGGGCTTCATCTCTAGTTTCATTCTTCTTTGCTCTTTTCCAGAAATAGATCTTGGTTTGTGTTCTCAACACAATTTCAGGAAAGGACTGTTGATGATTCTGTTCAGGTAGGACTCGGCGTGGAACTGACAGTTGAATTTTCTGTGGGCAGTGCTGCTTCTTCCGGAATCAAAGGAGGACAGTCGTCCAGCATTGCCCTCTTTTGAAGCCAGTGGCTCAGACACCTTTCTTTTCCTTCTTTTTATGGTCCCAGTCTTTCCTGGCAGAGAGTCTCTGGCATATAAGTTTTTGTCCCCCAAATGGCTGCATATCAGAGTTAAGCTATTTCCACACCTGTATTTCAAACATGAAAATATATGAACTTCCTATCCGAAATTCTTCTCAAACATCACCTCCCATCTGCTTCTCTTTAAATGGTGCATTGGCTCCTTGACTTCATTCTGGTTTTTTGAGCACATCTCCTTTATGTTCCCTTCTCTTTTGTTTTTTTTTTTTTAAGATTCTCGGCAAAAGAAAGATTTTAAATACAAATGTGTATCTGTGTAGTAAAACATTCTGGCCTCCACAAAGTGGTTTATGGCAGTGTAACTTGCTAAAAGAGTCAGTGAAACCAAGCAACACAAAAGTCCGAAGAACAGAGACAAGCAAGATCACATTCTTTCCTAAGAGACAACTTGAACATGGGGTGCTGGGGGCGACAGCAAGTGTGGGAGGGTAAAAAAGAGATGGAAAAAAAGAAACGATTCCTTCTGGCTGATGGCCAAGGAAATGCCTTTCTGAGAATGTCAGCTTGGCTTTTTCTTTCTTTGAGTGCCCTACCACGATCCGCTCAGCTCTCATGCCAGATCCTGCTGCCCTGGGATGGATCCGTGACTTTGCGGTCTTCACTAGTTCAGAAGGGGGCTTCTCTGATTACAGCAGGCCTTCGAGTGGCCTTCCAGGCAGCTGGCAGGATCCTGTACCACGGGGACTCTTCCATTCCATTCCTTTCTTGGCTCAGCCTTGTGGAGGATGGCTTAATGCTTGCCGTGGTCTCTGGGGAAAGGCAGAAAAACTCAGAGCACCACAGAGAGTCCTTCCACTTGGCAAGGCTTCTGGCCTGTGAGCACACTTACCCTCCAAAGGCTCATTGCTTATCTCCCCAAGTCCCTCCATCTCTGTGCACGTGGAAGAAAGCAGCCGGTGGCTGAAAGTCATCGAGGTACTGTGGGGACAGCCGGCATAGCAGAGCTGGATGTAAAGTCACCCATGAGTCACATTGTCCTATGCACTTGGCAGTGCTGTTACATTTCACTGGACTCACTACTTTGGAGGTTTTAAATAACTCCCGGTGCCGCAGTATTCGGCCCAGCTACGTTCATTTCAACATGGAAGGAACTGAAATTAAAATGACCTAGGCTCCACAGCAGGCCAAGAAATGGCTGTGTTCCCCTGGGAAATCGGGGCTTCCTTAGGACATTGTGTGGGCAGAACATCTGGCATCTTAGAAGGTGAAGCTACACCGAAAGCAGGAAGGTATGGAGAACACACTGCTCTGCCACACACAATCCAAAGAGCTTCTGGGAGAAGAACAGTAGAAGTGCCTGAGTGCTCTGGGGCTCCAGAGTCCTCTCTAGTAAATGTATGTTTACCCTGCTGGGTGCAGGCTCTCCTCCTCAATGCACACTCCAGCGTGCTCGCCCTCACAGGGGAGTCCTGAGGTTCCCCAGCAGAAAGAGACTTTTGGCTCTGCTTTTGCACAGCGGGAGCGTGTTGAGTCATCTGGCCAGCTCTTGCCTGTTACAGGTGTTATGGGATGGAGCAGATGGCAGACCGCCGTCTGAGATACCATTTCAGGATCTGGGTGGCAGTGTAGGGATCGAGGGAACTCAGCGGGAAGGCTGAGAGGTGGAGATACTGTGTCTTTTGTGCGTTTGTGAATGACTTTGGCGGGGGGGGGGGCGGTATTCACCTGATCCTCTCTGTATGTTGGAGAATCTACAATACACTACGGTCTTGGGGCTCATGTGTTCAGGGCAGCACTCGGTTAGCTGGGCTGTGAGTCATTTGGCATTGATGCGTTTCCACTCCATGTTCCTGTCTGGCTGCCTTAGTCCATGACAGCTATGACTTCTAAACTGGGGCCATGGGACAGCTGCAGGTACGTGTTCACATCCTTAGCAGGCTGCCCTTACAAGGAAGCGGCAGGTACTCTGCAGATCTTATACACATGGATGGGACAGGGATGTGACTGAGCCTTCATGGAAGGGGGTCAGAACTCACACCTGCTGCAGTCATGGGCCTGGCCTGGCTCAGATGAAATCAAACCAAGGCCTTCGAGCAAGTATGGGAACCATGTAGAATAATGAACAGGGAGCGACCTTAGTCAGTTTTTATCCCTCTCCTTCAGCAGGGTGATCCAAACCAAACTGGAGGCCTGGGATGTCGTGTTGCCTCTGAACTACAGCGTCACACCTTATTCCTTTAATCTGGAAATGGTATTCGATAGCGCCTGGTTTTCAGGTCACCTAGATCTGACTCCCATCTCTCCGTGAGACCTTGAACACAGCTCGTAATCTGGTTGCCCCTCATTTGAAATCTGTCATAAAATGTTAAGATCTGACCTCTGCCTGCTCTTTCATCCTCTCTGTCTCTTGCTCACAGTTGCCTTGAGCTCTGGCTTACTAAATATTTATCAGCCCTTGAACATGTTCTTTTTTCTCATTGCTAAACCTGTACCTGGAATGCCTTTTACCCCTCCTACGCACCCCCACTCATGAACTCCTGCTCAACCTTCCAGACAAGCACCAGGTGCCCTTTACAGGAGGCGGGCTTTTCCTTGGGCCTCCAGTAGGCCCTTGTTCATGCTTCTGGAACAGCCATCACTCACTGGACCAGGAGCCTGTAAATGACAAGGACCACACATGCCTCTCGTTTGGTACCCCAACACTTGGCACAGTGTGTAGTTTGTGATAAGTGTGGAAATTGCTCAAGGGATCTAGGAATGTGGTCATATGCTAAAATAGCCTCAAATCCATTTCATTTGAACCCCCATGATCTTCATAGAAGTATCCCATCATCATTGTGTAATCATTTTGGATCCTAATATTTACCTGCCTATCAGCTTTCAAGGAGACAGATTCATTATTTTGAACATGGAAGTCAGATTTCTATGGACTTGATTTCACATCATTTTCCCATCGTCTTGACATTGCAAGGCCATTCCCCAAGGATTGTCAGGTGATGTGATTTAGTGTTGCCACGCCAGAGTAAATATTATCCGTTTAGATATCGTGTCTCCACATCAGTTCACAGTGCTGAATTCCTTTCAGGTAAGAGTGAGTTAGTGATGTTAAATCAAGCCTTATCACATGTAACTGTTTATTTTATAGTGAATTTTCATGACTATACCGTAAGTCTTGAATGGTCAAGATAGAATCTCAAAGTTTGCCTGTTTTATTTGCAGAAGGATATAGAGCTATCATTGTTCTCAATGAGAAGAAATTTTTCCTCAGTGTATAAAAACATTACATTCAGTTGAGTCAACAATTATCAAATATCTAGTATGTGCTAAGCACTGTGTTCTTGGCCAAACACGACTTCCCTGCCTTTAAAAGCTGTGCACTCCTTTCTCTGCTGGGCGTGGAAGCATCTCTGTAGACTGGACTCGTGTGCCCTTTAACCTGAGCAGCTCCTGCCAGGTAGATTCAAGATGGCAGCTGGGCTCATGGTACATCCCTTAGGAAACATTGGCTCTGTTTGTGCCAGTTTCCTGGCTTGCTCCGCTTCCTCACTGAGTTCTCAGGGAAGGAGAATGGTACAGAGGAAAGAGGGAAAAGGGAGAGGAGAAAACATCTACCTTAAAATTCAAACATCTAGAGACAGCAGTTTTATTTCATTTCAAATAAACTCCACACTGTATTTTTTATTGTTTTATCTTCCAAATTTTTATTTAAATTCTAGTTAGTTAACATACGGTATCATATTGGTTTCAGGTGTAGAATTTAGTGATTCATCATTTACACATAAGACCCAGTGCTCATCATAGTAAGTGCCTCCTTTATACCCATCACCCATCTAGCCCATCCCCCACCCACCTCCCTCCATCAACCCTCCATTTATTCTCTATTATTAAGAGTCTATGGTTTGCCTCCCCCTCTCTCCCTCTTTTCTTTTTCCCTTCCCACACATTCATCTGTTTTGTTTCCTAAATGCCACATGTGAGTGAAATCATCTGATATTTGTTTCTCTCTGACTGACTTATTTCACTTAGCGTAATACCCTCTAGCTCCATCCATATCTCTGCAAATGGCAAGATTTCATTCTTTTTGATGGCCAGGTAATATCCCATTGTGTGTGTGTGATGGATAAAGAATAAACATATATATATATATATATTCTTCTTTATCCATTGATTAGTTGATGGACACCTGGACTCTTTCTATAGTTTGGCTATTGTTGATAATGCTGCTATAAACATTGGGGTGTATGTGCCCCTTTGAATCTGTATATTTGTATCCTTTGGGTAGATTCCTAGTAGTGCAATTTCTGGGTCACAGGGCAGTTCTATTTTTGAATCTCCATATTGTTCTCCGGAGTGGTTGTACCAGTTTGCATTCCCACCAACAGTGTAAGAGGGTTTCCCTTTCTCCGCATCCTCACCAACACCTGTTGTTTCCTGTGTTGTTAATGTTAGCCATTCTGACAGTCTGAACAGTATTTTAAAAATTTAAATCAATGATTCTCAAGTCTTTATTGTTCAAAGTGGACCAAATAGAGAAGGAGTCAAGGAAAACCATGGGCTTTGAAGTAAAAGAAACCTGAGTGAGAATCCTGGCTTGGCAATTTGCTGGTCAGCCTTAATGTTTTGTTTTCTGTTTTGGTTTTTGTTTTCCAAAAAATGGAGGTGAAGAAGTGTGTCTTGAAGGGTGGTTGTGAGGATTTAGTGAGACCAAGAAGATGACATTTGAGTGTGTCTCCTTCTCCATGAAATGGCCATAGCTCTGCCTACCTCACGCTGATGGTGTAGGAATTCAAGGAGAAAGATGGAGGGAAGAGCCCACTGGAGAAGTGCACCTTCCCTAATGCAGATGAGTCTAGTCCCCCAACACACAGTTAACAGCAGGGGGCTTTCCTTGGCTTCCCACCCAGCCAGGATCCTAGCAATGTCCTGCAGGGTGTGACTTCTTTATAGACCATTCTAAGACCCCCATTCTAGATTAGAAAAGGACAATATTTGTGGAGAAGTGAACCCAAAGGTTGTTTCTCAAGGTTTCTGCAGAAGGGCAGACTAACCAGGCCTTTCTTGATGGCTTACCCTAGCATCCATGAAAGGGTCTCATCTTCCCATGTCTCATTTTCCCCTGAAACATTTTTGGGTGCTTACAGTCTGTTGGAAAGATACTTGTGTCCTCTGTGGACACAAGCAGTTTCAATATGTCAAATAACAAATTTTACTCTAATTAATAAATGTGAAATAGGAGCTTCTCCATTCCAGATATGCTAGGTACTGATGGCGTAGCTTAAAAATCAACTGTCTCTAGCCTTGTTTCTTTTCAACCTATAATTCACACTGCTGCTGGAACAGTGATTCTAAGATGCAGCCCTGCGTTAGCCCCCTGCTTAACAGTCTCAGTGACTTTCCATTGCCAATACTAGCTTTTCCCAAGAGGTGTTCCAAACAATAATTTTATAAATTGTTTTTTTAAAAAGCAATTTGCCTGCACTTGCAGCATTATGCAGAGTTCAAGAGGTATTATTTTTTTCTGTTGTTTGCTTTTTATCATAGGACTCCTAATAGTCCATATTATATAAGCCCTAACATTCCCTGTGACTCCTGGAGGAAGAAAAGGAACTTGTCCAAAGTCCTCTTTTCCTGGAGAAAGTCTGTTAACATTGTGAGTTTGAGAAACATGTCCTTGTGGTACAAAGTTCAGAGTCCTTGTTGTTCAAGTCCCTTCCTGGAGTTCAGCCACTCTTCTTGCCATACGACACCTGTCTTACTGGAACAAAGTTCTCTTCCTTCTTTCTCACTTCTCACTCCTAGCCAAGCTCACATCAAGTGTCCATCTTGTACAAAATCATCACCAACTCTCAGGCACAATGAGTTCTTCTCTCTTCCAAACTCCAGTTGTACCTTGAATGTAGACCATGTCACCTTGCTATCATTATTGGTTTGTATGTATGACCCCTAAAGTTTATATGAGCCCAGAGCCATTTTTTCATAAAATAATTGCATATATTTTCAACCTTTCAGCCTTTTCTTCTTCATAATAGCCTTTAAACAACTGAAACATTAGTACAATTAATACTTAGCTGTGCTAATGATAACCATTCAAAAAATTATATTCAAATGACAAATGGGCTTTGGAATTATGCTTGATTTTGGATTCTGTTCCATTACTTAGCTACAGGACTTTGAGCAAATTACTCAAATTCTGCAAGCATCAGTTTTATCATCTATAGAGTAAGAGAAATGAAAACAGAAGGACCATTAAAAGGTTCGGAGAAAATGTTCTTAAAGTGTCATGCATAATACATATCACTTTGTAGGTCCTTAGTAAATTCACTGATGGTATTGCCATTGCAGAGTACTTAGCAAAATACTTTGCTCTAAGTAGGCACTAGACAAACACTAGTTGCAGTTCCCTTCCTTATCCTCCTATAAATCTTAAATCATTCTGGAGAGCAGCAACTTAATCGTCTAAACCAGATATTTATTTGACACTTATGAGGTGGTCATGACCGTTTCATAAGTAAGTTCTCCATGGAGACAAGCGATGATGGTGATTATCTCTCAACGCCAAGTTTCCTATTCCTTCTTAGAATCTGCTCATCATCTAACATAGGGAAGTTTGATGGAGATAAACAAATTGACGCCCACAGACCAATAAAACAAAAGCAGGTTATTTGTAACCTGTTTTAAGCACAGCATTTTAAGCAAAGATGAGCAAATCCCAGTCTTGCCCTTGGAGAGTTTTCAATCTGGTCGGGGACAGGAAGCATGCCAGCAAAGGGGTCCTATCACAGAAGATGGTAAAGAGCCTTGAGAGAGAAAGAAAGTGCCACGAGATCAGGGAAAATGCAAAGGTGGATCTGGGAAAGGCTTGATGGACGAGATGTAAAGAAAGATGCAGAGATGAAATAGGGTATTTCCAAGCAGAAAGTGTAATGTTGGTAAAGGCCCCCAAGGAAGGGAACCTTGATATATCAAAGGACCATAGTCCAATTTGGTTAAACCATATGAGGTATACGAACTTTAGAAACGAAAATTGTATCTTATAGGAATTGGGGAGTTAATGGAAGGGAGTAATTGGATTAGCCTTGTCATTCAGGAAGAGTCCATTTCCAGCAGTAGAGTAAGTGCATCTGGGGCCGTATTCAAGTGAATGCAGAGAGGGAAGCATTCGTGCATGCTCAAGTCAGAAGATCACCAACCTGTCATCAGCCAAATCAGGCTTCTGTATTGTGGGCCACTCTCATTTTCTTAGGATATCTTTGGTGTTTAGGCTTGGGTTGAGTTGGCTTTAGTATTGATTTGTCTCCATGTCTTAGTTTCTTTTGTTGCTGCTTCTGTCCTTCTCTTAAATTAGAAATGGCCACTGTAGTGACCGCCATAGAACTTTGGGAGTGTAAGCTGTTTTGTAAAAGCAAAGACACCCAGAGACACCCCATTCTTTTTTTTTATTCGATATGTAGTTTTATTTTTTTATACTTTTTATTTTATTAGTCACCATACTGTACATCCCCAGTTTTTGATGCAATGCTCCATGATTCATTATCATTTTTTAATATTTTTTATTATATTATGTTAGTCACCATACAGTACATCCCTAGTTTTTGATGTAAAGTTCCATGATTCATTTACTTGCATATAACACCCAGTGCACCATGCAATACGTGCCCTCCTTAATACCCATCACCAGCTTATCCCATTCCTCCACACCCCACTCTGAAGCCCTCAGTTTGTTTCCCAGAGTCCATAGTCTCTCATGTTTCATTCCCCCTTCTGTTTAACCCCCCTTTCTTTATCCCTTTCTTCTCCTACCAATCTTCCTAGTTCTTATGTTCCATAAATGAGTGAAACCATATGATAATTGTCTTTCTCTGCTTGACTTATTTCACTTAGCATTGTCTCCTCCAGTGCTGTCCATGTTGCAGCAAATGTTGAGAATTCGTTCTTTCTGATGGCTGTAATACTCCATTGTATATATGGACCACATCTTCTTAATCCAGTCATCTGTTGAAGGGCATCTCGGCACCTTCCACAATTTAGCTGTTGTGGACATTGCTACAATGAACATTGGGGTGCATATGGCCCTTCTCTTCACTATGTCTGTATCTTTGGGGTAAATGCCCAGTAGTGCAATTACTGGATCATAGGGTAGCTCAATTTTTAACTTTTTAAGGGACCTCCACACTGTTTTCCAGAGTGACTGTACCAAATTGCATTCCCACCAACAATGTAGGAGGGATCCCCTTTCTCCACATCCTCTCCAACAATTGTTGTTTCTTGCCTTGTCAATTTTTGCCATTCTAACTGGCATAAGGTGGTATCTCAGTGTGGTTTTGATTTGAATTTCCCTGATGGCTAATGATTTTGAACATTTTTTCATGTGTCTGTTAGCCATTTGTATGCCTTCATTGGAAAAGTGTCTGTTCATATCTTCTGCCCATTTTTTGATTTGATTATTTGTTTCTTTTGTATTGAGTTTGAGAAGTTCTTTGTAGATCTTGGATACCAGTCTTTTATCTGTAGTGTCATTTGCAAATATCTTCTCCCATTCCGTGGGCTGCCTCTTAGTTTTTTTGACTGTTTCCTTGGCTGTGCAGAAGCTTTTTATGTTGTTGGAGTCCCACAAGTTCATTTTTTCTTTTGTTTCTCTTGCCTTTGGAGATGACAGAGACACCCCATTCTATAAACAGTCATGATCCATTGATTTCAGGCTCTAGAAAAATAGATCCTAGTATTTCTCCTCTTCTGGCCAAGTCATATTTAAATAAACAGAATTGAGAAAATAGAGTATAGTCATAGATAGTTTGGGAACATGCACTATTTTAACTGTGAGCGCTTGGTAATCAGTGTAATTGTTCATATTTAACCATTGCAGTGTGTATTCTTTTGCTGCATTGTCTATGGTTTAGAGAACAGGCTGGAGAGGAGAACTTTGGCATGTTTTAAGCCCTGTTACTGGCCTAAGTATCTTCAGAACTGTGGCTATTTCTGGAATGAAAATCAAGTATCCATTGTTCTGTGAAGTCAATGCAGTCTTGACCACCTGCCTATAAAGAAGTCCTAATATATCAAATTCTATTTTTCCCATTGGCTTTTGTTATAAGATCAAAGATAAATTCCTTTAGAAATGTTCATTTTGGAAAATGTCACATTTAAAAATCTAGGCAGTGTTTCAACATACATTTAAAATAAGAATTTTCTTGTGAAGTATTAACATTGCCCAAGTTGATCCTATAAATGTGCACAAAATCATTAATTTTGCTGTTTTGAAGGTTTGAAGGAAACAAAATCAGAACTGAAATGAAAAAAACATATTTGAAAGAAAAAGATTACTTAGCCATATATATGTAAACATATGTGTGTGTGTGTGTGTGTGTGCGTGTGTGTTTATTAAGTAATTGAAAGGCACTGGATTCTCCGTATCAGGAATCCCAAAGTAATTGAAATTTGGCCCGTGCCCTTGATTCTTTTGTAGCCTGGCAAAAGGAAAGTGTCCTATAAACAAGCACATTTACACTATGATGTGCTAAGTTCTCAATGAAGGAATGAGAGTGTGCTGGGGAAGTACAGTGGGACAGACTGTTCTGCCCTCACAGAGAAAGTGGCTTCCGAGCAGGGTGTTGAAGCGTGAGTAGGAGTTCATTTTCTGCTCTGAAAAACTGGGATAGTATTGGCAGCTGCACCCAAAGCTGTTAGGCTGTGTGAGCACCGCCTCACACACAGTAGGAGCTCAGTGCACGTGCTGCTGCCCTTCCATCATCAGGCATTGGAAAGGGGAGTAAAACGGTCACAAGCAGAGAGGACAGCAAGCTGCATTTTTTATCCCGTAAAAAATTCAAAATGCTGTCCAGATAATGGCTTTTACAAATGAGCAATTTAATGCAAGAGGAGGAATGGAAGTGGAGTGGAACCATTCAGAGGCCCTGATTGATGAGGAGGGGACAGGGTTGCTCTGTGCCCCGGGTTGGCTTCCTGACTCTGCACCAGGCACTCGGCATGTCCCCAGACAGACAGCCCGGATGCACGTAACTCCTTCTTCCATACTGGAGGCAAGAAGTAGTGAAACAGTAGCAGCTGAGGAATGAAAGCCATTGGCTGCAACACACGAGCGAGGAGGCCGTAAGAGACAGGGACCCTGAGGACTGCGGTTCACTTCCAGCACACTAGCCCCTGCCTGACCCACAAGTCTGCTCTCTCTGCCGATGTCTGTAAAAGACGTTTATGTAATGTTAACAGATGCTTTTAAAGCTTCAAGTCAGGGAATTTATATCAGATAACCATTAAAATTACAGAAAACACAATTTGCTGAAAATAAGTTAATTGGCCACTAAAGTGTTGATTATTATTAAGGGGCCTAAGGATGGGAAAAATAGAAAATGTAATGGAGAATTATGTACAATCAGAACCAAAAAGAGACCCTACCAGCTGCCTCCTTCCCCCATGGATTTAAGTAATTACTGAAGTGGCTGAAACTTGGAATCCATTGATTTTATGGTTAACAGCAGATAGGGGAAGCAAGCCTTTCCAAAATCCTGGCTTGGACAGGCACATCTTGAAGATTTCGGTAATGGGTTCCAGGGCTTAAATTCTGCATAGGTGATTTGTTCTCTATATTGCGTTTCTATTTAATCAGACGTGCCCGTGTTTGTTTCATTTCCTGTGAAATAGGAGATCAAGGAGAAATTGGATTCCAGTCACAAGCGAGATATAGAAGGCATGGGCGTTCCAGAAATCAAGTATGGCGATTCCGTCTGCTTTGTGCAGCATGTAGCCAGTGGTCTATGGGTGACCTACAAAGCACAAGATGCCAAGACCTCCCGCCTTGGACCTCTGAAAAGAAAGGTGGGGTCAGAAAGGCTGTCCAGAATTATTTTACACTGAACCGGAAGCAACGAGGCAAGAAAAGTGACTATGAGAATCAGGCGAACGTGGTGTTTACTTCTTATTATTTTTGCTGTTCTGAAGAGTAGTGACCGATTATACTGCCTCATTGGTTATTTTGACCCCATATTCAGTGCAAAAAAAAGTTAAATACATGGCAAATATGTGAGGAGGGGATAGAATTTGTTCAATGCACTCTAAAACCTGAACTAAATAACTCTTGGTGGTCTGCTGTTTGGGGATTATTCACACCATTGCTCTCTTCATTTAAGTGAATAATTGAGTTATTGTGTGATTTTTATAATATAGAGACTAAATAGAATTGCTACAGAGAAAATGCAGATCTCATGGTAACAAGCCCACAGGAACCAAAATGCAGAAAGATGAGAGAGTGCATGTGGATTCCACATCCACAGAGAACACACCAATTTGAGTGGTCCATCCCAGCCAGCTGCAGTGGGAAACTGGCTTGGGTACACACCACGTCTTTTTACCAGAAAGTTTCTGTCATAGTGTTTATTTTGATAGGAACCAGAAAATAGGTGCCAGGGGCGTGATTTTTCTTGGAAAAACCCTTACAGAACACCGGTTTGGGTAGTCAAGGAAAAGCGTAGCTTGGGTTTATCAGCCTAATATGGAGGTGATGGGAGGTTTCCCAAAATGCTGGTTGCCGTAAGAAAAGGAGATTGAGAGCAAACCATAAAGCAGGAGTTTACTTTCGTGTAAAATAAAACATACCAGGAAAGTATCCAGAAATGGGAAACTAAAATTATGAAGACAAGAAAAATAAATAAATAACAAGCCCCACTGACAAGGTTAGACGAGCCCAATCCCTTCCTCTACAAACAGTTATTTTTAAATTTAAAAAATTATCAAAGCTGGATAAAATACCAAAATACCAAAAACAAACAAAGAAACAAAAAACAGGGGCGCCTGGGTGGCGCAGTCATTAAGCGTCTGCCTTCGGCTCAGGGCGTGATCCCAGCGTTATGGGATCGAGCCCCACATCAGGCTCCTCTGCTGTTGGGCCTGCTTCTTCCTCTCCCACTCCCCCTGCTTGTGTTCCCTCTCTCGCTGGCTGTCTCTCTAATAAATAAATAAAATCTTTAAAAAAAAACCAAACAAACAAAAAAAAAACAAAACCATTTGAAGGCTTCAGCAACCAGGGCATCCAGGAAAGGAGCGCTAAAGATCCCAGATAGAAGGNAAACAAACAAAAAACAAACAAAACCATTTGAAGGCTTCAGCAACCAGGGCATCCAGGAAAGGAGCGCTAAAGATCCCAGATAGAAGGTGAGCGCACTAAGTGAGCCACCCCTTGGTCTCAACTTGCCCCTCAGCATATTGGCTGAGTTGCAACAGAAGGAATGAGGTCTCGTGTTAGCTTCACTGGGCTAGAGAGACAGACGAGAAATAAGATCAGCCAGGGTTTAATCTGGGACTTATGGGCCCAAGGTCGTAGAGTGGAGGGAACTGTAGAAACATGAACCTGAAATTCTATATGCAGTCTCCCCTTAAGCTGACCATGGGTGGGCTGTGAAGCCAGGATAGCAAAGAGAAAGCATACAGTGCTTCTCTGATGGAGAAGAGCAAAGCGGAGATGTCAACAGCATGACAATCCTAGGGAGGCCAAGGTTGGGGTTTAGGGTGTCTCAAGTTGAAACAGCCTTTGAAAATACAGTAGGCTTTCAGTTAAATCCCAAAAGGGCTCTAGCCCAGGAGTATGAACTAGCCCTGGAAATAAGGGCAACTTAAAGTTAGATGCCAAAAACCCATCTATCCTACCACCCTATTAGAAGAAAATGAAATTCTCTGTAGAGTACCATAGTATCACCTGGAGCCTCCACAGTTTTCTATACTTACCAAGGTAATGATGACATTTAAAGGGGTGGAATTTTTGGATCTTGGCTCCCCTCTTGGGAGGAGACACACTAAAATGACCCTGTTAATGAGGACAGATCCTGCCTCACGTTGCTGACTTCTCTTGCCCGTCCCTGCCTTTCTCTTCCAGGACCACAGTCTGCATATTCCTTTAACTGCTACAATGTGCATGTGAATCTGGAAGGTCCTTTGAGAAACTCTCTAAATGATGTCATGATGTTGGGCCCCTGATGGGGCTGCCCTGCTCTATTTCGTGAGGAGCAGGTTAAGTTTCTTTCTAAAAATACAAAGAATGTTCAAATCTGTGTTAAACATTTTATAAAACAAAACAGAGACCTAGAAAAACCGATGGAAAATAGACACCGTGAAAAACCTAATGGTAACTCACTTTAAAGGAAGCGTCCTCTTTGCCATTCCTGTCCTGGGCTTCTGCTGTCTTCTCTTGAATTATGGGAATCTTCCAAGAGAAAAAGAAGTGGGGTGCAGTGATCCATAGGGCACATAATAACAGTGTTCTAACAGCTGCATTCCCCCCATTTCTCATTACTTTCTTGTTTGGCTGGCCAGTTCGAATGTGTTATCTGAAGAAGAAAATCTAAGGATTTTTGTCTTCCGGGACCCGAATACTGGGACTGCGGCCAAAGCGAACCTACTGGCAATGTATTGCCAAATCACAGTGCACCGTTGTTAAACAGTTGCTGGGCAGCTCTCACAGAGTGGTTCGGAAACAGTTGGTGAATCCAGTACTAGGGGTATTCTTGGCTAACACTTAAAGCTATGGTATGTAGATGGAATGCAAGGTCATTTGTCCAAACTGGATATAAACTTTTGCAAGCTAGTATTGTACTTCACATGTGAATTCATTATATTAGGACACAATTTCAGAAGATTAAATAATAAGAGATTTTTACATGGAAAGGAAAATAAGTTTTTTTGAGCTAAAAAGAAGAGAGACCAAAACCCCCTTTCTTAAAGATACTTGCTGGAGCCACTTGTTTTATTTTATTGCCCCCCCACCCCAGACCCCAGGACCTACAAATGGTCTCTCTTCACTTAACTCACCTCAAGAGGAAACCATGTCAGAAACTTGAATCAGGATTTAACTCTGACTTGAACCAGATTCAAACCATCCTAGTTAATATCTGCATGCACTTGACCCTTTCAAGGGGAAAAAACCCACTGACCTCCATATTCAAAGCTGGTAACCCTGCCCCAAAATTGTATCTTGATGTCACTGGTGATCAATACATATACTTAGCTTTTAAATAACTGGTTTGAGATCAGTAATATACTGTTCCTTATAACAAATATTCACTGAGTACCTCCTTGATTCTGGGAAACATGCTAAGTGATTTATATGTAAATCATTTAATCCTCAAAATGACCCTGGAAGTCCATTTGATGGTAAAGTTGAAGCAAAGTGAAATAACTTGCTTCAGGTCATACAGCCGGGAATTAGCAGAGTAGGACTAGAACCCACATCAACTACTACCAGAGCCCATGCCTTCAAACGCCCTTCTTAGCCTCCATGAGAAGAGTTGCTTCCCAGGTTCTACGGTCAATAGCAGCTGTCCTTCAGGAGAGGAATCCAAGCCTGATCCCAGTAGAAGGTTTTCCTTTAACTTGTTTTCCTTCCTCAATTTATCTCTGGAGGAAAAGGCTCTGAACAAAGTGACTTTTCCCATTTCCAAGGGTAAGGTTCTGTGTTCATTTCAAGAGAAAAATCTATTACAAAATATGTTTTCACCTTCTCAAATTCGTCGTCTAAGCCTAAGGAATTTACTGTAACTCATACCGCAGTGGCACATAAAATTTTACTTTCATCAAAGCACTGTGTCTCCGGAATGAGTCATAGCTCAGTAATAGGGAGCACGGGCAAAATAACTTTGTTAATGTCCCATTTTCTTTCTTTCTTTTTTTTTAAGATTTTATTTATTTGACAGAGAGTCAGCGAGAGAGGGAACACAAGCAGGGGGAGTGGGAGAGGGAGAAGCAGGCTTCCCGCCAAGCAGGGAGCCCGATGCAGGGCTCAATCCCAGAACTCTGGGATCATGACCTGAGCCGAAGGTAAACGCTTAACAGCTGAGCCACCCAGGTGCCCCTAATGTCCCATTTTCAAGTGGACACAGGGGAATTTGGTTGGGGAGAAGAGATACAAGGGGTGAGGGAAATACTACCAGAAATGTTGACTGTCCAGCTATGGAGTAACGTGTAACTGGACCCGGTGTCCTTTGCTCTGTGCGTAGGTCATACTCCATCAGGAAGGCCACATGGACGACGGGTTAACACTACAGAGATGCCAGCGCGAGGAGTCGCAGGCTGCTCGGATCATTCGGAACACGACAGCTTTATTCAGCCAGTTTGTAAGGTACAGAAGCGCCTTTCCTTTATCTGTTAGTTTCTACTCAGTGGACATCAGATCCCACCTACCCAGCCTGTTTTAATACTATAGGTTTTCAGGAAATTATTAAACACCAGCAAAGAGTTTTCCCACAGAGAGCTTGGGACTGAATCTTCTTTCTTAGGAGACGACCTCCTCCCAGCTTCACCCTTTGCCCAACAAATGCTTAAGCCCCTTGGTGACTCAGGTTGGAGTCAGGAACACCCAAGGTCTCCTCCCGAAGATTAAGAGTGCCTGGAGCACTTTCAGTCCCTTCTGTATTAGTGCGTGAAGAGGGGAGAAATGGATCCATGCCCTTTGTGCTATTTAGAAAAGCTTTCCCCATCATTCAGAATCCTTGCTATGGTTTTGATCCAAGTGGATTCGCATTTCTCAAAGTCTTAGGTTACCCACCTATGGCTGGGACTTAAATGGGAAAAGTAACTGAACTGCCTGTTTGGATCATAATCCCCTCAATGCCTTAACAATGCTGCCAAAGCAGAAGGCTGTGGATTGTGTTCGCCAATTACCATGAGAAACGGATTCTGTTGTAAACAGTGCAGTTTTCCAAGTCATCCTTCTTTTGTAGGAAAACACCTCTAAAGCGGGGGGGGGGGGGGGGGGGGGAAGGGCTTAAATTGGGTGTGTGGATTTGCATGAAATGAGAAAAAATTTTTATACCTTTACTTTTCCTGTTGGAATACTGTGATCCAAGCTACATGTGTTAGTTAGGATATAGGCTAAGCTGTTGTTTCTGTTCAAGATACATTTATTTCTCATTTCACTAATAGTATAGGGTAGGCCAGGTTGGGCAACTGAGGCTCAGGTTCCTTCTATCTTGCTGCTCTGAGATCGCCTACAGTTTCTTAAAGTGTCTGCCTGGACCGGCACAGTAGCATCACCTGGGAACTTGTTAAAAATGCACGTTCTCAGGTTTCACACCAGACATACTGAATCAGACACCTGGGAAGTGATACCCCAGGAAGTCGTGTTTTGATAGGCCCTCCAGCTGATGCTGAAGCATGCTAAAGTTGACAAACCACTGCCCCGGAATAGAGGGTAGTTTTGTTTTGTTTTTTTTATTTTTTTTAATGATTTTTTATTATATTATGTTAGTCACCATACAGTACATCCCCGGCTTCCGATGTAAAGCTCGATGATTCATTAGTTGTGTATAACACCCAGTGTACCATGCAATATGTGCCCTCCTTACTACCCATCACCAGTCTATCCCAATCCCCCACCCCCTCCCCTCTGAGGCCCTTAGTTTGTTTCTCAGAGTCCATAGTCTCTCATGTTTCATTCCCCCTTCTGTTTAACCCCCCTTTCTTTATCCGTTTCTTCCCCTACCGATCATCCTAGTTCTTATGTTCCATAGATGAAAGAAATCATACGATAGTTGTCTTTCTCTGCTTGACTTATTTCACTTAGCATTATCTCCTCCAGTGTCGTCCATGTTGCAGCAAATGTTGAGAAATTCGTTCTTTCTGATAGCTGAGTAATATTCCATTGTATATATGGACCACAGCTTCTTAATCCAGTCATCTGTTGAAGGGCATCTCGGCTCCTTCCATGATTTGGCTATTGTGGACAATGCAGCTATGAACATTGGGGTGCATATGGCCCTTCTCTTTACTACGTCTGTATCTTTGGGGTAAACACCCAGTAGTGCAATGGCTGGGTCATAGGGTAGTTCAATTTTTAACTTTTTAAGGGACCTCCACACTGTTTTCCAGAGTGGCTGTACCAACTTGCATTCCCACCAACAATGTAGGAGGGATCCCCTTTCTCCACATCCTCTCCAACAATTGTTGTTTCTTGCCTTGTCTATCTTTGCCATTCTAACTGGCGTAAGGTGGTATCTCAGTGTGGTTTTGATTTGAATTTCCCTGATGGCTAATGATTTTGAACATTTTTTCATGTGTCTGTTAGCCATTTGTATGTCTTCATTGGAAAAGTGTCTGTTCATATCTTCTGCCCATTTTATGATTTGTTTATTTGTTTCTCGTGTATTGAGTTTGAGAAGTTCTTTGTAGATCTTGGATACCAGTCCTTTATCTGTGGTGTCCTTTGCAAATATATTCTCCCATTCCGTGGGCTGTCTCTTAGTTTTTTTGACTGTTTCCTTGGCTGTGCAGAAGCTCTTTATCCTGATAAAGTCCCATAAGTTCATTTTATCTTTTATTTCTCTTGCCTTTGGAGATGTGTCGTGAAAAAGGTTGCTCTGGCCGATGTCATAGAAGTTGTTGCCTATGTTCTCCTCTAGAATTTTGATGGATTCCTGTCTCACATTGAGGTCTTTCATCCATTTGGAGTTTATTTTTGTGTATGGTGTGAGAGAGTGGTCAAGTTTCATTCTTTTGCATGTAGCTGTCCAATTTTCCCAGCACCATTTATTGAAGAGACTGTCTTTTTTCCACCGGATGTTTTTTCCTGCTTTATCAAAGATTAGTTGCCCAAAGAGCCGAGGGTCCATTTCTGGGTTCTCTATTCTGTTCCATTGGTCGATGTGTCTGTTTTTGTGCCAGTACCATGCTGTCTTTGTGATCACAGCTTTGTAGTACAGCTCGAAATCCGGCATTGTGATGCCCCCAGCTTTGTTTTTCCTTTTCAACAGTTCCTTGGAGATTCGGGGCCTTTTCTGGTTCCATACAAATTTAAGGACTATTTGTTCCAGTTCTTTGAAAAATGTCCTCGGTATTTTGATCGGGATAGCATTGAAAGTGTAGATTGCTCTGGGTAGTATGGACATTTTAACTATGTTAATTCTTCCAATCCATGAGCATGGAATATTTTTCCATCTTTTTATGTCTTCCTCAATATCTTTCAAAAGTGATCTATAGTTTCTAGCATATAGGTCCTTTACGTCTCTGGTTAAGTTAATTCCAAGGTAACGTATGGTTTTTGGTGTTATTGTAAATGGGATGGATTCCCTAATTTCTCTTTCTTCAGTCTCGTTATTCGTGTATAGAAATGCAACTGATTTCTGGGCATTGATTTTGTATCCTGCCACCTTACTGAATTGTTCTATAACTTCTAATAGTTTGGGAGTGGATTCCTTTGGGTTTTCCATATAGAGTATCATGTCATCTGCAAAGAGAGACAGTTTGACTTCTTCTTTGCCGATTTGGATACCTTTGATCCCTTTTTGTCTTCTGATTGCTGTTGCAAGGACTTCTAGTACTATGTTGAATAATAGTGGCGAGAGTGGGCATCCTTGTCGTGTTCCTGATCTTAAGGGAAAGGCTTCCAGCTTTTCCCCATTGAGAATAATGCTTGCAGTAGGCTTTTCATAGATGGCTTTTATGAGATTGAGAAATGTACCCTCTATTCCTACACTCTGAAGGGTTTTAATCAGGAAAGGATGCTGTATTTTGTCAAATGCTTTTTCTGCATCAATTGAGAGGATCATATGGTTCCTGAGTCTTTTCTTGTTGATATGATGTATCACGCTGATCGATTTGCGAATGTTGAACCACGCTTGCATCCCAGGTATGAATCCCGCTTGGTCATGATAGATAATCCTTTTAATGTACTGTTGGATTCTATTAGCAAGGATCTTGTTGAGGATTTTGGTGTCCATATTCATTAGGGAAATTGGTCTGTAATTCTCCTTTTTGGTGGGTCTTTGCCTGGTTTTGGGATCAAGGTAATATTGGCCTCATAGAATGAGTTTGGTAGCTTTCCTTCTGTTTATATTTTTTTAAATAGCTTTAGGAGAATAGGTATTATTTCTTCTTTGAATGTTTGGTAGAATTCCCCAGGAAGTTTTTTAAAGATTTTATTTATTTATTGGACAGAGAAAGACACAGCGAGAGAGGGAACACCATCAGGTGGAGTGGGAGAGGGAGAAGCAGGCTTCCCGCCTAGCTGGGAGCCCAATGCGGGGCTCCATCCCAGGACCCTGGGATCATGACCCAAGCCGAAGGCAGACACTTAACAACTGAGCCACCCAGGCACCCCTGGCATAGAGGTCTTACGCTTGGCAACACATTAGATTAATCCGGAGAGCTTTTAACACCCTTATGCCTTGGTGGCATCTCATACCAATTGCATTAGAATTTCTGTGGTGGTGGGGGCGCCTGGATTGGTTAAGGGTCTGATTCTAGATTTCGGCTCAGGTCGTGATCTCAGAGTAGTGAGACCCCAGCTCAGAGTGGAGTCTGATTGAGATTCTTTCCCTCTGCCCCTCCCCTGCGTGCACATACACACTCTCTCTCAAATAGATAAATCTTCTTTAAAAAATTAAAAAAAACAGATCTCTAGAATTTCTGTGATGGGATTCAAACACCAGCTTTTGATTAAAGCAGGGGATTCTAATATTCAACACCACTGAGACCAACTGTCCTGGTATGTTTTCTTCATCTACATGATCAAAATATAGCTTGCTAACATCATTTCTCACATCTGTGCTGCAAAAAAAGGGGGGGTGGGGTGGGGGGAAGAAATTGGGAGTGGTGGAGGGCAAGTGATTTTTTTTGTTTAAAGATATGACCTAGAAGTATATCGCTTTTTCCTGTACTCGACTAGCTAAAAACAGTCACATGACCAACGTAGCTGCAGGGAGATTGAGAAATATAATGTCTGGTTATTAGACTGTGTTCCCAGTACCACTCAGGGCATCCCATTACCAAAATAGAGAAAAGAAAGCAGACAGTGAGGTGTTCTTGCCACAGAATGACTGGGACCTGCACGACAACCATTCCACTACCACTGGTTTCCTGTGATCCCCAAAGTACTGCTTCCTTTCTCTGCCACATTATGTCCAGATGTGCTCCCCTTCTTCAGAGAAAGGGTGTTAGAATGAATAACTTGGTACAGGAATTAAAAGATGGCTATGTGCAAACATGAGTTTTTCATGTACTCTGGACTAGCACCAGGACCATCTCCCCGGAGGTTGGATGGCTTTATTTATTTGGCTCTCAGTTCTCTGAAACACTGCCCTTGTGCAGACGTAAGACCTAAAACCGTAAAAACTGGGGAAGAAAACATAGGCTTAAATTTTTATGACCTTGAATTAGGCAGTGGATTCTTCAATATGACACCAAAAACAGAAACAACAAAAAGTACATAAACTGGACCTGATCAAAATTAAAAACATTTTTGCCACCAAGGGCACCATCACGAAAGTGAAAAAACAACCTACATGATGGGAAAGAACATTTCAAATCATATATTTGATAAGGGCTTCTATCTAGAATAAAGAACACTTACAACTCAACCTTAAAAAGACAAATGGACCAATTTACAAAATGGGCAAAATTCTGAATAGGCATTTCTCCAAAGAAGATACGCAAATGGCCAATAAGCATATGAAAAGATGGTCAATGCCATTAGCCAGGAGGAAAATGCAAATCAAAACCGCAGTGAGAGAACATTTCACTCCCACTTGGATGGCTATAATTAAAGAGACTTAATAAGAAGTGTGAGACAGGATGTGGAGAAATTAGAACCTTCGTACACTGTTGGTGGGAATGTAAAATGTTGCAGCCATTTTGGAATACCGTCTGGAAATTCCTCAAAAAGTTAAACATAGTTACCGTAGGACCCAACAGTTTCACTCCTAGGTTATATACCTGAGAGATATGAAATATGTCCACTCAAAAACTGGTACACCAATGTTCAAAACAGCATTATTCATAATAGCCAAAAAGTGGTACAACCCAAATGACCAACTGACGAATGGATAAACAAAATGTGCCATATTTATACAATGGAATACTACTTATCCATAAAAAGGAATGAAGGACTGATATGGGCTATTTGTGGTAGGCTTCTATTTATATGAAATATCCAGAATAGGCAGTTCTATAGAGACAGACAGTAGATCAGCGGTTGCCTAGAGCTATGGTGGTTGTAGGGGACAGGGGCAGTGACTGCTAATGGGTATGGGGTTTTGGTGGAAGCTGACGAAAAAGTTCTAAAATTGATTAAAGCAATGGTTGCAAAACTATAAATATCCTAAAAACCGTTAAACCACTCAATTGCACCCTTTAAATAGATGATTGTGTAATATATGAATTATATTTTAATAAAGCTATTACTTTAAAAAGTCAGTGGGAGTTACATACCTGACAGTGGGAAAATTATTTTTAAACAGCTTTATTGGGTTATAATTTACATATCATTAAATCCATCCTTTTAAGTGTGCAACTCAGTGAATTTAAATAACTTTACTGAGCTGTGCAACCATCACCATAATTCACTTTTAAAACATTTCTTTCACCCCAAAAAGATTCCTTATGCCTATGGCAGTATGTATTAGTTCCCACGCCCAGCCTTAGGCAGCCATCATCTAGCTTTGGTCTCAATTTAATACATTTATAAGTTAATTTATACAATATATTGTCTTTTGATCCTGGCCTTTTCCCCTAGCATTACATTTTTGAGGTTCATCCCTATTGTAGTACATAATGGGGCTCTGTTCCCTTTTATTGCTGAACAGTGTTCTGTGTATGTATATGTCATATACATACACATATAATGTAGGTATGTGTATATATGTAATTGTGTGTATATGTGTGTGTGTATATATGTGTGTGTGTATATGTGTGTGTGTGTATATATTGTGTATGTGTGTGTGTGTGTGTGTATATGTGTGTGTGTATACATATATATACATACTCACACACGTGCATACATAGACCTATCTGAGACAGGCAAGTATAGATATACCTCACGTTCTGTTTGTCAGTTGAGGAACAGTGGGGTTTTTCTATCTTTGCTTATTATCAGTATTGGTTCCGTGGGTATTTGTGTAGAAGACTTTGGATATGTATTTTCATTTCTCATGGGTAAATACCAGTAAGTGGAATTTCAAAGTCATATATAATTTGTTTAACATTCATATGTATTTTTTTTAAAAAAAGATTTTATTTGAAAGAGAGTGAGCAAGAGAGAAAGCACAAATGGGGGGAGGAGAGGGAGAAGCAGACTCCCTGCTGAGCGGGGAGCCCAACCTAGGGCTCATTCCCATGACCCCAGAATCATGACCTGAGCCAAAGGCAGATACTTAACCAACTGAGCCACCCAACTGCCCCAACATTTTTCCATTTTTATGATATAATATAGAAAGCATAGCATTTATCATTTCAACCAGTTTTAGGTGTACCATTTAGTGATGTAAACTAAATTCAGATTGTTGTAACAATTATCACCACTATCCATCTCCAGAACTTTTACATCGTTTCAAACAAATTCCATACCCATTAAACAATAACTACCCTTTCTTCCCCCCCGCCCCCACCCAGCCCCTGGTAATCAGTATTCAGCCTTTCTATGAATTTGACTAATTTAAATGGAATCATACAAAATTTGTCTTTTTGTGCCTTGCTTATTTCACTTAACAAAGTCTTCAAGGTTTGCTCATATTGTAGCTTACGTGTCAGAATTTCATTCCTTTCTAAGGTTGAATAACATTATAGCATATGTAAACACTGCATTTTGTTGATCCATTCATCCATCACTGGATATTTGGGTATGTTTAATATTTTAGGAAACTGGAAACCCTCTTTCCAAAGGAAATAGGCCATTTTACATTCCACTCAGAAATATATGAAGTTCCAATTTCTCCAAACACTTATTGTCTGACTTTTGATTGTAGACATTCTAGTGGTTATGGAGTGATATGCCATTATGGTTTTAATTTGCATTTCCAAAATGACTAATGATTTCGAATATCTTTTCATATGCTTATTAACTATTCATATATCTTCTTTAGTAAAATGTAATCAAAGCTTTGCCTGTTTTTTTTTTTCTGGTTGGGTGGTTTGTCTTCACACTGAAGTTTGACAGTTCTTTGTTTCTTCTGGTTGCAAGTTTTTTATTGATTCTTGATTTGCAGATATTTTCTCTTAGTTTATGGCTTTTCTTCTCCTTTTCTTAATGATGTCCTTTGAAGCACAGAAGTTTTAATATTGGTGAAGTCCAAATTAACATAACTTTTGTTTCTGGATTGTGCTTTTGCATGTCCTGAGAGTTCTTGACCAATCCAGAGTCACCAAGACCTTCTCCTGTGTTTCTTCTGAAAGTTTTATAATTTAAGCTCTTACATTAGCTCTATGATCCATGTTGAGTCAATTTTTGGATACGGTCTGAGGTAAGAATTGAAATTCTTTTTTTTTTAAGGGGATCATGTAGATACCTCACTATCCTTGCACGATTTATGGGAAGGCTATCCTTTCCCCCATCACATTGCCTTGGTACCTTTGTCAAAAGCCAAGCGACCATAGATTTAAGGGTTTATTTCAGAACCCTCAATTCTATTCCACTGGGTTATATATCTGTCATTATGCCAAACCAACATTGTCCTGATGAACATAGCTTTGTAGTAAGTATTGAAATCCGATAGAATCCTCTAGTTTCGTGCTTTTTTTCAAAATTATTTTGGGTTTTCTGGGTCCTTTGAATTCCCATATAAATTTTAGGGTGAATTTGCCACTTTTGGCAAAACAGCTTGCCAGGATATTGTTAGAGAATGCATTGAAACTTTAGATCAATTTGGTGGGAGAACTTTTATTATACTGAATCTTCTAATTCATGAATATAGAATGTCTTTCCATTTATTTATTCTTCTTGAATTCCTTTCAGCAAGATTTTACAGTTTTCAGTGTTTAAGTCTTAGGCTTCTTCTGTAAAATTTATCCCTAAGTATTTCTGATGCCACTACAAATGGAATTGTTTTCTTAATTTCTTTTCAGATTGTTCACTGCATACAAATACTGGAGGAATAGAAATTGAGTTTTTTAAGTATCAATCTTGCATCCTGTGACTTAGTTGAAAATTTTTATTCTAGAGGATTTTTTTTTGGTATGGATCTTTATCTACATACAGAATCATGTCATCTGTGAATAAACAAAGTTTTATTTTTTTTTCCTTTCCGATGTGGATGCCCTTTCTTCCCCACACCGCCCCCCTCCATGATTGCAGGGGCTAGAACATCCACTACAACATGAAAGCAAAGTGGAAAAAACAGATCCTTGTCTTGTTCCTATCTTAGGAAAACATTCAGTCTTTGGTTATTAAATATGATGTTAACTGTAGGGTTTTGTAGATGCCCTTTATTGGGTTGAGGAAGTTCTCTTGCACTCCTAGTTTGTTAAGAGGTTTCTTTTATCTTGAATATGTTAGATTTTGGCAAATTCTTTTTCTTTGTCTATTGAGATGATCATATGGTTTTGCCCTTTATTAAAATAGTTACATTAGAAGACGTTAAATTAACTGAGAATAGGGTGTTTAATCTTTATTAGGTTGAATTGTCTGTTTCTCCCTCAGTTCTCTCAAGTTTTGCTTCATGTATTTTGGTGTCTGTTGTTGGGTGGTTATGTGTTCATAATAGGTCTATCTTCTTGATAAATTGACTTTTATAATTATAAAATGTTTCCCTTTTTTCTCTATGAACATTTTTTATCTTAAAGTCTGTTTTGTAGAGCCACTCCAGAGGTCTCACGTGCAGATTATGGTTACTGTTAGCTTGATATAAGTCCTTCATTCCTTTTACTTGCAACCTGTTTGTGTCTTTGAATCTATAGTGTGTCCTGTAGAGAGCACACATTGAATCTTTTCTTCTAAATGTACTCTGACAGTCTCCTCCTTTTATTGGTGTGTGTAATCCATTTATAGATAATGCAATTATTTAAACTGTTGGATTTATGTCTGCCATGTTGCTATCTGATTTTTATATACCTCATGTTCTGTTTGTTTCTCTCTTCCTCCCTTATTGCCTTTTTTGTGTTAGAAATTTCTAGTCTACCATTTTAATTCCTTTGCTGAGGTGTTTTTGTTTTGTTTTACTACTTTTTTGAGTTATATTCTTAATGGTTGTTCTAGGCAACTTGGTATATATTTAACTTGTGATACTCTATCTCAAATTAATACAACTTAACAAGTAAAATAAAGCAACTTTGCTCCTGTATTCTATTCTTGCCTTCCTCCTTGTGATAATATTGCCATGTATAACACATCCTCCTTTATTATAAGCCCAGAAATGCAGTTTTACAATCATTTTCTTATTTCTTTTTTAAATAAAAGAACAAAAGAGAAATGAATATATTTATACCATATTTTATATTTATCTACATAATTACTTTTACCAGTGCTCTTTATTCCTACATGAGGACTCTAGTTACTATGTGGTGTCATTTTCTTTCAGCCTGAAGAACTTCCCTTAGTATTTCTTACAAGGCCAGCCTGGTTGCCTTGTAATATTTCTTACAAGTATTTGCTGATGGACCTGCTTGCGGATTAGATCACACATTCAGAGTTCAAGCAGTTTTAGGTCTGTCCTGGATTTTGCTTTCTGATTGCCCAGAACCTCACATTCAGCCAGAGATATAGCTCCATCCGTCTCAGTCCTTCCTGAGTACGTGTGTGGCCTTGCTTATGGCCCGCCCCACCCTGGTAGAACTTCTTCTGTCTGAAGCTAGAGGAAGGCATGAGGACAGCCTTGGGCTGAAACACCATAGACTCATACTTTTCTTACCAAGGCTCATTATTTTTTTAAATTTTTTAAAAGATTTTATTTATTTGTTTGAGAGAGAGCACGCACAAACAGGGGGAGCCGCAGGCAGAGGGAGAGAGAGAAGCGCCCCCCCCCCCCCCCCCCCCCCCCCGGGNAGAGCGCGCATGGGAAGGCGGGGCAGAGGAAGAAGGAGAAGCAGACCCCCTGCTGAGCAGGGAGCCTGACACAGGACTCCATCCCAGGACCCTGGTATCATGACCTGAGCCGAAGGCAGACACTTAACTGAGTGAGCCACCCAGGTGTCCCACCAAGGCTCATTATTTAAAAAAAAAAAAAAATTTCTCAATTTGTTATATGCCTTTAGTCAATTGCAAGAGTCCTAAAGCAATTGTTTTGGATGATTTTGCCCCATTTTATCATTATTTTGTGGGAGAGAGGATTTCCTGAGCTCCTCGATCAGCTGTTCTGGACATTCCCCCTTCAGTGGGGGAAATTCTTGATTCTCTGAGCCACAGGATGTTTTAGAAGAAAGGAGAACTACTGAAAAATAAAACCATGCAGCAGGGATGGGGGCTGCAAAAACCACAGTCCTTGAATTTTGCAAGAGTTGGGAAGTGAAAGATAAAAAAAATAATTTGTAAGTAGATTCTCCTCTCCAATCTTTTTTGAGAAACCAACAGAACACGCTGTGTACAATGGAAACCAGAAGGAGGGGGGTGGCCGTCTGGGAAAGCAAATTGAAGTTAAATGAATAGGGAAGGAAGAAGAAAGAACAGTGAGGAAGAAAGGTTAAAGTTTGCTTGTGCTGTGTCATCATCCTCTGGGCAGTTGCTGGGAGCTGTCCGATAGGACACATGAACGATGTGCGAGGTGAGGGAGTCTCAGAAATCCTGCTGACGAGTCGACATTATCCAGCCGTCCTGAGTTTCACCTTAGAACGGAAACAATACATAAATAATTGTGTTATGGTAATAGTGTGGTAAATAGAATCCGCTGAGATCTTGAATCAAACAAAAGAAGTCCTTGCGAAGATCTGAGAACATAATGGGGCAGTGGCTGAAGTGGGAAGTGGAAAAAAGCTGGGATGAGTGAGGTACCATTGCAGTTCGGTCTGAATCGAGACGCCATCTTGTCCCTATCCTGGGTACATCTGAGTCTCTTCCTCAAGGTTCTGGAGTAGAGTGTGAGCACGATGAAGCCATTCCGAGGTCGTGTCTGTGTCCCCACTGTCCCTGGTGTCAGGCCTGTGGGTGGGGTGTGTTCTGTTCTGGAAGGAGGAGTCCGCCTTAGTCCTGTGGAAAACTATTATATTAAGATGTTCTGAAGGGACAAGATGAAGCAATCTATCAATGAGAATCCACAGAAAATTAGGCCCAGAAGGGCCCTGGCAATAAGAGATCGTACCTTTCCTATTTTCCAGGTGGGAAACGAAGCACAAGGGGCTTTGAGGCATCCAAATGTCATCGGTTCATGGCAATGACTATAACTTGGGTTTTCCAGCCCCCTGTGTAGTTGCCCTTTCAAACTGCAAAAATGCTAAAAGCCTCTTTTATCTTTTCATCTTTTTTTTTTTTAATCACACAAAGATAATTCTTAGTCACTAGTGAGCATTTCCGGAGCACCTCTCATGGGCCAGAGCACACACTGGTGAGAAGGCCCTCCCTGCCTGTGATCCACTGGTGTTCTGTCCTCATTGCATGCACTTGGCATTTTCGTATGCAAAATTGGAATTGTTACTTTGTAACCTGAGTGTTCTTAGGGCTTGTTAAGCCTTTGCTTTAAGCCTAGGTAAATCTTTTCTTAGCGTGTGTCCAGATTAATAGGTAACCAAATAGGCTGTAAAAGCAGAGGAGAACTCCTTAGAAATTGACCCAAGGAACAGCCCTGATGTTATTTATACATTCAACCAATTCTGAGTCCCCTGGGCAGTGACGCAGTTTCACAGGGGATGGGTCCATTTCCCCCTTCCTCCTCTTAGCCTTTGCTCTCCAGAAGGCTCACCAACGTACCCGTCAAGGGGGTGGGAAAATGAAGGCTTGTTTGGCCATCTGTGGAGGTTTGTGGTCTCTATGTATTGACAGGATTTAATTATGAGACTTTTTGGAAAACTATGACAGAGTCAGACAGAAGCACACATTCAGGATAGGAGGGCCACAACAGAGACAGCAAGAGAGATGGTGGGAGAGGTAACACTGAGGAGGGGACATGAAGGCAGAGAGGAAGGATGTCAAGAGATGGGGGGGGGATGCTGAGAAAGACAGTGGAGGGCACACAGAGGAAGTCAGGAGGAGACCTCCACAAAGGCGAAGGGGGAGCTAGTGTGTACATGCACACACATAAAACCTTTATGAGAAAAACGCATGCAGAGACGTGAAAAACAGAGAGAGGCGAGAGAGAGAAAGGGAGAGAGAAGACAAAAATACAGATGGAGGGAGAGACCCGGTGACAGAAACCCTTCCAACCTTATGTTTAACCTATCTCAAGAGGAATCTGTGATCATTCTAAAGAACTGTGAGTTAGTAAGTATATTATTTTTTAAGGTGTTCTTATTTGAAAAATGAGAAAGTATGATAGAAGGCACAGGTCATTTCCCTTTGTTGTTGAAATGTCTTTAACATTGAGTCAGATGTTGTCTTCCGTGGCTCTGCTGCTTGGCAGATGTCCACGTGTGGTCACTCACTCAGTGACTGCTGTGGGAAGCAGTGCCCGGTGCCTGACGGGGGGCAGGTGAGAACCAGGATCAGGCGGATGCTCGGCTCATCAGGGTCCTTGCCAAAGGCCCAGCGTCTGAGCTGCTTCTGTCTTGTGTTTTCAGTGGAAACAATCGCACGGCTGCCCCAGTCACCCTGCCGATCGAAGAGGTCCTGCAGACCTTACAGGACTTGATTGCCTACTTTCAGCCCCCAGAGGAGGAGATGCGGCATGAAGACAAACAGAACATGGTCCGCTCACTCAAGAACAGGCAGAATCTTTTCAAGGAAGAAGTAAGTCATGAAAATTAAAAATTGAGATTCTCGCTGTGAGAGAATAAATATGTAAATTCCCAAGCTGTACTATCCCTATGATTGCAATTTAGCTTTGTCTCCATGCGTGCGCGTAGTTGTGAAGGAACAAGAGACAAAGGAGGTGAGAAGAGAAGGATTCACTGGAAGCCAACTTTCCCTGTCCACCACATGCACTTACACGCCAGTGTCCGTTGTGACAGGGCACCTCGGCGCACACAAACCAGACTGTCTTTGAATAGCGCCACGGTGCACGTGGATATCCCAGTCTATGTCCAATAAATCTCAGCTATTGAAGCATGGCATTGGCTGTGATGCCCAAATTTTAGAAGATGTCAGAATTACCTAGGCAACCTGTTTGATGAAATACAGTTGCCCAGGTTCTCCCATGTCAGAAACGACTGAGGACCTTAATTTGAAAGGTAACAAATACAGCCAGGTCTTCCTTAGAACCTGAGTGTCTGAGTCGCTAGGGATGAGACCTGGATGCAAGGAAAAACTAACTCGGGACTCAGGAGGCCCTGGCTCAAGTTCTGCCTCTGTCCTTGGCCTCATCCCTAGCTAGGTGTGCCCTTCGAAAAGTCACGTACCTTGAACTTGGATGTGATGAGTTGTCAGTAACAGGCTGTGGTCACACTCTTGCAGTGCCCCGTGGGGGACAGGGCTTGTCCCTTGGGCATTTCCAAAGTTAGTGGCATATAGACCCATCCCTGCTCAATCTCCTGTTCCAAGCAGACTGGCTCTGGGGACATGATGGCTGAGAGGCTACTGAAACTGTATCTTTTTAAGAACAACTAGGCACAGATGTTTTCACTGGGTGGTGGCATATTTTAATTTATAAGAAAAGCAGTTAAAATCCACTTTTGGTTTTATTGTCTCTAAGTCCTACCCTTTTGATGGGAGAGGGAGGAAGCAAGCATGGCTGTCTTGTGCATCTGAATGGAATTTCTTGAACTTACTTGAGATTTAACAGGAAAATAGGAACTGTATTGAGGGCTGTTTCTGGGTGAGTCAGAATCATTTCATGCCAGACCCAGAGCAAGCTTCTGTGAGACTCATTCACGCTCCGTCTTTCGATATGTCCTTAGATGGAGTTAAACACATGGGGGCAAACCTGTCATGAGTAGATTGCTAACTCAGCCGCACAAAGGATGCTATTTAATGTCTCTGGAGCATAAGAATGTATATTTTGGGGGCACCTGGGTGGCTCAGTTGTTAAGCGTCTGCCTTCGGCTCAGGGCGTGATCCCGGCGTTACAGGATCGAGCCCCACATCAGGCTCCTTTGCTGGGAGCCTGCTTCTCCCTCTCCCACTCCCCCTGCTTGTGTTTCCTCTCTTGCTGGCTGTCTCTCTGTCAAATAAATAATTAAAATCTTAAAAAAAAAAAAAGAATGTATATTTTGTTTTTAGGAAGAAAACAAAACCCAAACTGGCACCGTGAAGGTCTCTGTGCACATTAGCGTTATCAGCTATTAAAGGTGAATGACCTGAGAGGGAAAAGAACAAAAGGATCCTGCTTCTTAATTGGGAGCTTTCACTTTCTCCCCAACTCTCCTTCACAGGGAATGTTGGCCCTTGTGTTAAACTGCATCGACCGCTTGAATATCTACAACAGCGTAGCGCACTTCGCAGGGATCGCAAGGGAGGAGAGCGGCATGGCTTGGAAAGAGACCCTGAACCTCCTGTACAAACTGCTGGGTAAGCGCATGGCCTCTCCCTGGGACGATTTCCGGGGGGGGTGGCGGGGCGGGGGGGTGCTACAGCATGGCCAGTGGCCATCTGGCCTTACTTCTTGGAAGCTTTTTCTTTTTCTTTCTTTCTTTCTTTTTTTTTAAGGTTTTATTTATTCATCTGAGAACATGATCAGGGTGAGGGTCACAGGGAGAAGCAGACCTCCTCTGAGCAGGGAGCCCGATGCGGGGCTCAATCCTAGGACCCCGGGGTCAGGACCTGAGCCGAAGATAGATGCTTAACGACTGAGCCACTAGTCACCCATGGAAGCCTTTTCTAACCATTTGATTCTCACCCAGCCATTCATTCCTTTAGCCAGCAGCTTATTGTATTTTCCACACTTAGAGCAAGAAGTCAGCAGCATGGGGAAGCAGGTGGGGATCAGTTTTGCCAAAACTACCCATAAAACCCTTGACATTCACTTACTCTCTCTGAACCTCAGTCTCTCCTCTTTATTTTTTTTTAAAGATTTTATTTATTTATTTGACAGAGATAGAGACAGCCAGCGAGAGGGAACACAAGCAGGGGGAGTGGGAGAGGAAGAAGCAGGCTCCCAGCGGAGGAGCCTGATGTGGGGCTCGATCCCACAACGCCGGGATCACGCCCTGAGCCGAAGGCAGACGCTTAATTGCTGTGCCACCCAGGCGCCCCCAGTCTCTCCTCTTTAAAATGAGGGAACAAGACTTGAACGTGTTTGCAGTGCCCTCCACGTTTAGACTTGGACACCTGCACGTTAAGGATGGTTCCTCTTTTTAGTTCTCTGACCTCTCACTGGCCACTTGTAGGTCAGTCGTGATTCCTGTTTCTTTGGCCTGCTCATTATTTCATTTTGGTGGGGGGATTAAAGGCGGAGAGTGAGGAAGTGCAAGCGCCCAGCCTTTCTTCTCACAGCATGGGGTGGGGGTGATGTCCCGGGGCCTGTGGGTAACCAGCACCTCCACAAGGGCCCAAACCACCACGCTGTGGGAAGAAGGCAGCAGAAGACAGTGTTGGCCTGTGTGAGAAGGTGGCCACCGGTACTTGCCCAGATACGTGAGGGGTTTTGCTCTGAAGTGTATGTCCCATTGGAGGAAGTCCGTAGAAAGTTGAGTGGGACAGAGGGGAGCCAGAGACGTCAGGTTGGGCCCATTCTCGATGTCAAGGGTCAGGCTGAATGGACTACCCCCGTTCTGTGTGACCTTGTAAAATCCCTTCCAACTATAATACTTTGTAATGGTTTGGCTCAAACTCAGCAGTAATTTTTACAACAGTAGCAGTTAATAGTTACTGAGCGTTTTGTGCCAAGCAGTGGAAGGTCTCTTTTTGGTCTGTGGAACCACACTTCGAGGTATAGGTACTCTTACCCGTTTAGTCATGAATCAGAAGAAGCTGATGCTCAGAAATGTCGTAACTTCCCTAAGGTCATACATGTAGTAAATGCTGGAACTGCGGTGTGAGGCCAGCTGACCTCCTGCCCCCAGCTCCCTGTGCTTAACCCACTTTGTTGCAGCTGACCTGGAAATCGGACTAAATTCCGTCCTCAGCTAACTGTGGAGATACGAAGCAGCGGTCCTGAGGAAGACCCTTCCTTATCCAAATATCTTTCAAGCCTCTGTAAAACCCATCTTTGAAATCCAACATGAAGGAAGAGCAAGTGCTTGGGCCCAGTTTACATGGATTTGTTGCAGAGGCAGGTCTATGGAGGGAAGGTTGCTGGGTGTAGCTTGGTGAAAATATACTGAGCATATTCTCTCCCTCCCACAGCAATATCATCTACCAGTGGTTCTCAGACATGAGCAGGCATCAGAATTAACTGGAGGGCTGGTTAAAACACTGATGCTGGGTCCCATCCCCAGTTTCTGATTCAGTAGATCTGAGGAGGGGGGATAAGCCCAGAGAATTTGCATTTCTAACAAGTTCTCGGATGACACATTCCAGTCCTGGGACCACACTTTGGGAACCATTGCCATATGCTGATGTGTTTTAGATATTTTAGAGTTTCATGTTTCTTTATTATTTGCCTGTTAGTTTCACCAACCTTTTCAGCTGTTTTCACTGGGATGCCTCTCTTTAACAGTGAAAAATAGCAAATCCCTAGCTACGGTGAAGAAAACAGTGTGAATAACTGAGTTCTTAAGCCAGTAACCAAGTGGATATTTTCTCGCTATCGCTACCTGAAGTAATTTTATTAATTTGTGTGTTCATTGTCTCTTTCACCTGCTTCATAAAGGCAGGGAGTCTGCTGTTGTGTTCCCACTGCTCTGTCCCCAGCAAGTAGACGGGTGTTCAGTACATAGATTATCTGGAATATCTGAGTGAATGGTAGATTTTTACTCTTCCAAATATAGGAACAATTGTATCAAAGGGCTTGGAAGGGGACATTGTTACACTCAGTTCCTTTTAGTTGCTAAGCAGATGAAGTGTTTGACAGCTTCCCAAGTTCTTAGGCTCATCCTCATGCCCTTTAACCTACATGCTCAAATGTGTCCTTCTTTGCAGCTGCTCTCATTCGTGGAAACAGGAACAACTGCGCTCAATTCTCTAATAACCTTGATTGGCTAATCAGCAAATTGGACCGACTAGAATCTTCCTCAGGTAAGGATCGACAGGAAACAACTACAGAAGGTAGGGGGTTTTTTTTCTTTCTGTAAAAGAAAAGAAAAAGTAAAAAAAAATGAATCTTTGAATAATTCTTTCTTCCACTGAGTTGTAAACAATCCTCAAATAATTACTCCCAACAAAAAGTCCTAAATCTTGCTGGCACCACTATGGCTTTATTTAACAACTCTAACCCAGACTTCAATGATTTCCTTTTCTGTTTCATTTTTCACTCTGTGTGTTCATCTCCATCCTCTGGATCTTTTAATCCCACCCCAGCCCCCCACCCCCAGCCCTGACACCCAGGTTCCTGGTCCCCTCCCTTGCTGCCTGCACTCTTTTTCTCTGGGTGTCTAAATCCTCTCTGGACATGCTTCGCCTGACTGGGATAGAAGCAGACAGAAGGATGACCATGGGAGAGGAGGAAATGATGGTTTCTCACCACCCCCCCATCACCCCTGACATCGTATCTATAACCCATCTTGATGACTCACAGAGAATTTGAGCCTAGAGAGGTTATCACGGGTAAGGGGTACAGTGAGGCTCAGCAGTTGTCTTCCTCAGAGATGAGTGAACATGACAGGTGTGGGCCCCTCTGTGGGACGCTGAAGGATTCGATGCTTTGTTCATTGTCTAGAGATGGCTGGAGCTTGAACAGACCAAAGGAAGGCTCTCGTAGGGACTCTCCACCTACACGTATCTTTTCCCAAGCCACTGTTAATTCTTCAGTGCCGCCTCCATGGACCAGATTACATTTCATAGTAATTTATAAAAGCCTCGAGAAACACAGAACCAAGGGGAATTTTCTCAGGAAAACTAATAAAGATATTGGCCAACTACTTCCCCTGTATTTCCATCATGGTGTGCTACCCTTGTAGGTGCCAGGCTGCGGGGACACCAGCTAGCTTTTCTTCAGCCTTCACCTAATACATAAAACCATGCAGTGTGCCAGGAAAAGGGGCAAAGACAAGTAGTCTTTAATTAGTCTTTAATTAGTGAGTTTATAGTTTGCTTGGTATACCAGTACATCTGAAATGAAAATAATTTCTGGGGTGGTTTCTAGAAAAATTCTCATTCAAGGAGCACTCCAGATATTTTCTAAATTACTTAAAGGACCTTTAGAATTTGTAGTAAACAAGGCATTTGCTTTTTTATATATTTTAAACTAGGTATTGCTTGGCTTGACCAAATAAAGAATTCCATTTTACAGCCACTTCTCTATATTTTTTTCTTTTTTTAATTGAAGTACACCTGACATGCAGTGTTATGGTAGTTTCAGGTGTACGACATAGTGAGTCAACAATCCCATACAATACTCCGTGCTCATCAAGATACGTGTGCCCTCTTCATCCCCCTCTCAACCATCCCCCATCCACCTCCCCTCTGGTAACCAGCAGTTCTTTATATTTGAGTCTCTTTTTTTCTTTATTTCTTAAATTCCACATAGGAGAGAAATCATCTGGTATTTGTCTTTCTCTAACTGGTTTCACTTGCTGCTTCACTGTATTTTGACATAGAAGGGTCCGTGTTTTTGTCCAGGAAGGAGGGAGGTGCGGCCAGTGCTAAATAGAACTCCCCTCTAAATTACAGCCGAGGTAGGCCGCCGCGGCTCCTGAAGTCTACCAGACATGGCCGCAGTCTTTCTTCTGGCTGGAAATATTAAACAGAGTCAAGGAACCGATAAAATTCTGTCCCCTTGGGACAGTCTTTTCATTCCTAATTTAGGTTTCTAGATGATGGTCAGTTCCGCAGCTTAGTTCATGTCCAGGTGATTTTTGTGACTTCATGCAGGTATCTTGGAAGTTTTGCACTGTATCTTGATTGAAAGCCCAGAAGCCTTAAATCTGATAGCCGAGGGCCACATCAAGTCCATCATCTCCCTGTTGGATAAGCATGGGCGGAATCACAAGGTAGGTATCAAGAAGGAAGAACTCAAATGGTGGTGGGCTTGACCTGGCTTTTTCCTCCCACTGCTTCATGACTGGTGTGTGTTACTGAGAGCAGGTGGGCTAATCTCTTTCTCTTGGCTTTGATCTGAGGGGGAAAAAATTGGGGGAAATGGAGGCTCTGAAAGACCCTTCCTTGCTTAGGAACACACTCCAAGCCAGACTGTCATACTGGGTCTTTCATGTTCTCTCTGTTTCCACTGGCTTCCAGAGCCCGGCTCATTGTCTTCAGCCCTGACCACCCAGCCGATGGAGGGAGACACTGAGCTAGGAGGGTCTGGCCAAGGCCAACTGCAGGACTGGCTCCCAGCCTCAGGTCCAGGAACTCAGTAGTGGAATAGCTAACACCAAGCTGTATAAAGAAGATACACAAAAATCAGATAAAACTAGTCTAGAAAGTCTTGGCAACTGGCTTGTTAGTAAAGGAAATCAGATTTTCCCTGAGTCAAACCAAGTGAAGTAAATGAATCTGCATGGTGAGCAAGCAAGAGGACTGAAGCTGCCAGTCCTTCCCTTTGATACAAAACAGTATGTGACTTGGGGCCTCAGTGATCGCCTCTGCCCCATGGAGATAATGCCACTTCATTTACTACGGTGGAAAGCTCCATCAGTGATTTGAGATGTCTTTAAGTTCTGCCTCTCTATTTGTATGGAATTATATGTCTAAGGCAGAACAGTCTGCAAGGAAAGTCTATTAAAATGTGTTTCTTCCTGACCTTTCAATATCTGCTCTGTAGATGGGGGGTTACTGCCCTAATTATTGAGCAGGAGGGTCCTCAGGCTGCGGGGGTGTATTTCAAGAGCCGAGGACATGAGGGACAGCAGCTGGGCTCCAGCAGAGTGGAGAAAACTCAGTTTGGTCACTGGCCCTCCTCATTTGGGGGCACTGCTCATTTGAGACTCATCTCAGGGGGTCCAGGAGAACAAGCCTCTGTGGCATCGCTTAGGTGTGTCTCCCTTAGGAAGCAAGAAGGCCATGGTCCTTGGTATTGGTGAAATTGCTTGGCAAAGAAGAGAAAGAAATATGTGGGGCCTGTAATTGCTTTCCCAAATGTGGTAAATCCAAAGCAGGCATGGGGCTCCAGTGTCAGACCAGCGTCTGTCGGCCCCAACATGTTCCTTCCTGTCTGCAAAGCATAATAAGAGTAATTGATTAGCACCCAAGTAACACATGGGCCGAGCCAGGGGCTACGTGCAGATGTGAGGAGGAGCCGTCTGAAGAGAAAAAAGCTGCTCTCTCGTTTCATTGCTCCTGGGTCGTCTTTGTGATCATAGCACATAACGCACTTAATGAATAACCAGCTTTGTAATGGCTCCTGTGAGCCAGAAGCCACAAAGCATGTAATGGATGTCACTTGGTGGCACGTGGATGACTATTCTGCCCATTCCAAAGTGGAGAAATCGGAGGCCGAGGAAGCTGAAGGACTTTGCTACAAATCAATACCCGCTCTGATATGTGACCCGAGGGGACTGGCAGAGCAGTCTTTCATCTTCTAGAGCCAAGGCACTGTGTGAGAAATGCCGGCCATGTTGTGAAAGTTCAGGCAGTCTATTCTTCGTACATAAAATCCTCCTCAAGGATCTATCCCTTTTTTGTCTTTTGGTGGATTTCTGGATGAAGGTTGGCTTGCCGTGAATTCAGTCCTTCCCTTAGAAATGATCCGAGTGGATAACATTCATCTTCAAAGAGAAGTCTGTCTCAAATCATCACCAGGGCTATTTGTGGTAGCTTTGTAAACAACGTGAAGGGCAGACTTCCATTGTGACGTTTTCTCTTTGCTTAGAAAATGCCAAGGTGTCGTGTGTTGCTCTCCAGGAGGCTCCTTTTTCTCAAGTCCTGGGTTTTCACAAGTCTCTGATCTACTCTCTTAGTTTTCCATGAAGACAGTGACTGAAAATAGAATTTTCGAACCACCAGGCACCTCCCAGCTCTTCCAATAGCAGCAACAGTAATGATGACGGTGATGATAGCTAACATTTATTCTGCATTTGACAAATGCCAGGTGCTGTCCTCCATGTTCACAGGCATTTTCCTTTGTGCTCAGGATGACCCCGGGAAGTAGCATTCTTATTTCCACTTGACCGAGACCAGAGCAAGGCTGGCATGTGGGCCCTGAAATGCGAAGCCACCTGATTCTTGAGGGACTAGGACCAGACTTTGGGCCTCCCACTCACAGTTTCGAATGCTTCCCGCTGTTTCTCGGACTGCGGTCCGCGGGCGTGTTCTTCAGGGTCCACATTCTGCGAGAATATTTTTAATTTTGTGTTCTTATTTTTATAGTTCTCTAAATACAAAACCTTGCAGTGAAGAATTCATAATTAGAAGTCCTCTTTAGTCAAGTTAGCGTTTCTGAGACTGGAGTTTGAACGCCCTTCTGGGTCCAACCAGAGTCTTCAGGGTTGTGACATTTTCTTTAAAAAAAGAAAAAAGAAAAGGTTTGTACATCTCATGGGTTGATGAACCCCTTTCTGTACCATTCCAGCTCCAGTGACAGGTTGAGAACGGAGAGTGTATGCAAAGTGGCATTTACTATGCCTCCTCTCCTCCAAGATTTTTCACTTGTTAGCTCTGTTCCTGCCGCTCATCTAAAGCGTGATCAAATTGAGGTCAGGAAGTTTGAAGGAAAGAACCCAATCTTCGGAGTGAAAAGGACAGGAAAGCGTGTGCGGGTAACATGCCTTTCTCTCCGTGTCCTCTGCCCTGCGACCTCTTAGTGACGAGGCGCTTGCTGATCCCTCCCATCGCCTCACTTCTTAGTGTTCCAGGACCCATTATAATTCCATCTGCCCTTCAATACTTTATGCAAATGCCACTCCCCCCCCCCTCCGAAGCTTCAGCTGCACGTGGTCTCCTCATTTCAAATCTGATGCAGCTAGCACTCCGTTACTTGGTGGCTCCACTCTGCCTTTCAGACTGTCATTATGTTTACACACAGATGTCTGTCACGGACTCTAAGTTCTTTCGAGGCAGCCACCAACTTTGCATTCCCCCCAGTGCCAAGTCATACGTTATACATGGCAGGCATTTAATCCATGTTTGTTGAAGGTGTAATAAATGAATAAAAGGAATGAATGAGTAGAGCCAGAATCCATTCCCATCTTACTATGTTAGTAGCACTGATTTTATTGTTTGGTAAAAAGAGCAATTATCGAACACTGTAAGTCACCTTCTAATTTTCCCATGGACTAAGCATCTTAAAAATGAAATATGCCCTTTTTACTTGCCCCCAAACCTATCTTACTCCAGCTCTCCTCAGTGTTGTCACAGATAAATGCTTTCATTTTTAAATTTTTCTAAGGATTTGGAGCCACTCGTGAGAAAAATATATGGTAATATAGTATCATCATGGATCACAAGAAAGTATAAATTAGAATTGAAGGTTTGGCCTGGGTTGGGGGGAAGATAGAACACAGGGAAGCGAACCATCAACTCCCACGCAGTTGCTGAATCATCTCTGAGCTCCCAGGCAGCCAAGGCAATATAGAAGCATTTCCAGCCACCCAGTTTACATCCACAGCAAGAAAAAAATCTGTTCCTCAGGGGCTTCAAAATCCTCATTTTCAAATATAGGACTTGATTAAAAAAAAAAATCACAGAATAATTACAATTGGCATTTTCATAGTATTTACATAGAATAAATACATTTTAGCATGGAGCTATTTTTATAGACGAAAGCTGAAGGACAGACTGCAGCAGCCAAATGACGTTTCCATGGATATATAATGGTTATTTATTTTTAAAGGAGAATTCCTACATAAGCCCATGTTAACTGCAAGGGAGGCTGGGAAGTGTAGCCCCTGTGGGCTCAGGAGTAGAAAGAAATGGAGCTCGGTGAGTGCAGAGAAGCACCTGCCACAGCTGGCCACACGTCCCAGAGGTCACCAAGGTGCCACCCTCCATCTGAAGTACACATGACCTCTCGGCTCAATGCTTGTGCATCCCCTGTGGTGGACTCACCTTGTCTACACTCCCTTCACCTTTAAAAGAACCCATTTAAGCTTTTTAAGAAAAGGAAGTTTGGCGGGGCGCCTGGGTGGCACAGCGGTTAAGCGTCTGCCTTCGGCTCAGGGCGTGATCCCAGTATTATGGGATCGAGCCCCACATCAGGCTCCTCTGCTGTGAGCCTGCTTCTTCCTCTCCCACTCCCCCTGCTTGTGTTCCCTCTCTCGCTGGCAGTCTCTGTCTCTGTCAAATAAATAAATAAAATCTTTAAAAAAAAAAAAGGAAGTTTGGCCCCATTTCCCCATTTCACCACCAAGAAATGCCTTTTAAAACAAAGCCTAGGGACACCTGGGTGGCTCAGTTGGTTAAGCGTCTGCCTTTGGCTCAGATCATGATCCCAGGGTCCTGGGATCCAGCCCTTCATCGGGCTCCCTGCTCGGCGGGGAGCCTGCTTCTCCCTCTCCCTCTGCAGCTCCCCCTGCTTGTGCTCTGTCAAATAAAATCTTTTTAAAAAAATTAAATTTAAAACTAAAATAAAACAAAGCCTGAGCGGTGTCAGCCCCATTGCTTCTCGGCGTCATGTATTCGTAGGTGAGACACTGTTGCTTTACCGCTTCTCACAGAGCCTTTTTCTCCTTGCTGTTCCTGTTGTATGTGGGTTAAGCTTGCTCTCCCTCTGGCTATGACAGCAAGGCTCTCGAAGCCTTCACTTTGAGGCAGGACAGATGAAAATGTGTGATAGGCTGGATGATAAGTATTTAATTTCCTGGCCGTCTATGGCTCTTTTCTTAGAATGAGAAATTATCCTCTGGATTTCCAGTTCCACGGTCGATATGTTTCACAGAGCGGCAATGGTGAGAGTTCTCCGTTAAACCGCCTTTGGGATTCTTCTCTGCTTGTCCCATAAATGTGCTTTGTATTTATCTGGAACGAAATTGACATTCAGGGAGTCAGGTAGAAAATTGGTTTGTGAGAATTATGGACACTAACGCCAACAACCTGAAGCCATCCAACCCCACTAAGTACTGCGTCTCGGTGGCCACTTTGAAAGACTGAGATGCGGCTGCCACGTTTGTGCCTGTGATTTATCTACCGCTGTTTGCACATTCCTCCCGGTAGGGGAGAGAGGAGGAGCGCTGCCGGCCCAGCACAGTTTGCTCTGTCAATATAGGAGCACAAAATCGGAATGCCAGAGGATGCAGCCCAAGGAGACGGTGCGGGTAGGAGGCCGGGGACTGTTTCCACTTCCCGCATAGCTGGAAAACAAAGGGGAGCAGAAGTGGCTTGGTGGCCGGTCTCATAGTTTCAGGGCCACTTGGGCTCTTGAAGTTCTTTTTTTTCTTTTCTTTTTTTCAGATTTTACTTATTTATTAGACAGCAAGAGAGGGAACATAAGCAGGAGGAGTGGGAGAGGGAGAAGCAGGCCCCCCACTGAGCAGGGAGTCTGCTGCGGGGCTCAGTCCCAGGACCCCAGGATCATGACCTGAGCCGAAGGCGGACACTCAACCACTGAGCCACCCAGGCGCCCCAGGGCTCCTGAAGTTCTGTTCTCACTCTAGGGGTAGAAGGAGAGCGGGTAGAAGGTTATTGAATACCAGTTTGCGGGAATAGAAGGGTATCTTAATGAATTTTGATGATATCACAGCCAGACACCCAAGAACTGGAATCTATCCTGTCCTCTCCACTGACCCACATGAGGTTCCCAAGCCTGCTACGTGACCTTGGCCAAATGGGAATCTGAGTGCTATTAAATAACAAACATTCAGCCAAGGAAATCTGAAAGATCTAACTGGCTTTATTAATTGATTCATGAATTGGGCAGCATCCCTTCTAGCCATAGAGGGGAGCTCCAAAGAGCTACAGAAAAGGAAAGTTTCTAAAGATAGAGGACAGGGGAAGGAAATTATTAGCAAAGAATCCATTGTTTTATGCGAGGTCACCCTCTTAAGGGGGAACAGATGGGGTCTATCAGGAAATTTCCTAGTGCTGACCAGGAAATTTTCATGTTGACTGGTTAAAGGTTACATTCCCAGGGGGTTGAAACTGTTGTTAGGTTAGGTATTAAGTCTTGCCTACTGACTTGGGATCTTAACTTAAGCTATGTCATTTGGGTCTGTAGTTTTCTTTTCAACAGTGCTTTTCATAAAGAGCTGTCTGAGTGCCTACTGACGTTAGCATGTAGGGCTGCCAAGGCTGGGTGGGAGTGCCAACTTAGGCTCGAAGCCAGTGAAGGACCTTCTAGTGCTTGCCTTACTCATGCAGGTCTCCACGAGGGTGTCATGCCTGGATTTCACGCTCTCGTTGCCTCATCTCAGCCTAGTCCTGCCATGGCTGGGATATTAACCTGGACATTCTGTCTTCAGAGCTCAGACTCCCACCTGTTTGAGCAGAACTGATCACAGGGAACATGCATAGTTTGGTGGCAAGGGGCTGAGATGAGGGCAGAGGGGCTGGAAGGAATCTGGCTTCATTTCCCTCAGAGGCGGCAGGCTCCAGCATGGCTCACTGATGCCTGGTGAGGGAGGTGTGGCGGCATTGACTCTTGACTCTGGAGAGGTCCTCCCACTTGTCACCAGCCCCCCTACTTCAGGAGGCCTGCTTCCGTCACGTGTCTTGGCAGTCAGGTCCTGCCCTCGGTGCCCTCCTGGTGGTCCTGAGGTTTGGGGGCCTGTGTCCCGTTGCAGGTTCTGGATGTGCTGTGCTCCCTCTGTCTCTGCAATGGGGTCGCAGTCAGAGCCAACCAGAATCTGATTTGTGACAACTTGCTGCCCCGGAGAAACCTGCTCCTGCAGACCCGGCTGATTAATGATGTGACCAGGTAAGGCCACCACCGTCACTCCAAAGCGTCCAGCTTGTTTCCAGACAGGAAAGGAAGAGGGCTAGTGCTGCCTACCCATCTTTTCCCTGGTGAGGCTGGCACATGAGATGAGACTGGACAGATGGGTACTTTTTTAGGGCCTCGTACTCCACCCTCTTTCACAGCATTTCCACCTGGGGGCTGAAGAATTTGACCAGAAGTGGTGTGCCATGTTGCATGTTTTTACATGCAGTCTGCTTTTACATAGGTCTTGTACCTTCTCCATAACATACCCGTTTTAATGTACCACCTTTTTTTTTTTTCCCTTAAAATCTTTTAACAGAATGGATGTCCCATGTTGATGCTGTGGTTTCTGGCATCCTCTGTCACATGGCCGTTGACCCGAGGGTTGTCTGTGAGGGCCAGGCTGGAGAGCCTGGGCTCGCACACAATCCTACCTGCCGGTCTGTAATACAGCTCCAGGCAGTCATGTGAGCTCACCAGCCTTGCATCAGGCAGGCCCAAGGTTCTTTGGCAATTTTCTACCTAGGCCCACTCCCTAATCTAGAAGGTGAGGAAAGAACTTCTCTGAAGTGCAGAGCAGATCTGAACCATCCACACAGACTTTCTTTTGGTACCAGTCTGGTTTTCCCTTGTCCACCCAAAATGGGGCACAGCCCCCAGCCCAGAAGAGTGGACATTTAAGAATAGCATTCCAACCAGAAAAACTTTGTCCTGAGCTTTTAACCATTTTACCGGATACATTAGATCCTCCAGCCCTTAACAAGGTTGGCTAAGAGTGACTTCTGTTCCCCTTTCCCCTTTAAAGCAATTTTAGGTTTAATTTTTTTCAGCTTTATTTGTTGAGGTATAATTGACAAAATTGTAGGGTAAGGTGTAGAATGTGATGATGTAATATACATTGTGAAAGGTTTTGCCCCGTAAGTTCATTAATACATCCTTGACCTCACATATTTACCTTTTTTGTGTGTGAGAGAGTGCTGAAATTCTACTCTTTTGGCAAATTTCAATTAGGCAATGTAGTTTATCAACTACAGTTACCATGTTATACATTTGATCCTCGGACCTTATGTATCTTATAACTGAAAGTCTGTACCCTTTTACTAACCTCTCTTTATCTGCCCCCCTCCACCCCTATCCTCAACCCCCGACAGCCACTTGTCTACTTTCTGTTTCTAGGAGTTTGACTTTTTTTTTTTTATTCCACATATAAGTAGTTCCATGCAGTATTCGTCTTTCTCTTCTTGACTTCTCTCTGTCTGTCTTTCTCTACCTGCCTTCCTTCCTACCTACCGGTCATTCGTTCATTCATTCTTTCTTTCTTTCTTCCCTCCCCCCCTTTCTTTCTTTCTTGTCTGGCTTATTTCTAACAGTGGTTTCTTAATGCTTTCAAAAGGCCATTTTTGTTATTAATGCTTAGTTGAAAAAGCTGCTGCTGGGAGAATGGGAGTGCTTGGACCAATTCCCCAGGAGATGGAACTTGAGTAAGTTATTTCTTCTGCTCACAGAAAGAAACAAGGGTCTGTAGCTACGCAGGTGTACGACGTTTTCAGCATCTTCTACCCATGGTCGACACTCAGCAAGTGTTGGTTGCCTTCAATGGAATAAGGAGACATTCTTTATATTTTTAAATAGAATTAATGTTGTCCTGACACCTCCCACTAAGAACTTGATCAAGTGTTAGCGGCTGTAGGCTTTTTCTACTTTAGGATAATACAAAAAACACAAAATTGCTGTGCCTTCAGTTCACAGTGCGTCCTGTGATCTTATTCAACGTGCTCTCTTTTTCTTGGTGCTTGAGAATCTGTCCCACATTTCATTTCAGCATTCGGCCCAACATCTTCCTGGGAGTCGCCGAGGGCTCGGCGCAGTACAAGAAGTGGTACTTTGAGCTGATCATCGACCAGGTGGACCCCTTCCTAACAGCCGAGCCCACACACCTGCGGGTGGGCTGGGCCTCTTCCTCAGGCTATGCTCCGTACCCTGGCGGAGGGGAAGGATGGGGAGGCAACGGTGTCGGCGATGACCTGTACTCCTATGGCTTTGATGGACTTCACCTTTGGTCAGGTGAGTACCAAAGCTCTTGCCAGAGCTTTGGCCCTTTGTCCCTTACTGAGGATGATTGAGGCTTGAATTGTTCAAGCTCCAATGATCATTTTCTGTTGAAATGATACAGACGCCAGAGTCTCAACTAAGTAGATGGTGGGAAGAGCATCAGACCTGAAATGAGACTGTCCTGCTTTGAAACCATGCCTCTAGCACTTCCAGCTGTGTGATCCAGTGTGGATTGCATAACGGCTTTCAAGTTCAGTGTCTGTATCTGTACAGTCCTTACTGCGTGGGATAGTCAAACAGGGAAAGAGACTCAACATTTATTTACTGGGCAGTGAGCTACATACCTTTCATATGTTGTTTTTCCTCACTTTGCAGTGATCCTTTAATGTAGCTAATACTGACCTCATGTTGCATATGTGGAAACAGCACAAAGATACTTAAGGAATGTATTTGCAGTCACACCGAGAAGGATCCAGATGTGACTACAAGTCCATCATCATGTCAGTGCAGCATGCTGCTTCATGATACACTTTATAAAATGTCTGGATTGATGCCAGACACATCATAAATGCCAATCCCTTAAAAAAAAATTCAAAGCTCCTTTTTAAAAAACACACGATGGTTTCCCCCAAGCATGCCCATGGCCTGTGCCTGGGGGAACAGCTTAGCTTCTGCCTGGATGAAAAGCGAGGACTGAAGTTTGGGCTCTCACTCAGACCCAGAGCTCTAGCTGTTCTGTTGCCCCCAGCATGTTGTATCTGTATCTTTCACAAAACTGCAGTTGGAGTCATTGTGTCCCTTACGGAAATCCCTTATGTAAGCATCCCTCTTAGTAAAAACCCATGACACATTTTCTTCCCCAAATCCAGTACGAGGGCAAAGTTGGTCTCTATGACACAAACCTATATATTTTCTTTTGTAACTGGGAGCTACGTAACCCATCACCTTTTCCTTCCTGCCTCAGCCTTCAGCCTAAAACCATCAGCTTGGATTCTGGTGGTGTTTCTTATGGTTGGTCTGTATTTTCAGTTGGTCCGTATGGCTTTTTTTCAAAAGTTTTTTGGTGCTGTTGTACATTCAGTAGAAACATTTAAAAATTTTTAGAAATGGTGTCAACTTATGTATTTACATATTTGTTTATCCTGGATCATTTGCGAGAAGAAGAAATCTCTCTCTGCATCTTGTGTGTCCCAGGGGACAGCGTGGTGCAGACAAAAGCAGATGCAAAATGGCGGGATGATGGGTTAGAGTGAAGGGAAAGCCTTGTCTTGTTGTTCTCTTATCCTCCAAACTTACCCTTCCTTGGTTCCATCTTCAGGGGGAGTGGGGGTGGATCTTCCCTTCTTGGCTTCTGGAGCCCCTGCGTCTGGCAGTGCAGTAGAAGCCTTTCGTGTAGGTTGTCAGCAGATGTCCTAAGGTTCTCAGAAAGCTGTCCCGGGGGAAGTGATTTGGAAAGAAAGAGTTCTTACCCTTGTACACATCTACATCTCCTGGGTTTGGTAGGGTTGAATCTGTGAGGGAATGAGCGGAATGGACTTGAGAAAATCATTCCACCCACTGCCTGCTGAGTGCCGCTCATCTCCTGCCATCCGGTCACCATAACCCAAGCTACAGTCCCAGGCTACACCTGAAGAGAGCGCTGCCTGGGGATTGGTTAAGAAGAGATGAAGGACACCTAGACCATTGGATGAAGCAGATTGGACCTTGTTTCAAAGAAAAACCCTTCTCAAAGGAAAAATTTTACTCAGTCCTTCTCAGATTTTGTAGCACTGCCTGGCGCACTTAATATATCCCTTCACAAAATTTGCAGAATGGATAAGTCAATGGCACAAGAGACAGAGAATCCAGTGCATCCAGAAAAGACTACTGTTTGCATGTCAGACTGTGAACATCCATCTAGTTGAGTATCATTCCAGGGGTGTGCAGCACTCCTGCCATCCCTCTTGTCCTGTCTCCTCAGAAGACTAGGAAGCTGGATGTGCTGAGCCCACGCCAGTCACCCCTAGAGGTGGCCCTTCTGATTGGTGATAGGGGAAAGGGGCTTGGGACTCAGTGCTTCAAAGGCTGATTGCGGCTCTCTGAACATTACCCACACTTAGTAATATAATGGCATATAGGTGGGGCACCTGGGTGGCTCAGTCGGTTAAGTGTCTTTCTTCAGCTCAGGTCATGATCTCAGAGTGCTGGGATCGAGTCCCACATTGGGCTCCCTGCTCAGTGAGGAGCCTGCTTCTCCTTCTCCTGCTTCCCCTGCTTGTGCACTCTCTCTCTCTCTCTAATAAATAAATAAATAAAATTAAAAAATAATGCCATATAGGTGTGTTCAAAGAAGCTTATGCCCTCAGTCTTCAGCATCTGATGAGATGTGGAAAAACCAATGTCTACGAGATTTACACCTTTCATGCTCGCTAAAACACAAAGCTTCCTTGGGTCTGGCATCGTTCTGAATCTGCCCCCAGCACACAGGAAACACACATATGGCAGAAGGCACTGAAGGTGAATATGCCAACGCGTGCTCCCGCTGAAGACATAAGTTCTCGGTTAATGACTCCCACCGGGACAGCATTGAACTGTGGACTATCTGGTGAAAGAATGATTATTGGATGAAGAAATGAAATGATACTCCAGCTTACTGCAGGAGGGAGTGGAGGGTGGCAAGGGAGAGATGCTGGGAACTCATCATGACAATTTTTCTCCTTTCCTTAAGATGTAAAAGCCCAGGTCCATTAACTCTAAACTTATCTGTAAGCATAAATTAAGCTACTGCCTTGAAACTGATCTTCAGTGTACTTATTAAAGTCAATAGATATTGTCGTCACTGGAAGGAATTATAGTGCTCCTAGCACTTTGTCACTGGAAAGAGTCAAGAAGAAACAGCATGGCTTTGGAGTTGTGCCTGGGTTTGAATCCCAGCTCTTGTGTTTACTGATTTTTTTTTTTGACACAGCACAAATTACTTAACCTCCAGAGACTTGGTTTCCTCAGATAAAATGAAAATTATATAGGCTCTTAAGAAATTTAAGTGAGGTGGGGCACCTGGGTGTCTAGGTCAGTTAAGCATCTAACTCTTGGTTTCCGCTTAGGTCGTGATCTGAGGGTTGTGAGGTCGAGCCCCACATCAGTCTCTACACTCAGTGCAGAGTCTGCTTAGGACTCTCTCTCTCTCCCCCTCTGCTACTCCCCCCACTTGCACACACTCTCTCTCTCTCATTCTCTATCTCTAAAATAAATAAATTTAAAAAATAAAATATTTTTTAAAAAATGAGTAAGTAAGTAAATGAGGTAAGGAACATGAAGTTCTTGACACGTTAGATACCCAGTAAATATTATTTCCTTTCCCCTATTTTCTGTGGAGTCCACTGTAATCATAAAGACAATATCCAGAGTTGTGTGTACCTCACTGGAGACCATGAGAGCAGCCCCATCCTAAGGGGATATCTGAGTCCCATGCTGAATGGGAAAGGAAGTTTCAAGTGACAAATGATTTTTTTTTAAACAAATGAGCTTTTTCTCTATGTAAGGAAAAAGCAGTCTTTATAGGTCTTTTTAGCCACTGAAGCCTGTGAATTCACTTTCAAGCCTCAGCCATAGAAATATCTCCCATCTCAACCCTGCCAACCTGCTCTTCAGGCTCCAAAATCAGCTGGGCCACTGGGAGTTTCCTTTCAAGGGACTGGCTATATTCTGGCAGGACATTGCTCTCCCTCTCCTGACCTAGCCTTCATGTAGCCTCTCGGGACTGCCACTGGGATGAACTCAGCTCAGGGTAGGGGGTTCGGGGGGACAGTCTCACAGGAGGAAATTAGCACCTATCTTTTTGCTTTAGTAAATTTTTCCCTTGCAGAATTGGAATAAGCAGGGGAATCTACCATCCTGAGTGATAAGTGATACAGGAAATCAATGGAGCAAAACTGTATTTTCTGATTTATTATGACTTCTGACTTTCTAAATTTTTAGATCATTTAGCTCTACAGTCAAATTTGTATAAGTGGGTCTTCCTTACCCATCTCCCTGCTAAGATGAGTCCCGGGGTTCATCTACCAAGATACTCCCCACCTGTGACTCGGACCTCTCCAGAAGCCAAGTGCTGTATAGAGAGGAGCCCAAGAGCAGCTGTAGAACACCAGGGTTTTAATGTGTTTGGATCCTCTCTCCATCCAAGTGCCTAAGTGTTGGGGTTTTCTGTTCTAGTGCCAAACTCCGCAGTGCCTGGGGCAGTGGAAATGCTGAGCACCAGTGTTTCCAGTTGCCTACAGTACTCATCAGAAGAGGCTAAGTCCTGCAGTAATCGATCCTTGGGTTGATTTGAAGATGGGCTGCATGTGATAAAGTGGGCTTTTGCTTTATGTCCAAATGCTGGTTTGGAATGGCCTTTCTGGCCTTCCTGGGACCTTCAGGTAGGCCCAAGCCTCTGAGTGAGGGGCAGTTTCTTCACACAGGGCAGTTTCTTCACACAGGGGCAGTTTCTTCACAGGACTCCCCAGCCTGTTTCAGGGGGTGGTCGCTAGGATTATGGACTTCCTGTATCTTGAAAAGCAGTTGAGACACCTTCGGCTCTCTAACTATTCTGCTTCCCTTCCTCAGAGTTCCCTTCCATTGGTTGTTCTAAAGGGTCAGGTACATTAAACATATTTGAAAGTGACTATTATTTAAGTACTGTCTTCAATAAAGGGATTTCCTGACTTTGATAACTCAATACAGTGACTTTTCCAATCACTTCCTGGACTCAGCCCTCAGTACTATGATTCTCCATATTGTTAATTTTTCCTGATATTACAAAAGACATTCCTACAGTGTTCTGGCATTTTTATCTACTGCTATACCTCTCGATGGCATACAGGACATCAGTCATTTGTTTCAGTAAAATCGTAGGCATCATCGCGGTACCTTACAAACAGCCCTTGACAGCATCACTGTGGGCATTATTGCCCCCATTTCATAGATGTGGAAGCTGATTTTCTAGTAAAATCACCTGTCGAGGTTCACGTAACACGTAAAGACTTGGTATTTGAACTCAGCCCTCCGTGACCTCGCTTCTGCTCCCCGCCCAGCACCACCTCACTACAGAACAATTTGAAGGACAAGTATCTTGTTTAAATGTGGGCTACAGGACCCTTCTGAATCATTTGGAGCCTTGGAAGCCCTCGCAGGGTTAGAGATTTCTTCCTTTAGATGAGAACAGACTTATAAAACAGTGTACAGAAGCCATTGCATGATTCCCTTATTTTCTGGTTGGAAAATCTTCACGCCCCTCACATTTTAAAACTAAATATACCTTATCAGGTGATCTTTTACAACATGAATATTATATGAAATGGACTTTCTTATTCAAATAGACTTCCCAAGATGCTGCTCTAAGTATATGCTTCCTATCCAGTAATTATCAACAGTCTCCCTTTAGCTTCTGGATAATATTGGTCCCAACTTTGTATTCTGCATACATTTTAAAAAATAGGCTCACGCCCTGATTTCACTTTGCCTATTGGTGGCCTAGTGCTCCGGCAGAAGCTTCTACTCGGTGCCCATTCTCTGAGAATAAGGGGGTTTTGGAAAAGGCAGTGGCATTTTCCACAAGGCTGTAATTGCTCGTGTGGTGGTGGTTTTCCACCGAGAGAGGAAGCCAGACAGGAGAAATTCTCCCAGCTGCCATTGCCCAGGAAGGCACTTGGCAACTGTGGCGTATTAAAGGCTAAATAAAGCTTGGACCTCAGCTTCTGATGCCATCAGAGCACCGCTAGAGATGAAGACCATCCGTCGCGAAAGCTGCCCCGTATCTTTACTGGCCGAGCCCAGGCCGGCACGGAAGCCAGCAGCGCACCCTGAGTGGGCGGCCAGAGTGGGCCCTGGCATCACCATGCCACCCTGTCCGTGTGTCCTAGTTTGGAGGCGTCTCACAACAGTAAAGGACCTTCTAATTTGTATTTTCATCCAGCAAGGATCTGAATACCTTTAAAGTGAGTTGACCCACCGAGCATTTCAGTTACTTCCTGGTGTTCCCAAATTCACAGAAATCGCTTGTATTTTTTTCAAACGGCTACTGTGATATCATCCAGAAGTTAAACGAAAGGAAAAAGAAACATTCCAACAGGCCGGATGGGTTTTTAATGGGAACTTAGGAAATAGAATAAGGCCATCGTAGCAGGATTTGCTGAGTTCTAGTATCATCGGTTCCCTTCACAGCGAACTTGATTATGATAAAGAGGAAGAGACTTGGGGACCTGGGATACCTGGAACCAAGACTACTCAGGACCCTCAAGTAGAGCAGCTGGAAAGGTGTCGAACCTATGCGCTCTTCAAGTGTGGGCTTAGGTTCTTCCATTTTACATGAGCTTGTTCCCTGTTCGGTAATGAAGCAGGGTACAAAGTTACCAAAGCCACGTCCGAGGCCACTCCCGGTCGTGTCACAGCACACGTGATTGTGTGTCACTGCACCATCGGTGCAAATACACCAGGAGTCGTGTGTTAGTCCAGCTTCGTTCCCCTCCCACGTCTCCTCCTCGAGCTCCCATCAGCCCCTGCCTTCCCGCCTTACCAACCCCAGCCACGCAGGAGGCGTGTCATACGTTCCTTTGTAGCAGCTCTTCCTTCCATCTGGAATACTCTTAATTTTCTAGTGGATCTTTGATCTTTTGGATTTTGTCCCACCCTTCTAGGCCGACTCGGCACCTTCTTCTGTCTTAGAAGACGCTAACCTTGTGTACATCTTCATTCCAATAATTACACTGAATTCTTTACTTAAATGTTTATTTCCCACCAGCTTATGAATTTCTTAGGGGCAGGAACTGGATCTTCTATCTTTGACCCCCCAGTTCCACACACAGTATCTGACACCATGTAGAGCCTCAAGAATGTATGTGTAAGTGGGGGGCGGGGAGAAAACACGATATGGTTCTGTCAGTTGCCCCCCAATAACCAGAAGGAGGTACCTGATATTTTTTATTAAGGAGAGTAAAGCAGTTTCAGTATTTTAAAACTTACCACTTCGTTTAGAACCTATGACTAGAATAGCGGTAACCACTGGAAATGTTAAAAAGTTCTGAGCTGAGATGAGAAATGTTACATAGCATAGATATGTGTACAAAATTTTTAAACAACTCATGTACCCATCACAAGAGGGTTTTTAATTACATATGGCATATTATGAAGCCATTAAAATGCAGTTTCTAATATTCCACTATACAACCAAGTATTTGTGATGTGATAAGTAGAGAAAACAAGTCACAAAACCTACAATATCCTAGTTTGGGTGAAGAGTATATATATGTGTGTGTACAAAAGTAGAAGCAAGAAGTTACATTTTTATTGAGTTAATTTTTTCCTTGTTTATATTTGTCTATGTATGATGAACATTTGTAATGAACATGCATTACTTCTGTAGCAAAAAAAAATATATATATATATATGTATATATTTTTATAAATTTTTTGCCTGAAACTCCATTTTAATCCCTAACTTCTGCTTCTTCACTGCTCTCTTGCCAATAGAATTGTAAACTCGGTAGGGGCATGGGTGAGAGAGTTATGATAATTTACTTTGAGAACTTCTAGAATGAGATGGTNGTATGTATGATGAACATTTGTAATGAACATGCATTACTTCTGTAGCAAAAAAAAATATATATATATATATATGTATATATTTTTATAAATTTTTTGCCTGAAACTCCATTTTAATCCCTAACTTCTGCTTCTTCACTGCTCTCTTGCCAATAGAATTGTAAACTCGGTAGGGGCATGGGTGAGAGAGTTATGATAATTTACTTTGAGAACTTCTAGAATGAGATGGTGTGACACAGAAATCCCGAGTGGTGATTTTCTCATGACTTTAAAGCCAGGAGATGACAGATCATCTTATGAAAGAGATAGGGAGTAATAGCAACAAAAATCACCCACACAGTAATATAACGGCAATGTGTTTGCCTTGTGGTGTGAACTAATAGAATTCTTTAAAACAAGCAAACTGTGCCGCATGGTTTAATGGCTGGATGACCTTGCTTTTATTCACTTTGATGGCTCCTACATCCCGGACTAAAGTGGCCATATCTCTTAGAGGAGCTGGAAGAGGGTCAGGTCTTTGGGCATCTGTGAATAAACACACACACGCCACAGGACCCACACCCTGCGAAGTAATGTGTTTTGACCTCCTTCTAGGAGAATCTTAATGGACACCAGGCCAGAATCTGAGCACACATTGAGGGGGTTAAATTCATGCTCGTTCCCATTGCTGGCAGTTCGAGAGTCTCCTCTGAGATTCCTCTTGTCTCGGCTTGCCTACTCACGAGCTCAGGAAATTCTTTCTCATTGCTCACCTCCCACGGGGGGAGCCGGCTTGCTTTTCAAATGCAGTAACGTATCTAGCCCTCCCGTGTGCCGCCATACCTCCCCACCCCATGGGTGGCCTGCGAGCACCTGCTCCAGGGTTCCTCACGCCTTCTTGCTCTTTGCTCACCAGGCCGCATACCCAGAGCCGTAGCCTCCATCAACCAGCACCTCCTGAGATCAGATGACGTGGTGAGCTGTTGCCTTGACCTCGGAGTGCCCAGCATCTCCTTCCGCATCAACGGGCAGCCTGTGCAGGGGATGTTTGAGAACTTCAACACAGATGGGCTCTTCTTCCCTGTGGTGAGCTTCTCAGCAGGTGTCAAGTAAGTGATGGCTGTGATTTCATGAAGAGTAGCTGTTAGCCCACCTCCCCACCACTCCTGCAAGCTGGGGAGCGTGGTAGTGTTCTTCAGGACTTCCATGCTGTGAGTGACTTGCCTGCATGGCCCCCCCATGATAGTGAAAGTGGGAGAGAAATCCAGAATCACTGACTCAGTAGATACTGTTGAACACATACCTACCGCCAAGAGTTTTATAATGTCCTCATATAGTAAGACAGGATCTATGCAGAGCCTTGCTTTAGTAAGTATTTAAAAAATTACATGCTTATTATTAAAAATTTGAAAGATACAGTTATAAATAAGACAGTATTATCCATGTTCTCAAAGTTTAATGTCTGCTAATATTCTGGTATATTTTCAAGTCTTTTATTTTACACATATATGGTAATTTTTTAATTGACATCACACTGTATATGAAGTTTTATGTCTTGATTATTTTTTCACTCAGCAATACATCAGTGAGCCTTTTCCTGAGTCATTTAGTACCCTCCTAAAACAATTTTTATACCCATATAATATCCTTTTATTTGGCTGTCCCATAATACAGCCATTACTTTGTTTTTAGACTTTCATGCCAATTCCATTTTTATCTTTATAAATAAAATTATTATGGACATCCTTAAGCATAATTCTTTGTCTGCATTTCTGTTAAGATACTCCTAGAAGGATGTCAAAAGGTATGAACTTTTTAAAGTCTAAATTTATAATCATGTAGCCACGTAGATTTTCAGGAAGACTGTACGGAACAGTGCAGAAATCATGAGCAACAATTCTGAAATCTCAAAAGCTCTGAAACCTATAAGTTTTTTTATAAATCATTTCACCACAGACTTTGACCTGAATTTATCTTGTGGCAAAACTGTCATCAACAGAAATGAGGCTGTTTTTAGTCTTTTGTTTATCCTACTTCTTTTGAATATGTGCTGTTTAACTGCAGAAATATTAATGTATTTGATTATGCAGTTCAACCCATCACCTGGTTGGGGGTTCTATTTAATACATACTATGTAGACTTTCCTTTTTAAAATCTAAAGAATTCTGAAGCCTGAAACACAACTCCAAAATTTTCAGATAAAGGATTTGACCTATAGTATCATTTAAAGCAACATATGGGAATACCCAACTGATTGGATCTTCCTTACCTTTTACTGTTACTGGTTATTTTTCATCTTTGCCAATTTGAGAATAACTTAAAGTTTTAATTTTCTCTTTAGTTCATTACCAGTGTGGTTAAGCATTTTTTATGCTTATTGTTCTTAACATATTATCTCAGCCCAATATTTTTATTTTGTATTCTTTGCCTTTCTGGTATTAATTTTGGGGGCAATTTTTTCTATGTTAAGACTATTGAAAATACTGCCTTATTGGTTTCAAATATTTTTCGTAGTTTGTGATTTAAATTTTCACACTTAGTTTTATTTTTCTGTTGTTTTTTGTTTTTCCCTTTTACAAAAATAATGCAAGTCAAGGAAATACCAAGAACCCAAAATCATACCACCCAGAGATAATCATATTCCCTTTTTATTTATCTATTTCAATATTTTTACGTTAAATTGGATTTATGCTATACAAGCTGTTTTTCTACATACTGTTGTGAACTATTGCGTTCACTGCTCTGCCCCTTCCCTTGTATCAATTAGATGCTGTATTAATTATTTTACTCTGACTATATGTGTAAATGTCTGTAAGACAAGACCCCATTATAAGTCTTCTTCCCCAAGATTTTCTTAGTCATTCCCGATCCCTGCTTGTTAAAGAGATCACAATCAACTGAGTAGGAAACTAGAGTCAACACAGGTAGAATCCTGTTGCTTTCCATGGAAGCTATTGGAAAGGGCCATAAGAGGAGGGGTGTAGAGAACACAGGCTTGGAGCTCGGACCAGAAAGAAACCATCTCAGAGTTCCGAGCATCTTGGGGATGAGTTTCCAAAGTGACAGCACCGTGATAGGCCTCAGCACCTAAGGTAGACTGATAAACCAAGGCACGTTCGTCTATCTGCCAATAGAGGATAAAATTTTATTTCTGTTTCAGTTAAATAATTTAGAAATAAAGAATTATCCTTCGGAAATGATATTCAGCCTTTGGCATTTGACACAGACATGCAAACACACATGGTATAAGCGAATGTATGTTTGCAAACAGAGTGACACAGTATACAGATACACGATGTTTCTAAACCTATTCATGTAGATGGAGGCAATCTATTTAAATTAAATATTATCAATGTTTAAGATTCTTTTAACAAATGGAGAGCCACTATAGTAAAACTTTACTAGGGCTGCAAATCTACTCATCAGTGTTTCAAGCCAAAGATCAGCCCAAGGGACTGTATTCAGAGTTGCAAGTTTTTTAACCTGTGTTTCTCTCCTCTGAGGATATTCCCATTAGAATTTCATTCCAATTCTCCCATTCTAAATGTGACGTAACCTGTCATTCTTCACTGATACCCATAAAAGGCATGTAGAAAACAAGGAACATTGTTGAAGGAGACACTGTAAGCACAAAGAGAACCGATTGAAACAGAGACCCTCTGGCAGGCGTGGGGGCAGGGGGTTGGCCAACCAGCATTCTCCCCATTGTACATCCTCCCCACTTTATTCCCTAGGAAGAAAGAGAATGAGTAGAAATCTAAATACGGTGGAACGCTATTTGGGTCATCCACCTGTTGGCTTAATACCTTCTTGAGAGAAACAAGGTCACTCTGAGCAGTCCATTCCTGGGACCATGCTTGACTTGGGTGGCCTTGGTCCCCCAGTATCACTGCCCTTCTCTTCTTTGTTTGCTTTGACCACATCCCACTCCCTGGGTTTTATTTATTTTCAAAGCAAGTACACCTGCTTCTCAAGCCTCTCATCCAAGAGGCGTGCTTAGCCAGAAGTCAGATCTCTGGAGAAAAGGACCTTTTTTAGTGTGCTGGCTAATGGACTTTCCCCAGTCCGTACAACAATCTTGTATAATGATTTTAATCATTAACTCATCCGTCCAATATCCCTCAAAGCAATGAGATAGGATTTTTAAGTGTGTGAATTTATTTATTTTTTTTGGCGAGGACTTACTGAAATCTCTTGGCAAAGAACTGCAGCTAGCAGGTGAAGAAAGAGGCGACTGAAATGTATCCACATATAGAACATGCTTCTAGCATCTCTTGGCCAGGTCAGCAGAGCATGCAGCCTTCTCAGAGCACAGGAAAAAAAGAAGCAGGGTTCCAAGGTTAGACAGCTCCTTTTTCTTACCCATTTATAAGCACAACTGGTGAGAGAATTTAAGAAACTGAAGAGTCCAGATGTGTTGACTTGAACAGTTTACACCTTAGCTATGAGAGCATCTGGCTTAGAGCCCCTGAACAGGTGGTAAGCTAAAACGTGGTGCTGGGGGCCTGATATCTCTCAAGCCTCCTCTCTATCAGGAAAACATCACCTCTGACGTATTCCTGTCTTTGGTTCTCAGAACGTGATATGATCTGAGGAGAGATGGAACTGAGCACACATTTGGGAAATACATTTTACTGAAGTGCATCCACGTCCCTCATGTGCTATCTCTGATCATTCTCAGTGCTGCTCCTGTGTTGGAGAGTAGCCAATTTATTTTTATCTGTGAACAAATGGGATCAATATACTAATACTCTTCTATCAGTCGGTAAACTATGATTTGGTGCTGAAACCCAGAAGCTTCCCTCTATACCACTTTAGTTCCAGTGTACAAAAGCTAGAGAGACAAAGCAGGATAGTAATTGCAAGTTAATTATAGTATCTTATTGAAAATAAATATGGTTAATAACACGGTTGATCAAGTGACCGAGTCCTCTGGTCATTGGACCTGTGCCAAGTTCCACTGTGAATGGTCAAGGTGAAGAAGGCAGAACAGAAATGCTGAGGTCTGGGTGGCTCAGGCAGTTAAGCATCCAACTCTTGATTTCGGCTCAGGTCATGATCCCAGGGTTGTGAGATCAAGCCCCACGTCAGGCTTCACGCCTAGCATGGAACCTGCTTAATAGTCTCTCTCCCCTTCTGCCCCTCCCTTGCACCTCTCACGTTCGCTGTCTCTGTCTCTCTTGCTCTCTCTTAAAAAAAAAAAAATGCTGAGGTCCTCTTAAAGCAGTGCTGCCTGTTAAGGATGATGTAAAATGTAAATTTGAAAGCTAGAAGAACAAGACTTTATTTTTCATACGCAAAATAATAATAATACAATTTGTTTTCACCCACTGTAGTAGAACACTTGCCTGGTTTTACAGTGTCTCCCCCAGCAAGGTACCAGGTCATGCCTATCTAGGAAGAGAGTCTTCTCCCATCATAGAAGCGTTCAGGATTGTTTCTCATAGTTCTTTCCAATTTCTCTGTGGCTTCCAAACTAGATTTCTCTTTCACAGCCCCATTTCCTCCTATTTAATGGTCTTTGCTGAGGTCACAGTCTTGAATTTGTGACCCCATAATTATTTTTATAACTACAAACTATGTTGTTAATAATAGCTGATTAAGATGTCCCTGCCTGCAGTCATCGAAGAGCAAAAATCTTTTTCAATTAGATTTACCCACAGCGAAGTCAAAGGCAGCATGAGTAATTACTTAGAAAATCCACAAATCAATATGTACTCTCTTTTCTAACTATTACGAATGTGCCTCCTTTGTTTTCTTCTCAGTGTGGCTTGTTTGTGGATACTATTCGTGCAGTAGGCCCTCAATGTAACAAATCCTATTTGGTTATAGGACAGAATTTGGGATGAGGCATGTGCACCTTGGAGACCACACAAAAGGTTGAGTTACTTAAATGCCAGCAAACCCCTTATTAAAATATTGTCTCACCCTGCAAGGTGGCATCTTGGCATGAACCACATGGAGAAGGTGACCCAGAAGCCTCAGCATACAGTGAATTTGGGGTGGTACTTTTTGTTTTGCAGAAAATTGATGAGTTAATCACTGTAGTAGGATATATTTTATAGCTATAGTTAAACTCGCCATAGATCTATTTAATCGTCTCACATAACTCTTTTACCAGCCCTTACAATTTATAAAAACAACATTATCCAAAGGTGGTTGGTATTTGTGGTTGCTGTTTGTTCTCTGTTGGTATCTACCAGACTTGGCTAAAATTCAGGTAACCAACAGCTTCGCTATTTCCAGCTTGCTGTGGTCAATGCTGTGGAAATTATTGCCGAGATAAATATATCTCTGTGGAGAACAGATGAGTACTGGCTGGATTGCCCTGGGCTTTCATCAAACACTGGCCAGAAAGAAATATGAATGTGGGAACACATCACTCAAATTGTTCTCCCATCTTAGCGATAGGGACGGAAGATGCAATTATGAATCATGACTTATGAGTTGAATTCAGGTCAGCCAAAGCTTGTTAATTCTTCCTCCTCTTAACCACAGCCTGTATCCTTTTCTTCTTTGGAACACACCTTCCCTGCTGTCTGGGAGAGATTCAGTAGCAGATGAGAGGAAAGAGACGTCCAGTAAGACAGACTCAAGTGATGTCACACGTTTGCTAGTAAGCTATGGATAAGGAATCCGAGTCATCCGTCTTGAGCGTGACAAAGCCTTGTCTTGATTTTTACTGTATTTTTTATTCGTAGGTCAGTCTTTGAAGAGAACTTGCACTAGGTAGTCTCATCTCTTCTGCAAATTGGCAAGCCAGGATGCCAAAGTCTCAAAAGATTAAGTTGAAAATGCTAGCAGGGATTTTTCAATGCAATGTGCTCTGTTTTCAAAGCCAGTCAAGTAAATAAAAAATTCGTCCACATATCCCCAAACTTCACTACTCCCAGGAGATGATGACTGAAGCTATTTCTCATCTCTGAGGTGGAGGGATCTAAGGACACAGTCACTTACTGTAATCATGTTAGGAAGGAAAAAAAAAAAACTTCTTTGAGAACTGATGGAATGTCTTGAGTTATAGGAAGAACTCCAGAAGATGATAACAGGTACTTGAGTGGAAGAGATTAAATTGATTAATAATATTGATTTTAAAATCCATTTATGTAGAGAAAAATCCAAGGATCAAGAAGAACTAATTTTAATGAACTCAATTCTTGAATTATCTTTTTATTTTAAATTTAACATTTTCTGTGAGGCCAGGAGATTCTATAGAACCCAAGGAGCAGGGAAGGATACACCTGAAGAAGAGAGATGTACATTCTCATTGGAAATTTCTCATTCATGAGTGGGGCAAAGGATTCAAATAATAGACCTTAAGTGCCAGGTACCAGATTTATTGAAAGAAATAGACTAGGTATCTGTAACTTTGTTGTTTTTCTTGCTACCCCTTCAAATTCATGCTCTGGGCAAGTTCTCGGGCAGGTTCTGTAACCTTTATTACTCCTCGTAAGAATGAGGACAATCTTGTTGGTCCCATAAAAGTGCCATCCACCTGGCTATAAAAACTCAGATTCGTATGCAGTTGATGGGTGAGGTCTTCCCCGTTGGGCTTGTAGTCGGAGGCCGGGCTCCTCCCGGGTCAGCCAGCTCTGCCTCAGACCCTGCTGCCTTTGTGTAATGACATGTCGCAGTTAGGCAATGGCTGCTGCTTTCTCTTCTGGGACCCTGTTGTAGCTTCCTTGGGGCCTTAGGTGCAGAGCATCTCCCTGCAGTTCTTTCTGCACAGGTTTTACCACCCGTGCTGGCTGCTCCCTTCTGGCTGACCCCAAGCCCTACTCTATATTGCCCTCCCACGCGCAGGCCTCGCACTTCCCTCAGCCCCTGGGTTTCTGATCTTTGCGCACTCATTTGCCTTTCTGGACATAATTGCTTTCAGTATGGCGGACAGCTGGCTCACTCGTGGAGTCTATCTGGCCTTCCAGGAACATAATCCTTGGTCCCACCCTGAGCAGAAGGGTAGCTTTTTGCCTTGAGGTCCTCTGTGACCCTCTGTCTCCTTCTCTCTCTTTGTTCTGTCACCAGGTGATCATGTCCCTCACTAAATTCCAGGGGACACTTACAAGCTCCTTAGTAGTTCTTAAGCCCTCAACATTTGACTTCAGATAGGAGAGCACTCCCTTCCCTTTCCCCCTGACATGCTCTCCAAATGACTTGTTCTCCTTTCTTATCAGGGTGGAGGTATGTGATGGGCTAAAGCTGCATTGGCTTCATCATTTTTTTTCAAAGATTTTATTTATTTATTCATTTGACAAAGATAGAGACAGCCAGCGAGAGAGGGAACACAAGCAGAGGGCCTGGGAGAGGAAGAAGCAGGCTCATAGCGGAAGAGCCTGATGTGGGGCTCGATCTCATAACGCCGGGATCACGCCCTGAGCCGAAGGCAGACGCTTAACTGCTGTGCCACCCAGGCGCCCTGGCTTCATCATTTTTTGATGGACCCTCATAGTGGATCCAGCGTCTCCCTTCAGGATGTGCAAACATTGGCATCCTCTGAATTATCTGCCTGTGGAACCTCTGCTAAAACTGTAAGACAGAGGGGGAATCCCATTTTAATATCTTCAAATAATTAGAGTGAGCTTCAGGTATTTCTTTTGATTATTCCCTTCCAGCCTATCATTTATCGCTAATTATTTCCTTTGACCTGGTCAGTCTGGATCTCCCAGAGAGAGTTATGAGGAGGACCACCAATATAGGTGGTGGTTTGTTGGAGCCCTTCCCAGAGGCTCTGGGCAGCAAGGGAAGGAGCCACAGATGGTAGGTGTGCCTGGCACCAGCTCCTGTCTAATCCCACCTGCTGGGGGGCAGGCCTTCTGTCTGGCAGTTCTTTGGAAGCAGCCCAAGGCCATTTCTTCCGCCCATTGAAGCACGGCGTAATGACGTTTGGAGACAAATGCTTCAGTGAGCAGTAAACACTGATTTCTGACTATGTAAATTTTTCATTTTACAGTTTTTGTGGCCATTAGAGAAGATGAGATGAAGCTTTATAGCCAAATTATGATTCTCTTTTTAATAGCCAAATATAAAAACAGAAATCATGGTTTTCCCTATGTGCTTTGTGGAACTCCACCTTTCTTGATTTGCTCTCTATCCAGAAGATGACAACAAATGTTAAAATGTAAGGAAATTGTAAAACAAAACAGAACTGGCAAGACAGCTCATGAATAATTAAGTCCAGCTAGAAGACCTCGTAGGAGATGGTTTACTTGTTCTTGGAATCTGTACAGTAGTGAGTAACAAAGAATACACTTGCTGTACAAACTCCCGGGCATTCAGCTCCTCACAGAAAGGATGCTCAAGGAGAAGAGGCAAAGGCAAAAAAACAAAACAAAAATGTCCCACACTCTTCTTTTGCTCAAAAAGCTCTAGTTCTATCCCACAATTTCAGCATGTCAGTAACACAGTCTGCTATGTTGCAGTTGAATTGGGAAGTTCTCAACCCATAATTTTAAGGCTTAATCATTATTTCCTGAAGGTTCACTAAATTAGTAACATTGAAGGCTAATGACTCAATTTTGTTGTAATGTCATTGTTCATATTCTTAATACATATATATCATGCCCCATTACGTAACATTTAATGTAGGAACATTCACAAGGGACTATTGGGTTCTCATTCTATATCACTGTTTAGAACTTTAAAATGGGAAAGTGAGAGGTTTCATATGATTTCTGTAGTTAATTTTAAAACAGCATTTTGTAAAACGCTGTTTCGATAAAGAATTTGTTTGTATTGGGAAGGAAAAAAAACCTTAATGTCTCCTACTTGGAGAGAGTTTTATTCTCCAGTCTCATAATTAGGCCACTTCCACAATCACTCAGCCAGCACTGAGACTCTCTTCTAAGGCTGCTGCACCAGAACATCGAGTGAAAGGAAGTGAGGCCTGGTGGAGAGTCTTGCTGTGAGAGCTTTGCTAGGTCATAACCCTTCCTCCATCCCCCCGCACACACGTGCCCACTCCAGCCCACTCCAGTCCACTCCATCAGCAGTTCCTAACAATCCTCATTCTAAAGCAAAACTGGGATCCGCCTCCTGCTTTCCGTCTTGTCCATCACCACATTGGTCAGTCTGTCCTCATCTCCCACTGCGACTAGTTTGGTGTCAGGTGCCTCCAAACACCTGCCAATTGGTCTGCTGATCTGTTAACATAGAGCAGCTAGAAGAATCTCGTATTTCTTCTCCTTAATGTCTTCGTGAAGCTTCCCGCCTGGAATACGATCTCCTCTTCTTGCCACGTCTCACAGACCAGACCTGATCTCACACTGCCCCTCCCACCTCCTCTCCTGCCCCCTGGGCTCTCCACCCAAGCTCTTTCCTGCTCAGGGCCTTGGCACGTGTGGTTCCTCTGCCTGCAATGCTCCTCTTCCAGATTTTAGACTCCTTCGCTCCTCTTTATCCCGCAGGGTTAACACGCGTCTCCTCCTCAGAGAGGCCTTTCTGGACTCCAGCCTAGGCACCACCCTCTTGCCTGAGCTATTTCACATTGCCCTCTTTGTTCCTTCCTCCATATCTCCCTATCAGTAATTCTGACTATTTCGCTCGTTGGATGCCTGCTCTCTGTGACGCCAGGGACGCTGTCGTCTTTGTTCCTTGCCGAGTCTTCCGCGCAGAGAACAGCACATCATAGGGGATCAGTAACTCATTGTTCAGCAGAGGGAGGAGGAGGGCGAGAGTGTTGAGTGCAGATGCTTACATGTATGTATTGATTTTTCCTGTGGGAAATGAGTATTGACCCTGCAGGGCTACATATCTTTTCATGTTTTAATTACTTAAAACTGGTCGCATTTCCTCATCAGATTAATGTGGTTGCAGCTGATTTGCAAAAAGCTCTATTTCTTGTTACAAACCTAGGAGAGTATGAAGTGTCATTTTGAAATGGTTCGCTCTCATCCTCTCCTCCTTGCAAGGGCAGCTTTGGGGTGTAACTATAACCCTAACCTAACCTATATACGTGAGGCTGAAATTCAGCCAGAATGCTGAATGGGAATATTGAAAGGCTTCAGTATCCCGGAAATCGGGGCCTGCCATTCCTGCGAGCCTCCAGATGTCCTCCCCCATTCCTGGGAGGTCTCTGCAGGCACTGCTGGAGTGGACCAGAGCATCAGGCCTGGATGCCAGCAGGGTGGTGGTGCCCCTGAGAAAGGCACTGGTACCCCAGTAAGCAAACACTTGATGCCCAGTTGGCTTCCTATGACTAAGGCCACATGCTGATGCTTCTTCAGAGTCGCCCTCGTATGGCTGCTTTGGGGACAGCAGCCTCAGCCGTGTATCACTTCAAATAAGAGTACCTGGCATGTATGCCGTTTGTGTTTGATGTTCTGGTCTGTCTTCATCTTTTACCTGCTTCTGAAAGTTAGGATTTCCTATTGCCCCCAGATAGTTATGCCATGTTTTCTTTAACTGATGTGTGAGTAATGTACCTCAAATGAAAAGACTTGGAGTCCTCATGCTGTAATTTCAGTATGATCTTCTCGGAGAAGAGTAACATCAGCACCATCACTGTTACTCTTTTCAGTACTCTAGTAATAATACCTTGCAGTAATGATTTGTCTCCTAGAGTAAGGAAAAACATCATTTTTAGAGTCTAGTGATATTTATGTATAAATTAACTTTTAAGAACTTAGCTGACACAGGTCAACTGAAGATCCCACACTCACCGTTCTCTCCACCGCTTTATTGCATGCTTTCAGATGGTCGCTGTACTGAATCCAAATTCAGGCGCTTCCCAACAAAATAATTGGGGGGGGGCTTATCTTGAATTTTTGTTTACTTGGGCTGGGATTTCTTTTTTTAACCTCTGTCTTCCTGGTCTCTCCAAATGCTACAGAGTACGTTTCCTGATGGGTGGACGTCATGGAGAATTTAAGTTCCTGCCTCCCTCTGGCTACGCCCCTTGCTATGAAGCCTTACTTCCAAAAGAGAAGATGAGATTGGAGCCTGTCAAAGAATATAAACGTGACGCTGAAGGCGTTAGAGATCTTCTGGGTACCACCCAGTCCCTCTCCCAAGCCTCTTTCATCCCATGCCCCATAGACACCAGTCAGGTAGGTTCCAGCTGCCAGCAGGAGGCAACCCAAGTCGATGAAGTCATAGGGCTACATCCTTCTCTCTGCGTTGTCTCTGAACCATTCCTGTTGTCCATTCTCTGTTATTGCAATGTAATGCAAACAGCTGTTGTTCTTCGCGTTCCCGCCATATGTGTAGATTGAGCTCTTTGAGGGTTTCTTGGAGGACAACTTGATCACTTGCTACAGGCAAGGCTCTGTGAGGTGTAGGCACAGATATGCAATACTCTCTGGGAATTTGCAACCAAATTGAAGAGGTAAAATGTATTATTTTTTTTAAGTCTGAGTGTAATAAATGCAAAATGAACTGTAGCACAAATAAGTGCTAGAGACACCTATTAGGCTAGAGTATTTCTAGAAGTCCAGGTAGGATAGAATTCAACCAGGGCCTTTCATAAGCTTAAATGGGGAGGGGCATCCAAGGGTGAATTATGGAAACAGCCCAAGTGTCCATCAGTTGATGAATAAAGAAGAGGTTTTGTGTGTGTGTGTGTGTGTGTGTGTGTGTGTGTGAGAGATGGAATATTACTCAGCCATAAAGAAGAATGCAATCTTGCCATTTGCAACAACATGGTTGGAGCTAGAGGGTATTATGCTGAGCAAAATAAGTCAGAGAATGACAACTACCATGTGATCTCACTCATGTAGAATTTAAGAAACAAAACAAACGAGCAAAAGGAAAAAATAGAGAGGCAAACCAAGAAACAGACTCTTAACTGTACAGAACAAAGTGGTGGTAACCAGAAGGGAGGTGGGTGGGGGGGTGGGGGAAATAGGTGATGGGGATGAAGAGTACACTTTCCATGCTGAGTACCAGGTGATGTAGAGAATCGTTGAATCACTTTATTGTACTCCTGAAACTAATATAACAGTATACGTTAACTAACTGGAATTTAAATAAAAACTTAAAAAAAAAAAGGAGGGACAGGTGTTAATAAATATTCTCATGTGGCTGGATGCTTAGAGGAGAGGGAGCATGTAGGAGAAGCGTTGGAAATAAAGCTGAAAGAAATGGGATAGTACACATGAGGGGAAAGTGCTGATAAATGGACATTTCTTTCCCTTTCCAGGCTCTCTACTTTGAGAGAGACACTCACGTGTTTATGACAAGGGCGTAAACAACAGCTTTCAGTATTTCCTCCACACCAATGCTATTCAAGTGTCTGTTCTAAACATTAAAGAAAATCAGTGACAAGGGCCTTGTCTCTGAGGCACATCGGGTTAATAGTTTGTAGGAATACGGCTCTTTTGACCTGCAGAAGGTCTCCAGCATGTTTTTTCCCCATAATACTCATGTGACTCTATTACATTCAGCTATGCGTGCATGTTCCTGAATCTGCGTCATACCTCCCACAGCTCATGATTGTGAATTCGCTTTGAATGGAAAGAGCAGCATTTCCCTGCCCGCCTCACAGAGTCTGGTGTAGCACCTTGAAAGTAGTTGGCATTAAGAAGGTTGATGGGAACCTGGGGAGGAGTTGGTGAGCCAGAGATGATCCCGGGAATTGGATCCCCTGGTTCCAAAGACACAAAGCTTGAGGGCCAAAGAACTAAACTAGCTTTTGCATGGACGCAAGGCCACCGGCACCCAAGTGAGGGGAGAGCATGAGGGGCCTACTTCTCTGCACCACCCCTCGCTAAATCAGCACCTCAAAAAAATGAGGGGAAGTTTTGATGAGGGAGCAAAGGAGGGCTTGACCAAAGAGTGGGAAGAGTGTCTAAACGTGCAGAACTGAAGATTTGAAAATCGAAGATCGCAGATAAATCAACAAGCCAGGAAAACCTTTGCAGTCTGGACCCAAAGTTGAATTTGTGTGGGCCCTGGAGCTAGGGAGATGTTCCCAGGGAATCAAATAATAGGCAAGTTCTTGTTGGAAAGGTGCAATTTATTATCTTGAATGAGGCCTTCTAATTTTTTAGGATCTACCATTCTATGAAATTATTGTCAAAGGAGAAGTTAAATATGTACGGTCAACTCCATGCTCCCTCGTGCACAGTAACCAGTTTGCAGGGGAAGTATTGCTGACTGGAGCCCTGTCCTTAGGCACTACCAGTACCAGGGCTTGACACTGGGAAGAAGGAGCCCAGCCCCAGGCACCCCACGGCAGTTAGCAAACCAGTGTTACTCTGCGCCAGGGAGGCACCAGTTGAGGTCACTGAAATTATGATTTGCGGTTCCTTGTGGCGGGCTCTTTGCACATTTTCTCCTTGTATTGAAGCACATGGTTCTTCCCACATGCAAATCCCCTTTCAGTCTGTGATCACCTAAGGAGCATTTAGTTTAAAAATTATCTTGACTTACCAGTAAAACCCAGGTAGAGTTATAATTCCTTTGCTAATAATTTTCCCCATTTTGCTCTTTATTGAAACATCATGCCGCTTACTAACTTTGACTCTTTGATGAGTAGATTAAGTTGATTTTTTTAAATGTCTTTCATTGAAAGGCAGATAGTAATTATAACTTATAGTTAAATATGTAATTGGTATTTTTCTCCATGGTCTCCTTATATACCTCACTGACTTGATATACTTTTTTTTTAACTAAAATTTTTTTCTCCAGAAGCTACCTCCCTCAAAAAAAAAAAAAAAAAGGATTTTTGTATTAGTAGAAACACTAATAACCTTTGTGATAAGTGAGGATTGCAAGGACCAGGCAGGTGATGCAGAAATGAAATAGGTCGAGTGCACAGGCCCTCCAGCCGAAAGCTGCCAGGCAAAGGTGTGGGTCCAGTGTTAGGGATCTTCTAAGGGATCAAAACAAACTAGAAATCTGGATTTTTATATGAAATCTCCCATTTCTTAAACGTTGCCAATGAATCAACATGAGAACAATTATTTTTATTATTGCAGTTGCAGTAGTAGTAAATTTTTAAAAATGGGAGGAAGGAGAGGAGGAACAACTGGGGCCTGCAGGGTGTGACCTCTGTGGAGAGATATAAGCAAAGTGCCAGGAAAACACAGAGAAACCCTCCCTGCAGGTAATTGGGGAAGACTTCCCAAAGGGAAGTTGAGCTAAATTTGAGCTAAATTTAGAAGGATGGGTATTGAGGGTGTTGGGATTAAAACCAGAGCTGGACAGCAGTTAAAAAAGTAAAAACAGATCTTACTTAGGAGCTAAGTAAATAAGGGGAAAGGAACTCTAGTGTAGAGCTGGGCTCAGTTCTGGGTACAATAAGAACAAGTGGGGATTTAGAGCCAAGGAGAACAAGTTGGAGAAGAGAGGTGGGGAGAGTCAGTGGAAGGGAAATTACTAAGAGAGACCTCGGGGGTTGGGGTGGATTCTTCCTAAATTGACCACACAGGATTCTCTCTGGAGGCAGGATGAAGTAATCTGATATCACTTGGGGGATGATGGGGCAGGAGGAAATTTGATCAGACACAGAAGCGGGCCTAGGGATGACCAGATATCAAGGGTGGTGGATTCTCCCCAAACTGATTTAGCAGGATCCTTTCTACAACTAGGGTCTTGAGAGCAAGGCCCAAGGATAGAGCCTAGCTGGAAAAGGGCTCAGAGGTTCCCATGTAGAGCCTGGTCTACGAGAGCGTCCTTGTCATCTGCTATGTGGCATAGAGGGGTGTGTGTGTATACATATTATGTGTATCATGGGGGGATTAATAAGGGTGAAGGTTGCAAGTGCAAGGACAGAACTGTGAAACAGTGTGACCTTTTGTGAGACTTTCAAGAAGGTTGGAAAGGATGTGTTTGGGAGGACCACAGTGGAAGAACTGAAGGAAGACACTGTATACTTGGTTAACACATCTAGTTTGTGCCCTAGGGGTTTGAGGAACACTTGGAGACACCCAGGAGGAGAGTGCTTTGATGAGATTTTGTTGTTGTAGACTCACCACTCCGGCCATAGTGTGGAGCGTAGACTGGTGGGGAGTTGAAGAGACCCAACTGTGAGACTCTTGCAATGGTCCAATGAGAAAATAACGAGGTTGAGTGATCAGAAGAGGGGACCCTTCAGAAAGATGCTTTGAAAATGAACACAATCAATTTTGTGACTGATTTGATGGCAGTGGGTGGGGGAGGGCAAGTCATGCCGAGAGGAAAGACACCAGGATTGACTTCCAGACTTGAAGCTATGTTGGGCCAGTCAACAAAAAGAAGAAAAACAGGAAGAGAAAAGGCTCTGAAGGAAAGAAATGAATTCAGTTTTGAATAGCATGTCGGATTTACTTTGGTGGAAAAATCCTGCAGAGAGTTGGAACTGTAGGTCTGAACTTCGGGAGAGACCATGGCTGGAGATATACAGACTCGAGAGTGACTGTCTATGGCTGGGTGAGATCTCCCAAGGAAAGAGCATGGACAGAGGGGAGATGAGGCCCAGGAAAGCATTCACATGGGAAGAACATAGAACACAAATATCTACAAGGAAGACTGAGAAGGGATGGGCGAAGAGGAAGCCCAGAGAGGGAGGAATCTCTGGAAGCATCTGGGTCAAACAGGGTGGGTTGCAACAGTATCATCCTTCCTGGGAAAAAGGAACCTCTGGGAGCAGCCTCTCCTGGGGGACATGTAGTGAATTCGACTGTGGCACCTTATCCGCATACATTTTTATGATAGATTTCAGTAGTTCATTCTTATACTGCTAACTTCGCACTTGTTCCTTTTCCTTTCAGGTTGTTTTGCCCCCTCACCTAGAAAAGATCCGAGACAGACTGGCTGAAAACATCCACGAGCTTTGGGGAATGAATAAAATAGAGCTTGGCTGGACTTTTGGCAAGGTCTGTGTTCCAGTGGCCAGGCTGGGGCAGAGGGTTGGATGGCCTTGTTACGTGGGAGGGTTCTTGAAAGACTGGAATGAGGAAGGGAACCACATGAGCCCAAGCTCACTCCTCACTGCCCCCCGTGTAGCTGTGGCTCCAGCCCTGCTCACTTGTCAAAGTGCGGTCAAGGGTGCTGGGGAGGCCAGCTCTGCGCAGACGGAAGTGGGCGTTCTCCTCCCTTCTTACTTGGAAATGGTTTCTTCTCTTGGGGGAATATTGAGCACTGTCGTTCCCTTGCATCTCCTTCAAAACTCTCATTATTCCTTTTCCCTTCAGAAAAAGCTGTCCTCTCTGCAGGAGAGGCAAAAAAAGCTGATTCGTTGTTTTGGATCAGAATTTGTTCAATATGGTTTTCAGATGATCGCTAAAATTAATAGACAGAGGAGGTTACGGAATCTCTTTGCACTAGAAAGCATTTTTCAAAAAGGATGTAAATTGACTTTGTTCTATGACTTGTGTAAGGTCACGTCTGAGGGCACAAGGATAGGCAAGTCGTGGGGCTTCCTATGACCCTGACACCCTCCAGTTACACACATTCCAGCTTCGTTACTAAAAGGGTCTGCGCTCTAACACTTATGTATTGATGGGGCTTCCATAAAGGATTCACCGTCTATATGACCACCTCTCTGCCTTATGCTTTCATAACACCACAGACCTCTCCTTGGGGGAACTACTCACAGTTGCAATATTACATTTGTTATTATGATTATTTTATTACTGCTCTCTACCCATTAGATTGTATTCTTTATGGGCCTGGGGCTATCCCGGCTTACCACTGAACTCCTAATGTTTGACTCAGTACCTACCATGTAGGAGACACTGGACAAATGTTTGTTGAATGAATGTATTAATTAGTTAATCTCTGGATCTGCACTGTCCAATACAATAGTCATGAGCCACAAGTGACTATGGAGCACTTGAAATGTGACTAGTCTGAATTGAATTGTGCTGTGATTCTAAAATGCCCTCGATTTTGAAGACTTGCTATGAAAAACTAACACAGAATGTCTCAGAAATGATTTCTTATACCAATGGCTTGTTAAAATGTTAATATTTTTAGATATTGGGCTAAATGAAATATATTATTAAGATGAACTTCACCTGTTTGTTTTTGCTCTTGTCATGTGGCTCCTGGAAGATTTGAAATTATAAATGTGGTTCACGTTTGTGGCTGACCTTATATTTCTGTTGGACAATGCTGTCTATTGGAGAGATTCTATAATTCTTTATGTTCTGAAGAATGTTACCGTGCAGGAGCATTTCGGTTCCATGAATTTGGGACAGGCAGAAACATGGCCACCGTGTGTAAAATTGTTAATCTGTGAGAGTATGTTCTGAATGCAGATACTTGAATAGAAACAAATCCACAGAATCCTATGATTTCACTCATATGTGGACTATAAGAAATAGCACAGAAGATCATAGGGGAAGGGAGGGAAAATGGAATGGGAAGTCATCAGAGAGGGAGACAAACCATGAGAGACTCTTAACTTTAGGAAACCAACCTGAGGGTCGCTGGGGGGGGAGTGGGGGAACTGGGTGATAGGCATTAAGGAGGGCACGTGATGTGATGAGCCCTGGGTGTTGTATGCAACTGATGAATCATTGAACACTACATCTTAAAATAATGATGTACTGTATGTTGGCTAATAGAATTTAAATAAAAAATTTTTTAAAAATCCACAGAGCACAAACCACCAGCAACTCAGGGACTGTGTGTATCATTGACTAGAGAGGAGATCATCTATTTGCCTATCAGCAAATAACTGTCTTTGTCTTGCCTGATATGGATCGCCCGGGCCATGTTTCAATGCGTATCCTTTTCTGTTTTCCAGGGCAGTGCCTGTTGTCAAAACTCAAATTATATTTTTCCTTATGTTGTCACCTAGATACGGGATGACAATAAAAGACAACACCCCTGTCTTGTGGAGTTTTCAAAGCTGCCTGAAACTGAGAAGAATTATAACCTACAAATGTCAACTGAAACCTTAAAGTGAGTGTTGAATGAATGTGGACTAAACAGTGAGCGGGTGATTTAATGCCTTGTAACTATACTGCAAAGGTATGTCTCTCGCCTTGAAAACATGATGCATTCTGATAAACGAGCGGGAACGGTGATTATTCACGCCAAAGGAGGATTAAGCATAGTAAAGAACACAGCCACCATTGTTATCGATCAACGCAGCTGCAGGTGCGGGTTCTTGCTGTCCCGCGTCAAGTGGACCCTTGTCCTCTCCCTCTGTTACGTTACAGAACCCTCCTGGCGCTGGGGTGCCGCATTGCTCATGTGAATCCGGCTGCTGAGGAGGAGCTCAAGAAGGTCAAATTGCCCAAAAAGTAAGTGATTTTTTCTAATGATCGAAGACTTCCAAGCTTCAGTGTGAATTTTTTAACTGGGAGGACAGGAGGTTCATGTCAAAGGCAGGTGATGGCCCCACATACTAGCTAGCGCCCGTTGAGGACAGCCCTTCAGTCACTTCGACTACACTGTAAATTCCAGGCAGAAGTCGGCCGGGGTACAAGTGTTCCCAGGCTTTCCGTCTTTCGCTCCTTCGGCTGGGACCTACACCGCTGCCGTTAGTTCTGAGCCTGGAGGTGTGGCTCTCAGAGGGGTAGACAGCCTCTGGCCTGTATGAACAGCAGTTGGCCCGGGAGCTTGAGAATGACTGGTAGGCCCAGCAAACACTCACTCCTCTGGCGTTGGGCCCGTCTGATAAGTCCTTTGTGGACATGGTTGTCTCTGCCAAGTTTGAATTCGGCCCCTAAATCTGCCTGCGCCCTATTCTCCCTCTCACCTGTGCTGTCACAGAGAGGCACACGTTCTCACACGTTCGGACGTGCACTCCCTGGCACGTCCACTGGCTCACTCGCTTGCTCACCCTCCCTGCACCAGCCTTGGGGGCGTGTGCGTTCACACGCAGGTGTCGTAATTAGTTCTGAGCCAAGGCAGTGCCAGCTTTAACCAAATGCTGACCTTCCCCTTCTTCCCTGTGAAACTCCCAAGCTGCCAAGTGCCGCTCACAGAGGCAACTCTGGATGCTGAGAGTGGCACATCTGCGGGCAGAGGCTGGGGGGTAGCCTGCTGACCGGGCTGCTGGGTTCAGCACTCAGCAGTCAGCCCGTGTGGACTCTGCCCGGGACCCGGCATCTCACGACGGTGGATGATGGGCAGTACGTAATGCCTAGAGCAGACCCTGCATCTTAGGCTGCTCGGCAGTTTCTTTGTAGACGTTCCCTGGTCTACAAGTCCGCACATTCAGGTTCTGGCTCTGATGTGCGTGCTCCGTGGCCGTGGGGCCGTGGCTGCCTCCAGACTCCCGTTCCCACATAGCTACGATCAGCTACTTTCTTGCGCGTCACTCACAGCGTGCCCCGGCCCTCTCCATTCATGCGGTGTATCTACCCGGGCTCCTACTCAGCCTTTTCCCATCTTCACCTGAGCTATCAAATGATTGGCCAAATTACAGACGTTTGAGGCTGTGGCTCCTGGACTGAACAGCAAACCATGAAGGTCACCTCCAGCTCACAGATTCTCTGAGGTCGTGATTTTCTTTCTTAATCCCCACAGTAAGGGTTTAACTTTCCGAGACTGGCTGATCATTCTCCACTGATTTAGAAGAAGCCTTGTGGCCCAAGGTCTTGTCCTTGCCACTCTGGTCGTAACCTTTGCTGTTGTGGCAGTGAGTTGAAGGAGCTGTACGTAATGCCGCAGCACAACGAACGTGCCCCCCGTTGGTCAGGCACACAGTAGTTTTCTTGGACATAAGGCTGGATTGCATTGACCATCCGCTTTCTCCAACAGTCTGTGGAATCTGTGACACGCACTGGCAAAAAGGATGGTGGGTGAGGGGCTTCATCTCAGGACTTGAAAGAGAGCTGAGCTGTCTGTTGTGCCAAAGGGTGGAACCTGAGACTGTAGGCTTATTTTCATGGTGTTCTTGCCACGTGCTAAGATCTGGAGTGGGGGAGTCAGACCTGTGCAAAAAGTATTATATATATTTTTACTTGTAGCTATACGATGTCCAATGGCTATAAGCCAGCCCCTTTGGATCTGTCTGATGTGAAGCTGTTGCCTCCTCAAGAAATTTTAGTGGATAAGCTTGCAGAAAATGCACATAACGTTTGGGCCAAAGACAGAATAAAACAAGGATGGACTTATGGCATCCAACAGGTGAGGAGTGCTGGGTTAAGCCTGCTGCAAAAGCTAGGAGATGTGGTCATCCATCAAAATGCCATTTTGCTTTGGTGGGTATTAGATTGGAAGACGGGAGCTGCCCTTGCACTCTATCCCTCATGCCTCAGTGCACTCATTATTTATAGAATCAGGGGACTGGATGGAATTTGTAATGGTCACATTAACATCAACTCTAGGCATAATTCCAATTTTTCAGAAATGTATAGGCTTACCCTTCCTTTGTTAATCTGGTTCACTTACGGGGCGCCTGGGTGGCTCAGTTGTTAAGCGTCTGCCTTCGGCTCAGGGCGTGATCCCGGTGTTCTGGGATCGAGCCCCACCTCAGGCTCCTCTGCTAGGAGCCTGCTTCTTCCTCTCCCAGTCTCCGTGCTCGTGTTCCCTCTCTTGCTGGCTGTCTCTGTCAAATAAATAAATAAAATCTTTTAAAAAAATTTTTTTAAAAATCTGGTTCACTTACGATCATGTTCCCTTGTATGTGCCCCCTGGCTTCATCTTCCCTCATTCCCTGTCTTGCTGTTGGCCTCATGGAGACCTGAGCTTTCATGTCACACTCCAGGGGCAGGGTAAGCCTTCCACAAATCGTTACAGGTCAGCAGTGTTTCTGGGACGGTCCCAGGGATCTACCACTGACGGTGAAAAGGAGGGGAAAGAGAGGGCAAACCAGCCTGCCACGAAGCCTGTGCCCCTTCCTTTAGCCCTTCGGACCAGGATTCCTGGGCAGAGTTCTTGCCTTACACAGGAGACAGCCCAAGACCCAGGGCCCAGCAAAGAATCAGGTGGCACTTAGAGCCCAACTGTCTCTCCTTAAAGTAATCCCTCATCTCCCTTAGTACCTGGGTTGCTCTCAGGGAAGTTCAGGGGCAGTTGCGTGTACACAGGTATATTCATGCCTGAGCCTCCAGCTCTGCACATGTCTGGAAACCAAGAAGACTGCAACTATGGAAATCATGGCAGAAAGGGGGAAGGGGGGGGCTCAAAATAGCACATCAGGCACACTCGTTTATCATGACTTAGGACATCAATCATTGCCATTGCGGCCTTAGTCGTCCCCGAGGAACTGAGGAGGGCTCTAATACAAGGGTGTGCCTACTACAGTGGGATGGACCCCCTGTGGCTCTGCCACCATTCTGATGTTTCTCCGTGAACACAGGTGTTTCTCTACATTGTCTCTCTGTGAAGAGACTGTTGTGAAGAGGCTCTAACAGTTTAAGTCATGGCGTGGTCTTCCACAGGGGAATAGTTACATAAACCCCCATCTGCCTTGCCTTGGGAATAGACGTTTCTAACCAATTTCACTTTATTCACAGGCTGGCGTTATTAAAATGTGGTTTTTAATGCTGGCTTTGAACGTTAGCAAAACCGTTCCATTTGTATTCATTTAATCCTGAAGAGAAGCAGTAAATGAGCATATTGCTAAATATCAAGGCACTGGGGGAAGAGCTGGTAGGCTGAGAGGAGGAAGCCAGGACTGTGGCTGGGAATATGTAAGTGGGACGAGCTCTTTGTAAAGATGAAGTGTATTTTCTCAGAACCTCTCTTCTGTGGCTTCACATAGGATTTGAAGAACAAGAGAAATCCCCGGCTGGTGCCATATGCATTACTGGATGAGCGTACCAAGAAGTCCAATAGGGACAGCCTCCGCGAAGCTGTTCGCACATTTGTTGGTTATGGCTACAACATTGAGCTGTCGGACCAAGAACTGGGTAAGGGGTCAAAATTGTTCATTCTGGTCCCGGTTGACAAAACTGGTCCTCTTCTGCAGAAATGCTGACTTCAAATAAGTCTAACCTGTACTATTAGAAATGATGTTGGTACCAAAGAGCACTAAACTAAATGGTGTATTTTAACAAGGGGGAGGAGGAGGAAGGAGAACCATGTTTAAACTCTGTGATGAGTTTCTATGGTGAGCACTTCTGTGACCCAGGCCTGCGGGGAATACGTGATCCTCCAGCGTAGCTGACCTTTTTGGGGTATTTGGTCACAAAACCAAGTTACCTTTATTTCTCTTATTTACCAAACATGTTAATGTCAGCTTACTTTGGGGCCAGGTCGTCTCATCTCTAAATTGAATTCTAGCGCTGATTAAAATGACCAGCCCCATAAGTGATGAACACGTCATGGCATCCCATACCCAAGGAGTATTACAGGCAAATTAGGGTGGTATTACAAGCTTACTAAAAGGATAGATTTGGCATAAGGCAGATCTGGGTTCAAATTCTTACTCTCTCCTTAGTTTATTGGCTCTGTGACCTTGAACAAGTACGCCTCTCTGGGCCTCGATTTTTTTTTTTTATCTGTAAAGCAAAGACAGTATTACAGACCTCATAGGATTGTTGCTATGTATAGTTTCTAAAGGATCTACCAAAAAGTAATCACTCAGTGAGTGTTAGCTTATATTCTGATTTTGATACGATGATAATGGTGATTATTCTATTAGGAGCAAATGCCATGTTGGGTAGCAGGAGGTCTGTCAGTCTTTGTTGTTGTGAAATTCTTTTGAGGAATGCTACCTAATTATTAAAGGCCCGTGTTCTCTCCTTACCTTCTGCACTCTGTGCTCCCTTCCTTCTCACAATAGCTGACCCAGCTGTGGAGAAAGTCAGCATTGACAAGATCCGATTTTTCCGGGTAGAGCGGTCTTATGCAGTGAGATCCGGAAAATGGTATTTTGAGTTTGAGGTGGTGACCGGAGGAGACATGCGCGTTGGCTGGGCCAGGCCGGGCTGTCGGCCTGACATTGAGCTGGGTGCCGATGACCAAGCCTTTGTGTTTGAAGGCAGCAGGGTGAGTCTGGATAGTGTCTGCATGTCCCCAGTCTAAGTTTCTCTGCTCCAAACATTTCCCTGGAAGTTGGAAGTACCGAGTATCTGGATCTCTGGCTTCAAAGTGAGTCATCACCACCACTGGCTAATTTAGATCAGTGAGTGATCATGACCTAGCTGTGGTCACTTTGCTCTTTGCTGTGATAAAGGGGAGGACTGTGCGCCCACATCCTTTCTGTCCCTTCTGTATCCGCCCGTGTACTTGAGCCCGTCGCCTCCACTCCAGAGGAGGGTCTCAGAGCACACTGCAGGTGGTATGTGCGGGAATCTTACCACTTTGTCCTAGAGCGAGTTCTGCCGGCTAGAGAATCCGACTGGGTCTTGGGAGACTCCGGCAACCTTTTCTGATGAGCCTGTGTAACTCGGTTTCATTTATTTGTAAGATTAGATCACTCCTCCCTGTGAGTTGTCCCTGGTAGAGAGGTGAGTACCTCATGGAAACCAGGTACCACTACCAGTTAGGAGAAATTGCCCGTGGAGTCATTTGTTTAGCTGCATGGGGGTTTGGTCTTGTTTCCCAGGGCCAGCGCTGGCATCAAGGCAGTGGGTATTTTGGACGTACGTGGCAGCCAGGAGATGTGGTTGGATGTATGATTAACCTGGCTGATGCTTCGATGATCTTCACGCTGAACGGGGAGCTGCTGATCACCAACAAAGGCTCTGAACTCGCCTTCGCTGATTACGAGATTGAGAATGGTAAATCCACCACCTTCCCCCACCCCCATTCCAGCCCTATGAGTTGAGGGAAAATCCAAGGAGAGCTGAGTGAGCTCATCTACCTCCTTATTTCGGATGAACCATCCTTTGCATATTTGAAACTCTGGTGACGTACTATCATTTTTGAAGAGGCAAGACAAATAATGGTGATAGCTGGTATGTGCAGCACAAGTATAAGTTCTGAACTTCCAGATAGATTACAAAGCTCCCCTCGGATTCCCTGCCCTGCTCCTTGGCGTGTTAAGGTTTCCCAGTATTACAAAGGAAATGCTAATTGCATATGGACTTAGGCCCTGGGAGAATAGAAAAGTCCATGAATTAAAGAATTATCTTTTTATTCTGATTTGAAATGTCAGTCTGCATGTTTGTGTAATTGAACTTGATGCTTTGATGAGAACCATTGAGACAAAAGTTTGACTTAGCTGTTGCCTTGAATGAAATATGATTTATTCTGGAATTCAGACATGCTGTGAAACCCAAGCACAGTTGCACTCATTGATGGCCCTGAACAGACAGCAGTCAGGGCAGTGCCTCCAGCCACACAGAGGAGCAGTCGGTCCCTCCCATTTCCTGTCTGCATAACTACCTTATGTACAAACATGGTCGGCTGCATATAGGAGAAGGAGCACTGGACTGTGAGTCAGCTGACTCGCTCCTGACAAGCTGTGTGGCTCCTACAGACTCTTGGCTTGACCTCTCTGGGCTTCACTTTCTTCATCTCTACCAGAAATTTAGAGGCTAGACCATATAAGTTGCAACATCCTTCCCAGATAGAGAGTTCTATGGCAGTGACTTAATACCCACTGTATGTACAGCCCTATGCTTGATGCTGGCCCACTCTCTTCTTCATTATAGACAAGGATGAGGCGGAGTAGTTGAGAAGGCAAGAGGCCACTCTGGGTCAGGTGACCTGGGCTCTCCCCCTGCTCTTACCTCTCCACCTGTGACATCTTGGGTTAACTTTATTGAACCTCGTCGCTCCCTCTGTAAATGTTTAGGGCTCCTGTTAGCTCTAAATTTTTGGAACTTTACAAAAAGAAACCATTTTCACCTAGAAAGCTAAAAAAAGAGAAAGCTGCCTAAGCAAGAGCAGCAGAAATATGTGTACCTGTATATAAAATAACATGAATAGTCTTCATTTACAGGGCTTTCAACTTCGTAAAGTCTTACGCTTTTGATGGACACGTGTTATCCTTACCTAACTGTACTCTAAGAGAACTTTTAAGGTTTTTCTATTATCTGGGGAAATAGAAAGGTTGCAAGTCAATGTCTTTTCCTAGAAAGACAAGATGACTGAAGCCAGATGGGGACATATTTTCATGCCTTCTACAAAGGTTTAAAATCAAGGTTTTAAAGAAAGAATCCTGGTCTCGGAGACCTGTGGGAAAGACGTTGCCGCAGAAAAAAATGGCTCCTGTGCTGCTCAGAGGCAGAGCAGAGGAAATGTGTAGGACAGGAGGGCAGTATAGAAGAGCCCTGCGCTTAGGAGACTGACACTGTGCTTAGGAAACCGCTATCTGCTGAGTACCCAGCCCACGCACTGCTCTTGTCTTGAGGCCAGGAGGAGAAGGAAGAACTAGAAGATTCAGGCTCATTCCCAAGGACAGTAGGTCCCTAAGGCAAAAGGAGTCCAAGGACCAGGGACCTTACCTACGAGGCTTTGGCCTCACACAAGGAAGAGATAAGAATCTGGTCAGTTGTACAGAATTATGAGAACTTTGTAAGGTCCAAAGCCTTGCTCCTCAAAGTGTGGCCCACATGTGAGAAATGCAGGACCTCAGGCCCCCATGCCAAACTGCTGACAACATACTCCAGTGGTTTGCACATTGAAGTGTAGAAAACAGTGGTCCAAAGTATGTATCAATGGAAGCAACAGCAGTGTGAAGGGGCTCGTTTTCTCCTTGTGGAAATAAATAACACATAAATAGGAAAAGAGAACTCGTAACACAAATAGTAGGTTAGAAATGGCAAATGATGAACACAGAAAGGAAATTCTGGAAATACAGGCTTGGAACTGAAGGTGAAATAAAGAATCTGAGAAACCCGCCTCTAAGGAGCCGGGTATTCCTGTCTGCGGATATAACTACAGGAAGAATAATAGTGTGAGTAATAGTGTGGAATCGGGAAATGACAGGAAAGGGTGCGAGAGTCTGGAAGATTTGTATATGGAATTTATGGAAGACAAATATGTTAAGATAGAGAAGGTGCAGATGACGCCTCGAATACCAAGACTCAGTCTTTTCATTCAAGAAATTTGTGTTGTCTAACCTGGGCCAAGTGCCCTTGGACATCACTCTCTGGGGCGTGGGAGCCACTGTCGGGTTTGAGCAGAGGAATACTATAAAGAAGAGGGACATTTTACAATAACTCTGCTTTTCGAGATCATCTGTGTTGTAATGAAAGAAATGCCTCCTAGACCTTTTGTGTATTGGGACATGATCTGACCTTCAGAATAACAAAGTCTATTATTAGTGAGCTGTTTTATAATAGAATTGTACCATATTGTGTTAACATATTATGCTGTAATATTGTATTGCACTTCAATAATACAGAGACAAGATAACTGGAAGGCTCTTTGGGTTCTGTGATGGCTCAGGAGTCTGCAGAAGGACAGTTGAAAGGAAGTCAGCATGCCATTCTTTGGTAACAATAGCCCTATAGCAGCTTTCTGCTCTCTGCATAAGGTGGAAAGAGCAGCTCTTGCCTTGAGCTGTTACGAAAAGCAGCTGTTGAAAAGAAAGCATTTTGTACACAGTAGCCCCCATAAAGCAGAAGCCCCTCTAGGTTGTGTTCTGGTTGCCAGCATCCCAGCCTGGATGCCGGCCGTTCCCCCCATGGGAGTGATGCTGGTGGGAAGTTTCTAGTCCTTTGGGGGAAGGAGTGGGGACAGGCATTCTGTTTTCCTCTGGATTATTTATAAATTGTTCTCTCCATCCTCTTCTGCATGGTAGTTGATACACTCTTATCTGTCTCATTAGACGTGTCCTAATCATCGCTCCCTACTCGGATCCCTGGCCTGGACCATCACAGCTCTCTGTGTTGTCACCTCATAGCATCTGGAAGCTCAAAGCTTCCCTGGTGAAACCTTTGCTGTTAGTCTTCTCTTTTATTCCACTTAAAGGAAAGGAAGATAAAATTCTGACTGTTCTGTTAGAGCTCAGAACGTGATGTCTGCCGGATCGCAGCTTTCCTGTGTCTCCCGCACCGCCTCTCCCGCGGGCGCTCCCCGGGGACTCAACTGCTCTGCTGCAGCTTTGGGGGCCTCCCGGCTGTTCCTCCCAGGGCTCGTCAGGACTGCACAGATAACCCAGCTCTTCCGTAGGTGGCAGCGAACGTACTCGCAGAAGGTGTTGCTGCCGTCTGCAACCAGAGAGGGTGCCAAGGGGCCCCCGCCTTCCCTGTCCAGACGGCTGCTGGGGTTCTGAACGCAGCTGGAGCAGGGAACACGGCCCTCGTTTCCCGTGTGGTCTACAAGGCTTGTGACGACCTTCGTGCCGCCCCTGAACTCCGTCTTCCTGAGGCTTAGTGAGAAATGGAAATGAATGGGGAGAGCACGGGCTACTGGAGTGAGATGCTCAGAAACGCCCGGGGAATGGCCTAAGCGCTCCTCTCCTGCTCTAACCACGGCTCTCCAGGATCTCAGTTGTTCCTTTCCCGGTCGTGAGCCGCTCTCCTGCATTCCACAGCTTGGAATGGGGACCCCTTGAAAGGGTCCCCGGTTTAGATTTTCCGGGGAATGAGTTTCCCCACCCCCACCCCACCCCCAGCTCCTGAGTTAGAAACAGGTGGCCCCCTGGCTCTCCCTCTTCCTAATCCCAGAACTAGTCAGGGGACCTTGTGAGACAAATTGAGCAGAACCTGGAGTCCTCTTCAGGATTTAAATGCCTGTGCTCTTGCCGTTCCTCTCTTGGAATAAGAACTCTCTGCACATCTTGCTTCAAGATAATGGCACTCGCAAATTTCCTCCTCAAACCTCTTCAAAAATGTCAGCATATTGGGGCACCTGGGTGGTGCAGTCAGTCGAGCATCGGATGCTTGGTTTTGGCTCAGATTGTGATTTGAAGCTTGTGGGATCGAGCCCCACATCAAGCTCCATGCTCAGCACTGAGTCCGCTTGGGATTCTCTCTCCTTCTCCCTCTGCCCTGCCCCCTGCTCGGTCACTCTCCCTCTCTCTCAAATAAATAAATGGATCTTTAAAAATAATGTCAGCATATTGTTCCTATTAGGCTGCATATAGGGAAGGGCACTTCTTTTCCTCTTTATTTTTCTCTCCTCTTTCTTTTCCAGTTTCATTTGAAGCTAAGGGTTAACTGAGTTGTGTGAAAGTGCAAACCCTTGTTTATGAGAGTCATTGCTCACTCTAATGAATGCCATATGGCCTTACCAAACAGATCTTTTTATCCAGATTTACTCCAGGAAGCTATGTGGCCACTTGAGAAGTAGCCCTTTTCATCTAAGGGGCCGACAGTGCTTTGTGGTTGTGGGTCTCCAGCTGCTTTAATCTGGAGGCCAACTGGTCAATGACATAACACTTAGGAAAAGTGAAGAGAACGTCACAAAGCAAGTTGTTGTGGATAAGAATTAGAAAGCAGGCATCCGGCCTTAGTCCCCATTGCTTGCTCTAGACTGCTTCTCTGGCAGCCTTTTTCACATGCTGGCTCTGCATGCTTACCAGGTGACAGACCTTGAGCAAGTTATCCAGCTTGCTAAGCCTCAGTTTTCTGTTCTGTAACATGGGCATAATAACGAGCCAAATCTGCAGAGCACGAAGCCCAGAGCCCGACACCTAGAAAGTACTTGGTAAATATTAGCTGTTGTGGTTTATCATCCTTGTCCCCCCTCACCCCGCCCTTATCTATCAGGCGGAGTTAGAAGATACCATGAAATTGTAGTGCCTCAAGAAAAGAACTTTTAGAAATGGAAAGATCATACTAGAGCCCCTCAGCCAGATGGAGGGAGTTGATTCAATGTATCTAGTTGTAAGTATTGTTCCCTGGGAGAAAGTGCTGGCACCTTATGAGGATTTATCTTTGCTCTCGGTCCTTTCTTGGTTTTCTGTTTTCTGAGCCAGGCTTCGGATTTAGCTGCTTTTCATACAGAGCTGTCCCAGCTGCATCCACTCGGTCCCAGGTGGTGTCCGTCAGTCTTTCCCCCACAGCTGTCACATCCGTGAGGAGTGCAGCCGTGTCTTCTCTCAGAGCACCTCTCTGTTCCGCTCTCCCCGCTGTCCTGTAGGGATGGCACTTGACTCTGTGATGAGTGCACACGTCCTCTGCCCTGGGACATGACTATTTAAAGCAGGGGCTTCATCCCCTGGAACACCCACCCCTTCACTTGCACACTGGCAGCTGGTCCATGAGTCAGAGTGTGTGGGATCTTGTCCCATTTTGTTACTTGCCCTTCTCATGACCTTGGTCAGGTCCGTTAGCTCCAAGTCTTCAGTTCTGTCCTCAGTAAACTACTGTCCGCTTTGCTGGTAGCTTAGGAATGAAGAGGAGCCCAAGTCCCTTAGAAAAAAAGGCTTCCCACACACATTGCCTGTTTTCCTTCTGCGTGTGTCTTACATCGCTATGGGGCCTGTGACTGGACGTTATTGGTGTGACTTGAGTTATTGAGAAGTCCTCATCCTGGCTTCTTCCCACTCGGACTTCTGTGCCTTCCACGCATGCATTCCACCACCCAAGTCAGTAGAGAAGAAGAAGGGAGAAGACCGATGTTCTTAAGATGTCCTGTCTCTGCTCACATCAGGGCAAGGCTGCTTTGTGATCCTGGCTCCAAGTTATGGCTACTACGGTGGCAGTTTTCTGGGTTGTGTTAGCCCCTTTAGCAGAAGCCAAAATGCGCTCTTGGGAGTAGCGATGTTTTACAGCAGAACATTCGTTCCTCACTAGTCCATTTTTGTCCCTCTTTGTAGAAGTTCCTTGGGATCAGGATAGTTTCCTTCCTTTACATCTTCTCCTAGTGCATCGCAGAGCCCTCTGTTCCAATGGGGACCCAAGAAATGTTGCTAAGAGGCAATGCTCATTCCACCTGATTTCTGAGGGTCCCTTATAAAATTGTGAAAAATCCCTGTCTTCAGAAAGGACATAGTTTCCTCTATCACGGTCCCTGGCACAAAAATGCCAGAAGCATAGCCCTGCACTGGAGGTTGCATGAAGGGGTGCTTATCTGAGCTGTCCATCCACCTGCCCAAGGGCCAGGCCACCTCCTACTCTCAGTCCTCGGCATCCCTGAGCAGAGGCTCTCTGTTAGCCATCACCCACATTGTGCTAGCATTGCATTAAAGCTCTCTTAATTGAAATGATACCAAATGGTATCAAATAGTGTCCTAAATGAGTCGATAGTTTCTGAAAGCAACTAACTTCGCCTGTGAGCGATGTACTTTTCACTTCTATGATTCATCTACATAGAAACTTTGTGGCTCAGGTAATGGGGCATCAGCACTGCCTCTAGGAAGAGTGGATTTTGTCCTCGGTTTCTGTGGACAAAAGCTCTTCTTGTTGAATGTAAAGTCTCCTAAAGTTGGACTTTAAATTTCCCCTTAAACACTCCTGTCTTAGGGGTGACACCAGTTTTCTTTGTAGGGGTTCTAGCCCCTGCTTTAGCCACTGGCCTCAGAGCCCTTCCTCCCCTTCCAAGTGCTCTCACGATGCCTGCCTCCCACACCCTCCCAGGATAATTAGTGCTTTCCCAGCTCTGCTGATTTGTAGGTCCACAATTATGATTTATAAATATCCCACAGACAAGAACGGCAAACAGTTTGAACCTCTGCTCTGAAATATTCTGCATGGCAGGTTGTTAACATGACGAGATGCAGGAATAAGCTTGGAAAGAGACTGTAAGTACAGGAGGGGAAGGAGGAACTGCCCACGGCTCCTGCTTGGGTGGGGGCCATAACAGCAGGCTAGGGGCACGGCAGTTGTAAACAGTATTTTATAAACCAGCAGAGTCAGTGTTCAGAATCAGACTCAACACAGGAAGAACCCTTAGACCACCCATTTCACTGGGGAGGATGCTGAGACATGGGGCTGTTTGCACCAAGTCCTTCTTTAGGGTCCTTGTGTTGTTCTGTTCTTGGCAGCATTTAAAATTTCCCAGGGCCCAATGTCAATTTTAACGAAAGCATAGATAAAGAATTTTACTTATCCTCTTACTGGCTTTACTTTTCCAACTGGTATGTATTCACACCTTAAGAATGATCTCAGTTGGATGATTGTTTCTCCCCCAAATCATGTTGAACCAAAGTCAGTTCTCTTCCCAAGACACAATGGTAGCCATAGACTCTGTGTGACCTCCTGTTGAGTCTGTGTTCCAGACAAAGGACTGTGTCCCACTTTCCTCCTGGACTCAGAGCTGTGAAGAAAGCCAGGGTCTGACTGGCTCACAGCTTCCTGGGATGGTCCCATGGGCTGAAGCAGGCTCTCTTCACCATTCTGCAGGCTTTGTGCCCATCTGCTCTCTGGGACTGTCTCAAATCGGCCGCATGAATCTCGGGATGGATGCCAGTACCTTCAAGTTTTATACCATGTGCGGACTCCAAGAGGGCTTTGAGCCTTTTGCCGTCAACATGAACCGCGACGTGGCGATGTGGTTCAGCAAGCGCCTCCCGACGTTCGTCAATGTGCCAAGGGATCACCCCCATATAGAGGTAATGTTACACTCCGTGGGTGGCCCTGGCAGGGCAGGTGGGCCAAGGCACTGAGCTCCTGCTAATGCTCCTGTCAACAGGCAGCTGCTTACCTAAGTCCATGCCCTGGCTGCCTCCCAGCCGCTGCCTCGCTGGCCCTCAGAGCTGTAATCATGGGCATGTTTCTTGGGGCAGCTCAGTGGCATCTCGCAAATGGCACCCACCGTGCAGAGACATCCTTGCAGATCGGTCCCCGGGCCTTTGGGCCACTGTGTTTCCTCCAGATGTTTCTGTACTTCTGTGGCCATACGAGTACAGTATCCAAAGACCTTAAATGTTGTTTTCCTGAAAAAGTTCAGTACCGGTACTCAAGATGGTATGTCCCACACCTAATTCTGTGCTCATAACACGATGTGTTTTAGGTCTTATTTATTTCTGCAGAACTACTTCCAGCACTTTAAGCTGACATGCAGTAGTTGATGATGATACGCTCATCTTATAGGAGGGAGCTCAGAGGAGCCAGAAATTGTAAGGAGCCTGCAATGGGTCCTGGTTCTACGTCTGCTTGCTCTGTTTGCTGGTGCCCACCATGGTTTTATTCTTGGGTAGGGGAGGGGGCTAATGGAAAGTCAGGCAGATCAGCTCCTTTGAGTCATGAGATGCAGTGGCTTGCTTCCACCTGACAGTAAGTTCCCTTAACTCGCCTTCCAGTGCAAACCCAACAAGCACCAACCCTTAACACTCTCCTTTTCCCCACAGTCTTAAATAGTAGGGACTTTTATTTATGATTTCTAACTGATCAGCACTTGAGAAAAACGGCTCATAAACTTTTAGAGTCAGGAACCCCTTTGACAAACTGATGGAATCCAGAGACCCCGTTAGAAAAATATATAAATCACACAAAAATAGGTAAGTACACTCAGAGACCCCAGGAGAGGAACCAGTCTCTGGAATGTAGGGAGATACTTAGACCATAAGGAAATTATTAGTAGTATAATCTTACTTCCTCTGCCCCCTCCCCCAGAAAACACACACTTTTAAAAAACCCAGTCTTGCTTTTTCCTCCTCCAGCTCTGTCCCTTGCAGTGGTGTGCCCTGACGCTGGGAATCCCCCCAGTATTTAGAGGTGCCTCAACACTCAGGCGGACTGGGGCAAGGCTGGGAAATGTGCCAGGTGGGGGTCGACCCCTCCGAGGGAGCCGTGACGTCTCTCCTGGAGCTTTGGGCTTTCTGCTGTCTTTTTCCTTAGTCTCTTGCCCACTGACAAGGGAAATCTTTGGAAACATTTTCCCTTTAGCCTCTAGCCCCCTGACCTGAAAGGTCATCTTTGGCAGATGCCGTGCTGCATCCTCCAAATACCACCCCCTCTGTTACACCTGTTCTCCACCCTTGATCTTGCAGAAAACTCGGTGGGCGTGTCCTGAAAATGCTCATTTCTCTAGCCAGAGGCAGATCTGTTATTTTCTGTGGAACAGGATCCAAGTAACAGAGTAACAGTTTGGTTATCACTGGTGACAACTTTGTTAGTTCGCAGAAAGCCATGATGCATGGAATAGCAATGAGGGAAGGAGGACCAAGGTCAAGGTCAGGCCCTCAGGTGTGTCAGGTAGGACCCATGGTGTTTCCAGGTGGTGAGGATCGATGGCACCATGGACAGCCCGCCATGCCTCAAGGTGACGCACAAGACGTTCGGCACACAGAACAGCAATGCCGGCATGATCTACTGCCGCTTGAGCATGCCCGTCGAGTGCCACTCCTCCTTCAGCCACAGCCCCTGTCTGGACAGTGACGCTTTCCAGAAAAGGTGAGGGCGAGGCCCCCGGCTCTCGGAGGTTCTCCTCGTGTGTGCTGTACCTCGTGTGTGCTGTACCTCGTGTGTGCTGTAAAGTCAGCTTTTTCTCCCTCTGTTTCTTACTCTGCCTGGGCACGGGTGGGTAGGGTTCTCTCTGCTTTCAATCAGGTGAAGAAATGAGAACGTGTGTTTGCACACGTGTGCATACACATGCACGTGGGGGTTGGTGCGCTGTGTAATCAGGGGACCAGTCGAGCCAAACAGGGTCACATCCAGTGGAAACGTTTCTGCTCTTCTTGAGCCCTCTGGCTCCTCAGCGTCCTTGCAGCCTACAAATCCGGTGTTTCTGGAGTAAAAGGAATATAAGTGCATGAGAGGTTGCAATTATTGTTGCCTTTGTGTGAAACTAAAAGCCTCTAGAAGCAAATACTGCCGTCTTTGTGTAACTATGGCCAGTGTCCAGCCCCGCAGCCGTGTGACTTATAAGTACTATGACATCTTCCTTCCCTAATAAGGGGCATGTTCCTTTCTGTCTTTCTTTCCTTTAATGTCTATTTCTAATCGTTGATGGATGTCTGCCCCTCTGGAGCTGTCTTGTCCGGATTTCCTCTAGACTTTCACTCTCTACCAACGTTTAACAAGTTCAGCTGCCTGCAAGCACAGGACAGGGTATTCAGGGGTATTCCTGCCTCCCTCTAGCTCTGACTTACCAGCCAGGCTGAGAGACAGGAGCGGGAAGTCACCGCCTTGGCTTGCAGTAGCAGATTACAAATGCCCAAGTCCCAAGACCAATTGGGATCGCTCATGTATAGGAAATAGTTTTCTAAACTTGCCTTCATCATTAAAGGTAGATCAATTGCCTGTCAGAGTTGTGGAATTCTCTATACGGCTGAATAACTAAAACATGGATTATCTCCCCCCCCAGGAAACAGATGCAAGAAATACTGTCTCATACAACAACAGTAAGTAAATGTGCTCAATTACAGTTTTAATTATTTGATTCTTTGTTGTGCCTGGTAATATGCCCCTTACAGCAAAGATCTGCCTAGAGATCCTGTTTAATTGCCAATTACTGTGTCTTTTAATATCCATCTTGATGCTTCCAGAACACATCTCCGACATTTCTCAAATGAAGAAAAGAAAGGCAGTTACTCAGTAGAAAGCCAAAGCTCCACCTGGAGCTCCTAATTGGGCGCCATTGTGTGCTTGTGCCCATTGGCCGCCAGGGGCCAGCGCTGCCTTTCTGATTGAAATGAACATGGGGTGGGGGGGGGGCTCTTTCATTTAATCCTTTTGTTTGTTCTCTTATGTAAACTTCTATGCATCAACTCTCCCATCTCTCCGAGCAGTGCCAGGAATAATGTTGAAAGCAATCAAGTGAGAAGCAGGAGCAGGGAACAGTCCAGATAATGGAAGCTGATTTGGTCCTGTTTCTCTAGCTAGACAATAGTCAGAAAGCAACACTTGCTAATTTCTTTCTCTCATCCTTCTTTAGCACCTGACCCCCCCCACCAAAAAAAAAATAAAGAAAAGAAAAGAAAAAAAAGTCTTTAAAAGAAATGCACGTCACCCCTTCTATAAAGTTACCCCTCAATCCCGACGTGGTGGGTTAAGCACAATCAGGAATAACACTGTTGCTACAGCATGTCACACACTTCCTGTGTGCAGGGCAGGGCACAGTGCATGGGACACCGCGTCCCCTTCCCACTTCATTCCCACAGCGGCCCCACGAGATGGACAGTATGATGCACCCTGAAACCCAGGTCAAATGCCCTGCCCAAAGTCACACAATTAGTAACTGCCAGTGGCAAAAGTCAAGCCCCAGTTTGTCTGGCTGACTCTTTTATCTCCTAATCGACAAATTACAAGAGACTACAAATAAAAGTAACCTCATTGAGAACAGCTGTCTCAGTTTCATAAAGCGATGGAGCAGTCCCTGACCTCAGAGCTTTTTTTAGCATAGTGGGACCCTTCCCCGGTCAGAATGATGCCCCCCGAGAACTGCTGTCGTTCTCAACACGGGCTGCCATCGAGCCGATCGATGACCAAGCACGGCACCTTTGGCCACGATGTGAGCTTTTTCTTTTGCAGCGTCTTTTTCACAACTTTCAAAACAACAGCAACAAACGCTTTGCACTTCCCCTGTCCTATCTCTGAGGGCAAGGGCCGTGCCTAGGAGCGGGTGAGGGTTCTGTGCTGGCCATTCTGAATGGCGGCCCCCTGCTTTCATCAGTAGCATCTCTGGGCGAAGGGTGGTAGGTGAAGTGCTCCACTGTCTCAGTGCTAAAGCACCCCAGGAAAGGGAAAAATAAGCCAGGTTCTCTAGTCAGCCCTTCCTAAGCCTGGAGTGGGCTCAGCTCAGCTCTGGAGCAGTGTGCGCTTTTTAAGAAAAGAGGGCCAAGTGGGCTCCGGTATTGGTTTTGTCAGGTCTGGCCCCCCAGCTGGGGGCCACTCACTCCGCTCCGTGGTCTCTCCCCAGCAGTGCTACTATGCAATCCGCATCTTTGCTGGACAGGACCCTTCCTGCGTCTGGGTTGGATGGGTGACGCCAGACTATCACTTACACAGTGAAAAATTTGACCTGAATAAAAACTGTACGGTGACTGTTACTCTAGGGGATGAAAGAGGCCGGGTCCACGAAAGGTAAGGGGGCTCCCAAGGGGCGGGGTCAGCCACCAGGCTCCTCACTTCCCCCTACCCACCAGCTGTCTTCTTTCCCCTTCCACCCAAGACCCCCCAAAAAAGGAAGTGAGGCACACATCCCTGTGTCTATGTAAAAGGAAGTGAGGTACAGGCTTAAAATCCTTCTCTGAACAGGGAGTACTGTGGCAGAAGTGTTATTAGTGAAAATCGAGAGTAATTTCATCACGTGTATAAAACATGACCCAGGGATGGGAGATGCAGATGGCCAGTTGGGAGTCTGTGCTCCCCCTCGGACACTTCTCTGTGAGTTCTGGGTAGGCCCCCATTTCGACAACATCAAAACAAGCCAGAGAAAAATCCCTGGGTGCCTGAAAGTAGTCGATTCAGAAGAAATAAAAAGATGCACCACATCACATAGCAACTGATTGACTCCGAACTCCTCATCTTAAAGATGTAAGGGGTCTGAAAACATAAAGGGCATAAAAGAGAGACCGCAGACTCATGAATAATAACCACTGATGGAAATTAGGGACCTTTGGGAAAGTGTGATTTAGTGTACCCATGCCTCCCACGGGTCTGCTGAGTCGGGAAGGGTGGGGAATGCCACCAGGGAAAGAATCTCTGGCCAGTGGTGCCCCAAAGGTGACCCAGGAGACCAGGCCTTGTGTCCACCCAAGTGAGACTTAATAGAGTCTTTCCCAAACAGACATGTTTGGTGGTGTAATAAGTTGTTTCTCAAGCTGACCTTTATCCCTACAAAGTCAGGAACGTTTTGTAGCTGGTGTTCCTTCAGTGCTCCTGGCTTTTCAAAGACTGGTGGCCAGAGAGCTCACTGAGCATCGCTGTCTTGTGCAGGACCGCGGTGGGAAGGTGGCGAAGAGCAGACTCTGGAAGCAGACTGCCTGGGTTTAAAACTGGGTTCCAGAACTTACTAGAGGTGGGACTTTGGACCACCTAGCCTCCCTGGGCCTCAGTTTACTCATCTATAACATGGGGATGATAGTTCGAGTCTCATAGAGTGATATTAGGGTTAAATGAGATAATACATAGAAAAATGCCTACAACAGTGCCTTGACCCAGACACTGAATAAACATTACTCTTATTACCACCACTGAATGTCTATCCCGCTGCAAGACCCAGAAGAGATGCGATAAACAACATCCAACGTCTTGTTGGGCTGGGAAGGAAGCGTGCGAAAGCAGTCAGAAGACTTTGCTCTTTAGCCAAAGCAGAAGGCAGCCGTGTCCATCCCAACTGGGTTTATTGCTCGAGTTTGCTGGCTCTGCCACACCAGACATTACATGATTTATCTCAGCCTCAGTGACCACATTTATTTTGAGAACCAACAAGTTAGCATCTAGAACAAGACCCGGGAGGTGGTAGGTACTTAGTATTCTTAGTTCTTTGTCTTGCATAATAAGAAGTAAATACAGGATCGATTTTCAGTTTGGAGGCATTTCAAATTTGGGTCCTTTAAAATATGACCAAAGTGTGGCACTTCCCATTCCCACAGCTTCGATACAGTAGGAGTGGAATTCTGTAGTAGGCTTCAGTGGACTTAGTACTCTCATCACTGAAAGGCAGGAATAGGGTGGCTCCGGTTTAACCTTTATGGAAATCTAGCAATGACTGGCACTCTTTGGAAGGGGCATCATGCCCCAGTCTTGCCTGAGGGGCATTCACACTGAGAAACCAGCCCACTGCTGCCCCAAAGGAGAGAAGATAGGAGAGGAGGTGAACAGATGCTCACAAAGGGAATTTCCAGTCTCGGGGAAATTGTATGCTTCTAGAGCCGGAAAGACCCTCGGAGAATTCCGATCAAACCTTTGACTTTCCAAGGTCAGATCCGATTGGCCTTAGGGTGTCGAAAGGGGCTACATTAGGGCATCAGGTATACAGTCGCTCTCTTGTGTGCCTGAGAAAAAGTATTTGTATGGTATTTCAAACAGCTGGTTCCTCAAGTGTTGTGCACCAGGACTGGGCTTAGGAGAAGACCGAATTGTCTGTCTCTTGCCCACAGTCATGGTGACGGGCTCTGAGAATCACCCCTGCCGCTGTGCCACTTCTCCAAAGTCCACGCAGGATTTTCAGTCTTTCAGTTGAGGAATCAGACTTTGGAGCCTCCGTGTCTTTTTAGCTATTACTCTTGGCTTTTAAATATAAATGCCTATGATGGAGTTTACACTGTGGGGGAGGAGGTAGACAGCCAGCTGAGAAAGGCACCCCAAGTTGGTAGTTACTGAAGAGTGCAGGGAGCAGAACTCCAGGGGGAGGGCCAGGCTGTATCTGTCAGGGAGGTAGGTGGGCCTCAGAGACCACTTGTGACCTACTTTGCGATGTGCCCAGGCCTGCCGTCCTAAGGATTGTGGGCCTCAGTTTTCAAATATGTTACAGCCTTTTTCCCTGACCTTGTGGATTTTTGTTCCTGCCTTTTATACCAAATCCCTGTGTAAAACAGCCTGTGGTGGCCGCCCTCTCTGTACCCCCATTTCCTGTCCTGAGGTGGCAGCACTACCATCCCCACGATCTCATTCAAAAAGGATCCAGGAGACAGTTAGCAGAACAGTATGCTCTTTGGACCAAAGTATCCTGATAGATTGCCACATCCCTAAATTGAGTGGTCATGTCTGAGAAAATTGGGTTGAAGCTGAATGAATGTATTTAAGAAAAAAAGTTACTGGGGACTGACTGGAAAGCTTCATTGGAAGGTTTCTGGGGCATTTCGTTCCTGAGCCTTGACCGCACACCGTCCCAGTCCAGATTCTGTGCTTTTCCTCTCTCTGGCTTCTAGTGTGAAACGCAGCAACTGCTACATGGTCTGGGGCGGGGATATTGTGGCCACCTCCCAAAGATCAAGTCGGAGCAACGTGGACCTGGAGATCGGCTGCCTGGTGGATCTGGCCATGGGCATGTTGTCCTTCTCGGCCAATGGGCGAGAACTCGGCACCTGCTACCAGGTAAGGGTGGCTCTGGGTCGGAGCCAGCAGCATCCCCAGCCGGCGTGTGTATGGCTCTACCCCTCACTCTCCGTATTCAGCGTCTCCGCCACAGCATGTGGGGATCATGAGCCCCCAACGTTCACAAGCCATCCAGGAAAAGAAACAGGACCAAAATGACTTCATTCTTACGCAAAGGAAATGGGGGAAAGGTATCATTATTTGCTGGTTGATCAGATAGCCTGGTCGTCTTTCTAGAAGATAAGAAGGCTTTTCTTTGGTGATGGTATCTAATAGGTGATTCATTTATTCCATGAACATTCCTTGTGCAGCTTTCATGTTGCCTGCACTATACAAGACGCAGAGTCCAAAATGTGAGCAGAGAACTCCTTGCTTTAAGAAACTTCTATGCTCAAAATACAGACTCACAAAAAAGGACTAATGTGCCAGGGTGTATCCCTTTTGCAAAAGGGTCATTCTCATCCTTATGAATTCCTTACAGGATCCTTTAAAAACGCATTTGTATAAATGATGTGTTTCATTGACTGTGAGCTCTAATAGAACTGCTCGGGAAAACCATCAATTGCACACATGCAGGCTTACCCATCGTTAACCACAAAAGCTTTACTCTTTGAAGCAGGATTTTCAGCCTTGATAGCCAGGTAAACTTGGGAAATGCCACGTATTATATCCTCTTTCTGATGTTGGCAATGGACGTTAGTGCAGGGCAACTTTAAAAAACACTTTAGAGAGAAACCCTTCTTTCTAACCAAGCATTTCTCATGATACTTAACCTAGAAACTTTTTTTTTCCTTTAACAATAGTAGTTTTCTGTAAGTCTGGAGTTCTACAAAGCATATCTGGAAAAGGCTAAATTAAATTTAATTTCTTTAAATTTCTATGTTCAACTTTCTCGATACTCCCAGGGTAGGTATATGGAGAGTGTCATCCGAGTTCAGAGAAGGAAGAACTCACCTCTATCAAGAGTGGTCAGGGAAATGTTCATTACAGAGAAACCTTGATTATTGAAGCAAAAAAAAAAAAATTCTTCTGTGAGAGCGAGGGGAGGTATAGAAAGGTTGAAGAATGGTGCAGGAGATACCTTCACGGAGATAGAGCAGCACAAGGTGTATTTGAGGAACAACGACCAGCCTAGTAGGGGGCCTCTATGGTGAGCGCTGAGAAATTCATCTGGAAAGATACGGAGGTATTGACAGGAATTGAGGAGCTCCTGAAGGTTTCTGACCAGAACAGTGACACACAGTGTTTAAGGCAGCTTAGCTAACTACACCAGATAAAAAGCACCCCACTGTTGTGTAAATGGGTAAAACCCCAGATTCTAAGTCAGCCCCATGGTCCAGCCTCCAGCTGAAAAGCCTCTTGACAACCCTTTGTCTGGCCTGTGGTTGGAGAGATGGCCTCTAGAGGGGAGAGGTAAAGTAGCCGCCCCAAATCTGAATTGTTTGGTGACCAAGAACAGAGGGACCAAACCCTTCCTGGGTTCTGGGGACAGCATGCCAGCATGGGGGCAGCTGCCTCCTCTCCAGCCCCTCTTCATCCTCCTAGGGAAAAAGTACAACCATCCACACCACACAGCAGGCTGCTCCAGCCCCTGGGGCCCAGCCGGCCACACCCAGCAAGAGGCCTTTGCAAAACCAGGCTTCCAGGCAGAAAGTAAAGTATTAGCCTTCTGGTACTTTCTCGTGATTCCACCCCCTCACCCCCAAGCCCCTGAGAAAATGCTTATATACATCACTGCTGTCCTTCAGAATCCATTAGCTTTTTCCCATTAACTTTTGAAATGAGTTTGACTGAAGGGTCCTCCCCGAGCTGCAGAGAGCCCTGAAGCCTCTAATAACTCTGAAGGCTAGCCGGGCTTCTGAGGTCCCTAAGTAAATAAAGAAAGAGGCCCGGGCCTTGGCAGCTGGAGAGACTCGCCTGCCAGAGCTAGTGCCGTTGAGGAAATGTTGCAACAGAGAGCAGGACCCCGTGGCCGTGTGTATTGGGCTTTCACCGTGGTTCCTGGGTGATGCGGGGCTGGTCCCTTGTCTTCTGGGAGCTGCGAGCTGGCACCCGCCGCCCTAAGAGGCCTTCCTCCGCGGCATGCGTACCCATCCTGCTGTCCCTGCTCGTGGCCCCAGCCCTGCACCCCGCCCCGGGGCACCGTGGTGGTGAGCGGGAGGGTGCCAGGGCTCAGCCCCGGGAGCCCTCAGGAGGAGGCTCACAGCCGGCCAGCCCCCTTGTCATTCTAGGCGAGACACTGCCGTGTCCAGCCGCGCATCTGCTCCCCTGGCAGTGGGATGATGGTGACTCTGCAGCTGTGGCCATTTCCACTTTTCAATTATCTCAAGAGGCGCAGGGCAGCAATATTTACACACTGGCTTTCTGTTCACAAAGGACCAGTAACCAAAATAACGAGAGGAGGGTTCTCTCAGATGGCGTCTCTAGACTGCCGCCCCCCCACCCCCCGCCCCATTAAATAACTGCTATGCAATTGGAAACCTTCTCCTGTCGCACTTTACGTAATCAGGGAGGAATGAGAGATGAAATGTATGTTCAGGAGCTGCTCCTGGGTTATCGCCACCCCAGCCACACTGCTCTGAGAGCAGAGCCAGCTGCAAGACTCAGATTGACGAGGGGGGTTAGCTTTCAGCTCAGGCCAGTGCCTATGCCCTGACTCTCACACATAATCAGAAACAGAATGTCTGTTATTGCCAGGACACGAGAGGTCAGCCAGTGAGAAACACGTACCTTGAATACAAGAGGAAAAACCATGGCACCTCCCAGCAGCCTCCGATCTGGGCTGGTCACATAACAGCAGAGGCTCCCCATCCAGAACGTCAGCTCCTTAAGGGCAGAGGCCAGCTCTCCAGTCTGTTGCCGTCCCTGTGCCTGAAATGGGACGTGGCACCCAGGACGTGCTTGCAAAGTATTTGTTGCCAAACTGGCCAGCTTGGCTGGGAGACCACTGTTATCGTCTCTTACTTGCTTAACAAGTTACCACAAAATTCACAGCTTTAAACCAATACATCTATTATTTCACAGTCCTGGAAGTTTGGGTTCTCTGCTCAGGCTCTCGGCAGGCCAAAATCAAGGCATCTGCAGGGCCAAGATGCCTCTCTCCGGAGGCTCTAGGAGGAATGCACACCAAGATCATTCAGGTTGCTGTCAGGATCCAGTGTGGTTGTAGGCTGCGGTTTGAGGTCCGTTTTCCCTTGCCTGCCCTCTTCCTTCTCTTTCCTCACCTCTCTGCTCCCAGAGGTCCCCGTATTCCTTCTCAAGTGGCCCCTTCGATCTTCAGAGCCAACGAGAGTGGGTCCTACTCTTCTCATGCTTCAATCTCCCCAACTTTGCCTTCGGCCCCCAACAAGAGAAAACACCTTTTTTTTTTTTTAAGATTTTATTTATTTGAGGGAGAGACAGAGAGAGTGTGTGAGCACGAGCGGGAGGAGGGTCTGAGGGAGAAGGAGAAGCAGACTCCCCACTGAGCAGGGAGCCTGATGTGGGACTCGATCCCAGGACCCTAGGGTCATGACCTGAGTGGATGGCAGACGCTTAACCAACTGAACCACCCAGGCACCCAAAACATCTGCTTTTTAAGCGTTCATGTGATTAGATTAGGTCCACAGGGTTAATCTCTCCATTTTAAGTTCAACTGGTTAGTAGCCTTACTTCCATCTACAGAATCCCTTTTGCCACGTACCATATGCAATCACAGGAATAACCCCAGGGGTCAAGAAGACCTTCTAGGATTCTGCTGTCACACCCCAGGTTGCCATTTTTATCCTCCTCTACACCCATCGTGAGCCCACACTTGTGTGTTCTTTTTTGAGTGGTTGAGCGTAAAGTTCTGTTGTTCATCATGGTGGGAGTACAGTCTGCATGGTAGACATAAACCCATCCCAGGGCATCCTAAATGCTTTCAAAGCTCCTCCTTTTCACAGGGGAGTTTGAGGAAGTTTGCAGGGACCAGTCCTAAGGGACCAGAAAACATACCACCCTCTTCAGCGTCTAGGTCCCAGTACTAGTGTGACTTCATTCAGTGTAGAAAACCTTTGGGCTTAAAGCATGTAACTGCCCCATGAGCTCAGATTTGTGGGCTTCTTGCTGGTCCACATGAAGTGTCCCAGCCACCAGAGCTCTGCTCCCTGAAGCTTACAGTGACTTGAGCGGCACAAGTTGTTCTAGATGTCACATATCAAATATCTGAGAAATCTGGGGGCAGCCCAGGGAGGTATCAAATGAAAATTTCCTATTTGTGTCTCTCCTGGCTGCAAACTCAGGGTCTGGCACAAAGCAGACATATAGTAGGCACTAAATCACTATTCATTAAATGTCCTTTACAAAGCTTATTCCACACATGGCCAGGCAATTCCAGCAGCTCCATCCCCACCTTTTGGTTTTACGCGTATTTATCCGTTAGTATCGTCAATGGGTACCTGAAGCATTAGGCATAAACCAAGTGTTTATACCTAGCATGTGAGCCCCTGCCGCGTCCTGGGATGGGATCACTGTGTGCTGGGCGCAAGTCTGGTTTAACCAGTCTGATGACCCGTTTCATCATGAGCAAGTGATAGCCCTAGACCACGTAGTCGTGTAAGTCTCTTACAGCCATAAAAAGCGTGTTCTTTTATAAATCTTATGTCTAAATGCATCGAAGAAATTCATTATTAAAAGGAAGCCTGTAACCAAATACTGTGACAAAAAGGACCCTCTGTATTCGTTTTCTATTACTGCATAACGAATGACCACTGACATAATGACACAACAGCATACCCTTATGGTCTCACAGTTTCCATGGGTCTGGAGCGGGGGGTGGGGGGGCCTCAGCTGGGCCCTCCACTCCGTTTCACAAGGCTGCAATCAAGGTGTCAGCCAGGCTGCATTCTTTTCCACAGCTCGGGGTCCTGTTCTGAACTCATGTGGTTGCTGGCAGAATTCAGTTACTTGTGTTTGTAGGTTTGAGGCTCCATTTCTTGATGGCTGCACCCAGGGGCACCCTCAGTCCCATGATACCCACTGAAATTTCCCTCACGTGGCCTTTCACAGGCTCTGTTACAACAGGGTAGCTTCCTTCTCCAAAGCCAGGTGGAGAGCTTTCTCTCTAGTCGGCTGAGACACAGTCTTATATAATATAGCCAAACCAAGAGAGTAACAATCTCTATACCTTTGCCATATTCTATTTTCTAGAAACATGACACAGGTTCTAGGGGAGGGGATTGTACAAGAGAGTGACTCACTGGGGGCCAACTTAGGGTATGTCCATGATACCATTCCCTAACTGTAAGAATTTCCTAATGTCTCTATTTACTTAAAGGCAAAGGACTTTGGCTGGTAGAATTAAAATCCCTTTTTTTTCCTTCCATGGTCTTCCTAGTCTGCTTAAAAAACCTCAAAGTGGGCAAGTGATAAATGGAGTCCCTGCTGTCATAAATAAATCCACACTCTTCACCTTAGTGGCAGCTAGAAGACAGTCAGTGAATCCCATGCTATGTAACCTAAGAACTAGAATCATAAAGAGTGAGAAGGAGGTGGAGAGAAGTCCAGAGGAACCAAGTAAAACAGGGAGGTTTTAAGAAAAGGAGACAGGCTCTGGAAACAGATTCTTATGTTATTCCAGGGAAACACCTGCCTATAAACCAGCAGTTCTCAACCAGGGGCATTTTTCCCTCTACGGGACATTTGGCAATCTTCAGAGACTTTTTTTAGCTGTGTGAACTGTGGTGGGGGTGGCGAGTCCTACTGACATCTTCTGGGTAGAGGCCAGGGATGGTGGGAAATAACCTACAACACACAGGACAGCCCCTGCACAAAGAGTTACACAGCCAAAACTGTCAGCAGTGCTGAGGTCGAGAAGCCCGGCCGTAAGACGCCCCTTGGGCTTGCTTGATCAACATCCCTTTGCCTTCAGAAATAACACTGAAGTCCTTGCGCCACCCTCCATGATCACCTTCTGTGGGCAGGAGTGATGAATGGTGGTGTTCCCTGCATGCCAGGTGTCTCCAGGCTCTGCGAAGAGCCAGGACATCGCATTGTTCCCTGACCTATAGCAGCCATTGCCTTTGGGGCCATGTTAGTAGCTCCCTGCATGTGACTCTCCCCCTGAACGCTGGAGAAAGCTGTTGGCTGCAGTTAACAGAGAAAATGAAAGAATGGGAGATGATTCGGCCCCAAGTAGAGAGGGTGAATAAGGTGGGGGGCAGTAACAATCGCTACCAATAGGCACCATTCTCAGAATTTCTGAGCAGTGGAGAATGACCCACCAGCTAGCTGTCCTCTGTCAGCTAAGGTTAGAATGGGGGTGTTGATTAAAACCCCCCATGACTTAGCCATCTGTGATTTTATAGTTCTGAGCAAACCTCCCGATGTGTTTTTGTTTCCAGGTGGAGCCCAATACCAAAGTGTTTCCAGCAGTCTTCCTGCAGCCCACGAGCACTTCCTTGTTTCAGTTTGAACTTGGGAAGCTGAAGGTATTGACCTACCCCCTTATCCAAAGGCTCTGATAAAAGAAGCAGCGTTGACCATGAGGGGGAATCCTAGGCCTCAGAAAACAGGGGAATCCCCTCTCATACACCACTTCCCCGGCCCCCTCACTAGGCCCCTATACTTGCCCATGAAATTCTTATGACAGAAGGTAGGTTCTCATTTTCCTTTCTCCCACTTCCGCTGGGTGCTGGAAGAATTAATTAATGCTAACATAACCCATTATGCAAAGTCTGAATTAGGCTGGTAAAGCCTTAGAGGTCTCAGGATTCATTTGTCTCTCTGTAGTTTATACTAACCATACTGGTGATCGCGGGCCAGGCTGTGTTATCCAGCAACTGCGCACCTGTGTTGCACACGTGTTTCCCTCTCAACGCCTTTCCGCCTTGCCCCAGAACGCGATGCCCCTGTCGGCGGCCATATTTAAGAGTGAAGAGAAGAACCCAGTTCCGCAGTGTCCACCTCGGCTGGATGTCCAGACCATCCAGCCCGTGCTCTGGAGCCGCATGCCCAGCAGCTTCCTGAAGGTGGAGACGGAGCGGGTGAGCGAGCGCCATGGCTGGGTGGTGCAGTGCCTGGAGCCCCTGCAGATGATGGCCCTCCACATCCCCGAGGAGAACAGGTAGTGGAGGGGCCCCCAGAGGAGGGGCAGACCTGGCAGGCGGCAAGGAAAGGGAAGGAGCAGCATCCTCATGGCCAAGGGCTCTGCTCAGTCCGTTGACTTCCCAGAAACTTCAGTTTCTGTCTCCGCTTCTCACTTTCATTCTTCACTTAGACATAGCAGGATACTCGCTGCAATATGCCTGCCACAAGCCTTCACCGTAGCCTGAGTGCCTGCAGTCAGGAACATTTCCATCCCTTTAGTTAAAAACTCCAATGTGACCCTGAAATCTATGTTATTAATGACAAGAATGGGGAAAATGAGGCATGGCAGCTTGCTTAGAGAAGCAAGAATGGGCTCCTGGGCTCCTCTGGTTAAGGGGTACTCTTGGATTATGGCCTCTGTTCAATCCTAGCAGTCTCACTTTCTGGCCTTGTGGCCTTGGGCCTTGGGTAACTTACTCATGTAACTTACCTCCGCTTCCTCATGATACGGTAAAATAAATGACCACCCAAAGGACTGCTGGGAGAAACAAATGAAATTGTGTAGGTAAAATCCAGTCGAGTTTCTGTATGTAGTAAGAATTAAATAAATTCTATTGTTAACATATTATCACCCCTTGATCCGTTGGACGAAAAACAAAGTAATGGGGGGTGGAAGGATTTGACACGTGCATGGCAGCCATTTAAGTATTGGGCTGGGTCATGGACTGTGCAAGGCAGACTAGCCGAGGGGAGGAGCAGGAAAAGACAGGGGTCCAGCCAAGTAAGTCAATTGCAGAGGAGGCTGAGATCCATGATGTGGAGCAAGACAAAACAGAAAATCTAAGCAGGGCAGAGACTGTGGGCCCCCACAGATGAGGGAGCCACACACAGACTTCTAAATAGGCTTCTCAGGTCAGGAAGGAAGGAGAAAGTGAATTGATTATGCCCCCTGAACTCAGGTGGGAAAGTGTTTTCTCTCTGGACAAGAATGCACGTGTGTTTGTTGTCAGAGGAAGGAAAGCCCCATGGATGATGGTAGATTGGAGACGGTACAGATGATGTAGGTGACAGATGGACAGAGGGCTTCAACTCCATCTTCTAAGGAGCTCTTATATCAGAAAGCAGACGTCCCCCTTATACCTACAAATAAGAGGACCAAGTCACCTCTATTACACACCTGAAGGTTTGCAGTTTTCCCGTTGGGAGGTTTCCCTTAATAAGGAGGACTTTCATATTTGGGAAACCAGGTCTTTAAGTCTTTCAGACTCTCCAGACTCTTGTAGTTAGAGAAAGAGGATTATCAGGAACTGGGTTATGGACCAGAACTGAGAGAGGAATGATGACGTGCGAGGGAAAGTGGGGTAGAGGCTCTTTCATCCTTCTGTCCCCTCTGCCCTCGTTGAGTTGGGTGCAATCTCTGGGGATTCAAAGAGAAGCACCCCACTGAACTCGGGCATATTTCTCCCCGTGGAGTGGCTCATTGCTCATCCCCCCGCAGGTGTGTGGATGTCCTGGAGCTCTGTGAGCAGGAGGACCTGATGCAGTTCCATTACCACACTCTACGACTCTACAGTGCCGTGTGCGCCCTGGGAAACAGCCGGGTGGCCTACGCCCTGTGCGGCCACGTGGACCTCTCCCAGCTCTTCTATGCCATCGACAACCAGTACCTCCCTGGCCTCCTCCGCTCTGGTTTCTATGACCTGCTCATCAGCGTCCACCTGGCCAGCGCTAAGGAGAGGAAGTTACTGATGAAGAACGAGTACATCATTCCCATCACCAGCAGCACCAGGAAGATCCGCCTGTACCCAGACGAGACCAAGAGGCACGGGCTGCCAGGGGTGGGCCCGAGAACGTGCCTCAAGCCAGGGTTCAGGTTCTCCACCCCTTGCTTTGTGGTGACCGGCGAGGAGCACCAGAAGCAGAGCCCTGAGATCCCCTTGGAGATTCTCAAGACGAAGGCACTGAGCATGCTGACGGAGGCCGTGCAGCACAGCGGGGCTCACATCCGGGACCCTGTGGGCGGGTCTGTGGAGTTCCAGTTTGTGCCCGTGCTGAAACTCATCGGGACCCTGCTGGTCATGGGGGTGTTTGATGATGACGACGTCCGGCAGATCCTCCTCCTGATCGACCCCTCTGTGTTTGGGGAGCACAGTGCGGAGACAGAGGACGGAGCCGAGAAGAAGGAAGTGACCCAGGTGGGGGAGAAGGCAGTGGAGGCTGGGAGAAAGGCCAGCAAGGAGGCTCCAGTCAAAGGCTTGTTGCAGACCCGACTGCCAGAGTCCGTCAAGCTGCAGGTAACTCAGTGCAGCCAGGTTCCTGCCCTTAAAAAGAGCTGCGGAGGGTGACAGTGCAGCCTGGAGGGGAGGCTGGGGCTCAGGGCACCAGCCTCAACCCGGGGTGTAGCAGAGACGCTAAGAGAGCATTCGTTGGTCATGCTTGTTTCTGACATGAAATATACTCCCTAGGTCAAAAGAAAAATACTAACCTTTACCAATAAGCCATGTGCTTTATTTTTAAGATGTATTTGTTTATTTGAGAGAGAGTGCAAGCGAGTGTAGGGGGGAGGGGCAGAGGAAGAGGGAAAGAGAAACCCAAGCAGACTCCACACTAAGCATGGAGTCTGACATGGGGCTCGATCTCAGAACCCTGAGATCACAAGCTGAGCCAAAACCAAGACTCAAGACAGCCAACCAGCTGTGTCACCCAAGCGTCCCATGTGCTTTAGAATTGTTTTTATGGAACTAGTGATGGATTGACCCTGATCTCACTTCTTACTTTTGGGACTAAATGGCTCCTTGGTGAGATCTGTCTGGAAAGGGGGAGGAGCCTTTGGCTCTGGAACAGACCGGAGGAACTGGCTCATAGGGCGGCCACACTTATCACCTGCTCTCGTTTGTTGCCATGTTCTGATCACCGAGCCTATGGAGACCTGTTGCCCTGGCATTCAGGTCAACGGCCTTCTGAGCTAAGGAAGAGTCATGATCACCCAAAGCTAACCCCTCGTCATCCCCTGGGAAACCTCAGCATGTCCTAACGTAGTCTTACCAGGTGTAAGCTGGCATTGGTGATGCACTCAAGATGATAGCTTTTGTCTTCTGGGCACTGAGAAAAGAGAAATGAAAGTGAACAGAGCAGAATAGACCGTACCACAGAGCCAGGCTGGCTCGGGCATCCCTAGCCACTTAGCAGCTCTGTATGCTCGCCAAGTCAGTAGCCTACCAAGGCCTTAGATTTCCAATTTGTAAAATACGGATGATGATATAATAAAACATAATATTCAACTTTATCATTATAAAACACAGTATGAAATTATTTTATCATGAAACATAATAATCTCCAAATGACACTCTCTTACCCAGTGTGATGGGATTGGCAGGTGGTCAATCCAAACATGCATACAGAGAAGCATAACAAATTTTACACAATACCTTCAACAATTTTATTAAGACATACAAGTGTGCTCTTCTGCTGGGGAGCCAAGACCTCTTCTTGAATGTGAGTCCCTGACTGGCGTGTAGAGGCCTCCCTTTTGTGTCAGTGACACCTGTCACACACAGTTTGATGTGCACCATGGCCTGTTGGGGGGTCTCTAAGAGACCGTGGATTTAGAGCTAATTGGAAAGCAACCCAAGCACAGACTACTTCTAGAAACTAATGATTTCCCCCCAGTTTTTTGTAGTTGTCTAACTCACACCCAACTTTTACTATTTTTTTTTAAAACAACTTGCCTTGGGGTGCCTGAGTGGTGCACTCAGTTAAGCGTCCAACTCTTGGTTTCAGCTCTGGCTGGGATCTCAGGGTTGTGAGATCGAGCCCTGCGTCGGGCTCTGCGCTCAGCACAGAGTCTGCTTGAATTTCTCTCTCCCTCTCCCCCTCCCCCCCACACGTCCCCCCTTTTCTCTAAAATAAATCTAAAAAAAAAAAAAAAGAAAGAAAACTTGCCTTTCACAGATGTTCCCTAGTCTTTCACCTTGGTTGTCCCATTTCACCGGCACACGTTCCTTCTAATTAAATGTTGTCACTGTCATCACAAATGTGATGGGCATGTGCTCAGAGGCAGACCTGTGCAGATAAGCCAGAGACTGTCGTGCTGCCTAAGAGCACACCTGCATCAGGGGCTCTGTGGTCTGTGCCCAGACGGCCTGGAGACTGTCTGTTAGTCATGGGAAAGGTGAAGTGGAGATGGGTTAATAGAACTTCTGCTTTAATAAAAACATCTGGAACACACTGAGGTTTAAAGATGGGAGTATAGCAAGTGCCCAGCACGGAGTCTGGCAAATCGTGCTCACTGAGTTGTGGCTGTTGTGCTTCTTATTAGTAAAGGTTCAAATAGTGATAAGATTAGTAACAGTAACAGACCGAAAGAACTAATGCCAGAAAAACAGTGCCAACGAACAAAAAGAAAGATGGAGAGGGGAATCAGAAGTCTATAGTACCCATCATCCAGAGCCAGAAGATGTCAGGAAGGATCCAGAACTCACCTGTGCAATTCAGTGGTGGTTTCTGCATAGAGATGAGAGCCATGGAAGAACTCTCTTAGAAATGCGTTCTCCCTCTCCACAGGCTGATTTATTCTGTCTTTGGTGAACTCATTTTCCTGTTTTTCGCCAGGCCTTAGGATAAAGAGCTGGTGTCTGGATTCAGGCTGACTTGGATTCAAGTGATGGCTCTATGGTTACTGTGTGACCCGGGGCAAGTCACTTAGAGTGCCTAAGTCTCAGTGTTACCCTCTGTAAAATGGGGATGCCAGCTGCTTCACCAATGTATACCAAGTATTGTTAAATTAGCATAAATATACTCTTGTGTTGCAGATGTGTGAGCTCCTCAGCTATCTCTGTGACTGTGAGCTGCAGCATCGAGTGGAAGCCATTGTCGCATTTGGCGACATTTATGTCTCCAAACTCCAGGCAAATCAGAAGTTCCGCTACAATGAGCTCATGCAGGCCTTGAACATGTCCGCAGCGCTGACTGCCCGGAAGACCAGGGAGTTCCGCTCCCCCCCACAGGAGCAGGTAAGAACCTCTTCCTGAGCCTTCGTGCCATTCCTCTGGAAGAACTTGAACCTCACGGAGCAGGGCACATGAACCATTTATGTGCCTGGGGCGGCCATGAGAGCTGTGGGTGATTAAATGACCCAGCACAATGCCAGGGGACAGGCCTGGTCTTATGCTAATGGCAATGAGGAATATCTGCCAATTATCTTAGATGGGGAAGAAAACCCATCCCAAACTGCACGTGGGCATGGCGTCCTCCCCTCCCTTGCTCACTTGCACCTGTTCCCTATCACTGAGTCAAAGACCACATCACTGTCAGGATCCAGCTTTCATAGCAGCAGGGATCCACCATTAGACAAATGTCTGTCCAGTCCTGCAGAAGTGACTACTGTCTGTCAGATCAGACCATGGTCAACCCTTCCCAATGGATGAGAGTGGAGGTGCAGTCTTCCTCATCTAAGTGTCCTACACCCCTTGCCCCATGACCATGACCCTCATAAAGCCTCCCAGCCCCCGGAAGCTAGAAGAACAGGGCTGGGCAAGTGAGGTCCCTTCTGTGAGGTGTTGTCTTCAGTCAGTACCCCCACCTTGTGGTCAGCCTTGCCCAGTTGGGAAGGCTGCTTTGAAGAGACGGAGAGTCCTTGTGAGAAGCTTGCAGAGGACAGGACAGGACAGCTGGTGGAACAGTAGTTTGCATTTGTCCCACTGCTTAGCTGTTCCCATATATCCTGCAGACTGCTTGGCCCCAGTGCCCTCAGTGTTCCAAGCAGAAGATCTTTCAGTGAAGAAATTTGTTTTCGGTCTCTGAAACCAGATCTTTGGATCTTATCTATATTGAATAAGCAGCCTAGCCATAAATTGTCGTCAGTATAATTACCACCATTTGGTATAATGGTACAACTAGATATTTATATTGGCTTATAAATGAACCACATCTCTTGGTTTTTAAAAGATTCACTTGAATGATACTGGCCTTGAAAAAAGTAGGCAGAGCTTCTCATCTCTTTGCTGGAGGCAGAATGAGAAAGCCCTTTCAGCGGACGGGAGGAGGTAATTCGCATCACGCTGAGCGCTGAGCCAGGTGCAGTGAGCCTGAATTACTCTTGAAGGCTTTACAGATGTTGTCAGGCTGCCTTTAGACTGGCAACAGGTGTGTGTGAACATTTCCCGTTTTGTTGGGCAAATGCTGACTGGTTTTGTGAGTAATGGGAAGGAAGAACAAGGTGGTCCGTGGTCCTGTTCTGGCTTCCCCGTCACTGCCTGTGTGGTCTTGGGCAGTTGCCTTCCGACGTCTCAGTATTTTCAGCTGCAAAACAAGGGTGTTTGTATCTCCCTCCCTTCCTTCTTGTGAGGGTCCCATGAGATAATACGTTTAGATTGCTTAGCGGGATACCTGACCTACAGTAAATGTTCTGTACGTGCTGTCATGAGCTTCCGTGTTGGGGGTGTCTGCATTTGCCTCATGCCATGTTCTATGACCCTCTGCCCGTGACTCACTTCTACCAGTGAGTAGAGTATATGTCTGTTTCCTGAGACATCTGCTTAACCCAGCTAGGATATGTTGTCCGTCTAACACTGTCCTCGTGGACATAGCTTACGATCCTGGCTCCTGGAAGTGCCATGCTGGCTCCACCTCTCCTCTGCCCTGCTGCCTCCTTACCTTCTCCTCTGCTGTCCCCAGGGCCTACCAGCACTTCCTCCTTTAGCCTTCCCAGTAATCCAATGGACCATCATTTCAGATTTGTTTCAGACATTTGTAACTTGAGAAATTCTTCCCTAAATGTGTTATACCAATGACTCTTGAGCCGACCTTAGAATCCCCAGAAAGACTTAATAAAACAGATTGCTGATTCCTCCCCCCGCCCCCGCGCCCCCCCGGGCTTCTAATTCAGTAGCTCTAATGTAAGGCCCAAGAATTTATACTTTTAGCAAGTATCCAGGTGACACTGATGCTGCTGGTCTAGGAAAGAAATGAAAGAAGGGACACTAATTGCTATCAAATTCAGCTGTCCCACCGTATTCATTTCTAGAAGGAACCTACTAGCAGAGCTCTCTAAATAATTCAGAATTGAATATCAACAAAGGAGAATTTAGAGCAATTTCAGGGGATGGCAATGCAAAATCACTTGGAAGATGGATGCATAAGTATTAGAATTTTAAAACCATGATATGATTCTCTCATCCTTCTGTAACCTTTGAGGTGAAAATGAAGGTTTTCAGGCTTATATTTATGTAGTATAGAGAGATGAAAAAAACCTATACTTGGGGGTTGTTACCAAGGACAAAAGTAGGCAAAACTAAGATCAGTTCAGTGGCTGTTGGCAAATTAGCCAGGCATAGTCAGAAAGCCTTTGACTTTAAAAAGGGCATCATTAAAGTGTATGCAGTATGGAGCAGAAAATTCAGCTCACTCCCCATTTGGTTTTCTGGCCTGCAGGCTGGTGGGCCCCAGGTTCCCAAGTGTTCTACCTAAGGAATGATCTTTAAGCAAAGAAATTAATTTTTGACTCCCAAGCTAGATCTTCAAATCTTATTTTTATTTAATAAACAACCTATCAATATATGTTGATATAATTACCATGTTTTAACACCATGGAACAACCACAAAAATTACTAACCTGTTTTATGGATATTATTTTATTAAAAACAGTACTTCTACCTACTTCCAAAAAATTGTTTGCAGTAGTAGCTTTAAATAAGAAATAAGGGGGGGGCACCTGGGTGGCTCAGTCGTTAAGCATCTGCCTTCGGCTCAGGGCGTGATCCCGGCGTCCTGGGATCGAGCCCCACATCAGGCTCCTCCACTGGGAGCCTGCTTCTTCCTCTTCCACTCCCCCTGCCTGTGTTCCCTCTCTCTCTGGCTGTCTCTCTCTCTCTGTCAAATAAGTAGATAAAATCTTAAAAAAAAATAAGGATCTTCCTAACAACATTAAATATGGTTTTTCATGGTTTAATAAAAGAGATTGTGAAGTTTTTTAACCTAGAAATCCTAAACAGAAGGAGAAAATGCCTTTGCCTGGTATTCGGGTTACCCTGCCTGAGGCAGCGAAATGGACAACATCTCCTCTAGCTTTGCTTCTGTCCCCCAGATATTCACTGACTTGGGGTCATGGGTCTTTGGAAAGAATTGAGACATTCCCAGATCTGAGCAGGAAATGAATGACTTCATTTTCACCAACTTGTCATTAATCTCTGATAGCATTTCTTTAATTATTGATGTAGGCAGCAAAGCAAATACGTGACTTTTCCATTAACAGAAATTGCCTGGTTTTTTTCATGTTGTATTATTATAGTGGTTGTCATACTTTGAAATACCATTTGCATTCATCACTAGTGGAAATGAGACCTGCCACTAGATCTTTTTGTCTAATGAGTTAATAAACAAGCACATATGTTCCTATACCACAGGTTTCTTTTTTATGGTCTTGATAACTAGATTTCAGTATAACTGTTTCTCTATGTAATTTTCTATATTTTATGGTATGTATTCAAAATAATAATATGAGAAATAATCAGGGTTTCAACAGACCATCAGAATGGTCCATGGCATAAAAATAGTTAAGAATCCTTGAGACAGGGGTGCCTGGGTGGCTCAGTCGGTTAAGCATCTGCCTTCAGCTCAGGGCATGATTCCAGGGTCCTGGGGTCGAGTCACGCATCAGGCTCCTTGCTCAGCAGGGAGCCTGCTTCTCTCTCTCTCTGCCTGTTGCTCCTCCTGCTTGTGTTCTCTCTCTGTCTGACGAATAAACAAACAAAATCTTTAACAAAAAAAAAAAAAGAATCCCTGAGAAAAACTATAAAGGAAAAGATGATAGTTTACACGTTAAAACGTACATGTCAATAAAAAAGTCCTATAAAGTTAAAAGCTCACTAAAACCCAGGAAATATATTTGGAGTTTATGTTACAAAGAGTTAATAGTCTAGGGAGGTGCAAAATACCAATTAATTTTTTAAAAGAAAATTACTCAACAGAAAAATGGAGGAAAAACATGAACAGGAAATTTATAAAATATAAAATAGGGGCATCCGGGTGGCTTGGTTAAGCATTTGACTCTTGATCTGAGCCCAGGTCATGATCTCAGGAGTTCAAGCCCCGTGTTGGGCTCCACAGTGGGTGTGGAGACTACTTTTAAAAAAAAAAAATGGTCCTTAAGTATGGAAAAACAAAATTCAACCTCACCAATTAAATGCAAATTAAAGCAACAGGGATATGACATATTTCACCCATTAAATTGGAAAATATTTGAAAATGTGTTAACTCTCATTACCGTAATGGAGATGGCAAAGTAATACACACTCTTATATAAAATTGGTAATAATGCAAATTGTGAGCCTTCTGGAGGGTGATTTGGCAATTCATATCAAAAGCCATTAAAATACGCAAATCTTTTGATCCAGTCATTTAGCTTGTAGGAGTTTAACCCAAAAAAAAAAAGGATCAGAGATGTGAACAAAAATTATGTAAAAAGAAATTCAAACAAACTTTATAAAGACAAGGAAATGGAAACAATTTAAATATAACTTAACAAATCATTAATTTTATGTACATTTTCATTAGTTGCTATTCATCCATATGATGAAATACAGTGTACCTATTAAAAATCAGTAAAATAAGAAAAGTTCAAGATAAATTGTTAAGTAGAAAATCAGACTTCAAAAATGTTTAGAGTATGATCTCAATCTGCACACATAAAGACTGGGAGATACTAGCTAAACATGGTTTTCTTTGGGCTGTTGGATCACAGTACATTTTCTTTAGGTATTTCCAAATTTTGTGCAATTAATAAATAACCATTATAATCAGAAAAAAGTGAAAGCTACTTTTAAATGTTGGTCATCTTTTCTTTTTAAGATTTTATTTATTTGAGAGAGGGAGAGAGCATGCACACACACAAACAGGGGGATGGGCAGAGGAAGAAGGAGACTCCCCGCTGACCAGGGAGCCCAACACAGGGCTTGATCCCAGGACCCTGAGATCATGACTTGAGCCAAGGCAGACGCTTAACTGACTGAGCCACCCAGGCACCCCTGTTGGCCATCTAAAAGAATTTGAGTTGGACAAAATTGGCAAAGAATGTTAGGTGTCTAAGGCAGGATCTGAGTTCTTTGACCAACACTGAGAACCAACTACCCTTTCTTCTTTGTCCCTCAAAGATCAACATGCTTCTTAATTTTCAACTGGGAGAGAATTGCCCCTGCCCAGAGGAGATCCGGGAGGAGCTCTATGACTTCCATGAGGACCTTCTTATTCACTGTGGTAAGCTTCTGAAATGAAAGCTATTTCAAAGACAAGTCTGTTCCTGATTCCTCCATTAGAAGCTAGTGAGGGTTGGGAAGAAAGTTTTCTATTTAAAGGTGCAGTTAACCCTTGAACAACATGGGTTCGAACTACGTGAGTCCACTTAAAATGTGGTTTTTTGTTTCCATAAATAGAATACTGTACATGTATTTCTCTTCCTTATGATTTCCTTAATTACATTTTCTTTTCTCTAGCTTTCTTTATTGGTGGAATACAGTACATAATACATATAAGATTTTAAAATATATGTTAGCTAAAAAAATGTGTGTGTGTGTGTGTGTGTGTGTTGACTGTTGTCAGTAAGGCTTCCCATCAAGGGTATGTTATTTACAGTTAAGTTTTGGAAAGTCAGAGTTCTATGTGGATTTTCCACTGTGTGGGTGAGTGGCACCTAACCCCTGCATTGTTCAGAGGTTAACGGTACGATACTAATTGCTCAAGAAATTATTCTGCCCAAACTACTTCGGTCAGAGAAGCTATAGGAAATAATTCTGGCATAACATACGACGGAAACTCCTATGAGAAGAAATTTTGTGAGATAGAAGAGAGTGAACAGGATTTCTGAAGAAGGAAAATAATCCATACTTACATAAACCTCCCCCACTTAGATCATTGGACCCTGTTCCCAGCTGAACCAAGATTCTGATCCCCTTTGCTTCTTAGCTTTTGCAGTGATATAAGAATGATAACTTCTTCCTTAAAGATTTCTAAGCCAGCTGTCCCTACTTTAATACATAATTGCTGATTTTAAAGGATTCTCAACATTTGTGCTGCTTCTGCATGGGTGGATTGACTAATGTATAAATAATAGATGGTCTTTTCATTTGAAATGACTCAGTTAACTTTTTCTCTCTAGATACTCCAGAGCCCTCTTGGAGTATAGGTTAGAAAAAGTTAAGTGTGGGGTTTGAAATTACTTGATGTTCTTATACACAAGAAATCATCATTTTAAAAACTTGTCAAAAGACATCATAGAGGTAAATACTTATGGGGAGCTGCCTATAGTATCTTTAGAAGGTTCCAGAAGGGTGGGAAGCAGAGACTTTATGTTCTTTCAATGACTGGGTGGTGTCATGCACTGTTCGAGGTTTTCACTCTGTTCTGTGCCTTGCTAGGCGTCCCCCTGGAGGAGGAGGAAGAGGAGGAGGAGGACACCTCCTGGACTGGGAAACTCCGTGCCTTGGTGTATAAAATCAAAGGCCCTCCCAAGCCTGAGACGGAACAGCCAACAGAAGAGGAAGAGAGATCCCCTAGTAAGTGACCATGCCTTTCAATCGCAGTCCTCCCGGCACAGTGCTCTTCTGTGACATAATGAAGGGAACAGGCTTTCTGACAGCACAGTCGCTGACGCTTCAAAGGTGGCATCTGGGCATTCTTTTATAACTGGTGGTGGTTCCTGTGTATTTGGGGCTCTGCTTCTCTTCCGATTTAAATGACTCACTTTCAGAGTCTTCTGAAACCCGAGGGATCTGTTATTTTGGGTCTGCTCTTGTCTGTCTAGTTAAAAACGCCTGTAAACGGGTTTCTGTTCTTCTTTGGGGTTTCCATTGTCTTCCTCCTGTAGCCATTGTTGTTTCTGTCACCTCTGCTTGTGGTTCCTTAGCATTGCAAATTGCCACCACGAGAAAATTAAATAGTGATACAAGGGGAGGAAAAGAAATAGGATGTGGGTTTTGATGGGGGTCAGTTTTGGATTTTGGCTATGATTTTCATAACGTAGCATCCTAGAGGACTTTGACCTTGAGTTTTTCAACAACACCAGACCTTGTCCAAGTTCATTTCTCTAAGCCTTATGGTAGACACGACTCCTACCATTGTGACTCATGTTGAAACAAGACCATAAGTTGTTCTGTAGGGCAGTTTACTGTCCATAAACCATTAACATTTCGAGAAGAAGATTGTGTATTATATATAATTGGGATGCTCTTTAGTACCAAATTCTGCAAATATTTCATTTGTCTAAAGAAGGAATTTCCGAGGCTTAGCATAGTTGCCTTTTATCTTGTTCCTCTTCCTATCCATTTTGGAACATGCTTTCAAATCAGAGACTAGAGCAGTAGCCAAGCTGTGATTGGTTTGTCTGAAAACACTACTCTGGGGTTCGTACATCTTACTGCCCTTTATATTGACCTTCCATCTTTGTCAGAATATCTCGGAAGGGAAGGCAGCCTCACCATTTTTCCGCACAAGTGCTGAAGCCTCTGGAAAAGTGTGTGGGGTACATGGCAGCACTTGCACTGGCAACCCTTCCTCCGTGCTGTCCGTCACCATGGAAAGGGTAGGTCTTTGATGAGGACGTGCCAGCAGGATTCTAAGGGCACAAAAATGAGTTTAGATCCCCTTTGTGGTTCCTGCCAAAGAAGAACTAAAAATAGACTGAGCTGACCCATATTACCTGCTGAGAGTCTGTTTTGAAAGTGGATGCTTCTTCCTAACGTGACGTGTCATAACTGGGGGTCCCACAAGGTGACCATTTCATGGTAGGTAAATGGAGTCCGATGAACTCACTTGGCTGTGTGAAGTCTCCCTAACTCTAAGAAAGAATGGTGTCCAGGCTCCAGATTGCAGTCTTCAGCACCGCCGCCTCGGGCCTCAGGCAGAAAGACCCTGTTCTGTCCCTTCTCGTAGAAGGTGCAAACGCGGCTGCTCCACTAGGAGACTCCATGTCTTCTCCTCATGCTGCTTCCCTTCCAGAAGGAGAATTGTGAGAGGTTCACACTTTGTGTTATAAGTCTCCTATCCTGGATTTCCAGAAATAAAAATGAAGGTGGTCAAGCTTGTCTGGTTGTCAGCAGATGAGTTCCCTGGCCAGATGTTCCGGAGACAGAAAGTCCCTCACGCAGAGCTGATGTATGAAGAGAAAATCTTGGGAATGGCTTAACTGCCACACCCCCAAAATTGTTTTTAACCAGTGGGATGGAGACAATGTTTCTGAATGCATAGGCAGTTGTGATAAAAGGGTCAAAATACTTTAAAATATTAGTAACTTTGTCCACGTTATTACTTATCTGATTTTTCTTCCTTTACATTTGATAAACTATTAAAAGTGCAGATGATGACATGGGATAGTGAATTGACAATTCATCAAATACTTCACAGGTATCAGTTTACTCCTGGTGGGTTTTTTCACTCCTCTATTGTAGAGTTGGTGAAAATAGGACTCTGAAGAATTAAGGGATAACTTGTTCCTTTATTCTCTCCACCACTACCTGGCTCCAGAACAATTTCCAAGTGACTGAATGTCCCCAGTCCAGGGTAACCAAGATGAGTAAGGCTGGGACTTGCTTCACGTTTTCTGACTCTGGCTCCATGCTCTTTCCATTGTCCCATGAAGCCCCTGACATAGCTATTACAAACAGAATGGCTTTTTTAAACCATCATCTTTTTATCTGGCTTACTACACCTGTGAGGTGACTCACAACTATGACTCACTGTTACATGTAGGAGATCTAAAGCCCCCAGAAGTCAAGATTCTAACATGCCAAAGTTGACCAAGCCAGAGATTCACACTCCCAGTTGTCAGGGTAGGGGTGCAGTCTCTCCTCGATGAGCAGTTGGTGTCAGCCAGATGACCTGCAGGAAGAGTTCAGCTTTTCGAGGCAAGAGGAATCCACAGTGTCCTGAACCTCGTGAGAACCCTGATAGCTGGCTCAGAGTTACGGGGAACTGCCTAAACTATCTCTAAGCCATATTGCTGGTGAAAGCTGTTACAGTCTTTATCAAAACATCATATGATAATGAAGAGGTAGAAAAGATCCAACAATAGCAGCCTGCCATACTAAGTCACATTTCTTTGGCATATCCCAATCCAGCAAATTCCCAGGAAAATCTTTTGCCTGTTAGTTCTAAGCCAGGGCTTCTCACACACTACAGTGGAAGCAGGGTTTCCATGAATATAAATCTGTTGCCACTGAGTTATTCCTCCAGAAGAGACCAACCAGCGATTTCCGCTAAATTCTGAAATTAACCAAATCAAGATCACCTGCCACTGTACAGCTCAAAGTCGGTGCATTCCCGATCTGTCATTCCCTGAATGCTCTCTCCATGGAGATTTTCCCATCGTCTTCTCTCTACAAAGAAAGCTGCCACTTGTGTCTGCTCTTGCCCCATCATTGAGTGGCCTGAGAGCCCTAACCGAAATTCTCTCCCACCTGAGCACTGCAGCTTGTTGAGTGATGCAGAGGGCAAAAGTCTGCTGCTCGCCACAAGTTAAGTCCGGGGCTCAGCACAAATACTTGCCCACAAAATGAGACGGCTCGGTGGTAGGTCCATCTGTGGTACCTGGGCAAAATTTGTAAGCCTGGTCAGAGTCTCTCCAAACAGCCTCCCCCTGTGACGCATGTGCAGACCCACCTTCTCCATGAAGTCTTCTTTCAACCTCATCCTCGGTCCTTCCGCCCCCACCATTTCATGGCATTTCTAAAAGGGCACGTATGACCTTCCACCTTGCGTGGAGTATCTCTGTCCCTGTCTGTTTTCTTTACTGTCCCTGTCTTTGTGCTCGGACCGTACCTTCTCTGTTTCCACATTTAACTCATTGCCACAAATCTGACCTCCAGTGTAGGTTAGTCATGGGAGACTCATGAAGGTGAAGAAAATGAGGACCTTATAAACAATGGAGGAAACAGGTATAGACAAGAAACTTGATATAATCATGAGTTTGGATATGCTAAAATAAAAGTGTAGATAAAATACAGCAGGTGGCGAGAGAGGAGGAGTTGGCCAGATTCCATAAAGAAGGTGGATAAGTAGATAAAGTAAGAAGGGAAAGACATTTTTGATGAGAAGAGCTGCTCTGACAAAGCCCCCGAGTAGAAAAGTCCAGGTCATATGCCAGGAGTGGCAAACAGGTGAGACTGGTTGAATTCTAAGAGGAATGGAATGGGGTAGAGTGGAGGGCTAGGGTGGTGTTAGGACCGAGTGGCTTGGAAATCCAGTCGTGAAAGTACATTCAGCCTTAGAGTGTGACACGTAAGTCATCGCCATGTATTTTATCCTACCTGGCCTTACAGGAGCAGGGTGGGGGTTAACATCTACCTGGTAACCACGGAGTCCTGAGCACCGTGTGAAGCACGTCATGTAAGTCTCGCCAGACGCGGTAGATGAAGTAGGTGATTTTATTCCTATTTGATAGTTGAAGAAACTGAAGTAAAGACAGATTCAGGAACTTGGCAGGGTCACACAGTGGTGGCACGAAAGTTCAAACCTTTGTCCACCTGAGTCTACTTGTCATCGTTTTTATTTATATAATAATGTCTTGCCCTCCCCCCCACCAGGCAGTGGCTATGAAAGGTCCTTGAAGACCAAATGATTCATTTACTCAACAACAGTGAGCTAGTTATGAGCATGAGGCTCTGGACTTGGGCTGCGTGGTCTTTAATTCTTGCTCTGCTACCGAATATCTGTGAGATGGAGCATGTGGCAACTTCTCTGTGCCTCCTTTTCACATCTGTAAAATGGGCGTAGCCCTAATACCTTATTTGGTTGACATGAGGCGTAAGTTAAAAATCCAAAATGCTTGTAAGTGTGCCTGGCACAGAGTACGCACTTAATATTAACTATTTTGGCTATTGAAGTATTTGTCAGTGACCCGCTGTATCTCAGGCACTGTATGAGGCCCCAGTCAGCTGTGCTTTAGCAAGACGGCAATCCAGAGGGTCACAGTGCAGGGTCATCGGGGGTGTGGAGGCCCGCCGGGATGTCACTGCAGTGCTCTAGATGAGAGCTTCTGAGGACTCAGGTAAGTGTGGTGCAGCAGGCAGGATAATGGCCCCAAGGAGGTCCACGTCCTAATCCCTGAAAAGCTATAAGGTTAAATGGCAAAGGGAAATTTAAGGTGTGGATGCAATTAAGGTGGTTCATCCGCTGGCCTTCGAATAGGGAAATCTGGATTACTGGAATAGACCCAAAATAATCACCAGGCACGGTGCTGGGCACTTGCCATCACCTCACCTGATTTATCCTCACAGCAAACAACTAGGTACAGGGACAGCCGGGTGCCTGTTTTGCACGCCAGGCCAACAAAGAGAGCGGCAAAAGAATTAGGACAAAGTTCCTGCAAGAAGTTAGAAGGAGGCCCAGACTGGGGTCATGTTCCATACACAGGGCCCACACTCTTTCAGAGCACCGTGCAGGGGTGCCCTGGCCAGGCCATGGGGCTGGAGGGACAAGAGTGGGGAGCAGGGACCTCGAGGATATGTAGCCTGTTGCCCACCCCATCCTCAATTTCTTCGTCAGACTGAATACACACAGGATCTCAAATAAAAGTGATTCAATTACTTTCCCAGCAGAATACAGAGGCCGCCAGTCCCGAGCCCGTCCCCTGCACCCCAAGTTCGTGTCAGGGATTCCCCTCCAGAACACGTGAGCAGCTGCAGCTGCACCCTGTGCTCTTTTCCCCATCGTCATCATCATCCTCAATGGTCATTTAATCGCGGGAATATTTTTGAGAAAGTGATTATGAGGCTGGTTGACTGATTTCAAAAACAACAGGCTAATTATCTCCATATGATAGATGCGACCCCAGCGGGCCGCGGAGCTGACTGGCGGAATCGGGCCAGGCTGCTGGAGCTCAGCGTGCGGGTGGTGGGCAGGATGGCCTCGGGGACTTAAGGGGTGTCCAGCCCGCTGGGGAAGCAGTCTGTGCAGATGGGGAGGCTTGGGCCAAGGTAGAAAAGCACTGAGGAGGGACATTTAGAAATGGGTTTAGCAGAAATATACATCGGCCACGTGACTGTCCACACAGCCTTCCCTGAGAGCCAAGTTCAAGGCTGCCTGATGGGGCCTGTGGGTCCACACCGTTGTGTGTGGGGGCTCCATCTCCCGTGCTCCTTCTGGGGTGCAGCACTCACTGCCATGGCTGCCTCGGCAGACCACCTATTTACAGGGGTCTTGCCTTGTTTCTTAAATTGGAGCGTTTGCCTACTAAGAGATGAAGTGAGGGTTGGGCTAACACAGCCATGACTGTGGGGGAAACTTGGTCCCTGCCATACCTGTCTTTTCTTACACAGTGGTCGCGTGAATTAAATGCTAATTCAGCACAGGGTCTGACCCACAGGAAGCTCTTAGTGAATGTTGGCACTATTATTGTAATGAGAAGTTGAAGGTTGCAGCAAGCAGCTTGACCTTTTACCCTATTCCCCCGCCAGCGAAGCCAATAAAGGAGACACGTGTACACGTCCAAATTTAAATGCAGAGTTGGGTCGAGCAGGAGCTGGGTGCTCTCGCGGGTGGTCAGCGGCTTGCGGCACAGCCTGGGACGGCCCTGCACCATCGTGCGCTCCCGGGTCTCTGGCAGCAGTCCCGTTCACGGACCCTGATGACACGGGGGGTACACGGAGCAGCTCCAAGAACAGTGCTCCAGGCACTGTCTCTACAGGCCTGTCCTTCCGGGTTCTCTGAGAGCCTTGTAACCTTGTTCTCCATGATCCCAGTAACACCCTCGTTCTTGTGAAATGAAGCCTAAGCGGCACCTGCTACACGGCGGGGGCCAGAGAGGCACCGGGAAAGTACACTGAAATTAGCCTAGGAGTTTTCCAGCTCTCTCAGAGGTGATGGGTTTCACTTTCTCCCTGACCTTCTCTGCTAATCAGTAGTATATATTTGGCCGCTTTGCGAGGCAGACCAGACTTTCAGCCCACGGGAAGCTCTGGGTCACAGAGCAGAGGGCATGAGACCTTCCCTTTCAATCTTACCCACTAAATCAAGAGGGTGTTAGGGTGCCATCTGACCCCTGACAGGGGAGGGGTCCTTTATCTGTCAGCAATCAGGTCAGTCATCAAAAGGTCATCAAGGTCCACTGCTCATCTCCCCCACATGAGTGATTTGTGGTGTGGGGCGATGTCTCGACAGTAGCCACTCACTGTGGTCAGTGACCACTAGATTTGAAGGTTTTGCTTTATTTCTTTGATCTCCAGTTTTAGTAAAAAGCAAGCTGGGTAGCTTTGTAATAGGGCTGGTGGGTATTAAAAGTTGGGGGGTAAAATTCTTGGTGCTCACTACCTTAACCCGGAGAAGCCATAGGTGTTCATTTGCCGTTTGAATAAATTAGTACAACCCTTTCAAGAGCTCCACAGGTCAGGTAGACCTGGAATTCTAGAGTATTAACCCATCTGTGACTTGGTAGAAGTGGGTAGAGACACAGAGAGGTAAAGTGACTTGACCAGGGTCACACAGCTAGAACAAAGTAGCCCACACTCTTATCACTACGTCATCCCTAATTCAACATGAATTTTATTTTGCTAACTTGATCTTATTTGTGAAGAAATCAAGGCTCTGCGAATGTGAATAATCTTCCTAGCTCAGAGTCTGCTAGAAAAGCCAAAGGTTTGTGATTTTCAGGATTTATTTCTGAAGCCACTTCATTGTTTACTTTTTTAAAAAGATTTTATTTATTTATTTGACAGGGAGACAGGCAGCCAGCGAGAGAGGGAACACAAGCAGGGGGAGTGGGAGAGGAAGAAGCAGGCTCCCAGCGCTCCCAGCGGAGCAGGGAGCCTGATGCGGGGCTCAATCCCAGGATCCAGGGATCACGCCCTGAGCCGAAGGCAGACGCTAAATGCCTGAGCCACCCAGGCACCCCCACTTCATTGTTTAAGAGAGTATCTAGCCAGTATAATATAAATTTAAAGCATTAATAAAGATAACAATTTTTCTGGACTTTGTGTAGCTATCGAAAGTAAGCAACTCCCCTCTGGAAAAGTAGATGAGTTTAGATTCCAGCAGCCAAGGTTTGGGTCCCAACTCTGTCATTTACTAATTATGATGTTAGGCCAGTTTCTTAACCTCCATGTTTCAGTTTCCTTGTCTATAACATGAAACTAATGATCTTCCTACCCATGGGGGCAAGGAGTATAAGGGTTCAATAAAACAGTACTCAGTCTAATGTTCCAGTGCTTAGAGGTTGGTACACCTTCCAGCTTCTGAAGCGAATAGACAAGGCGTCGGTCATAAGAACTTCATCTCCACTCTACCATTTCAGATCTTTCAGCAAAAAAAGAGCAGAAAATGCAACTCAGGTAGAGTAGCCAATAAAAAACTTCATCGACTGGCGTACCTGGGTTTTAGAGAGGGAGCCAGCCACTGGGTTGAGTTAATCCCATGGCTCCGCTCATCCTCCCCACAGTCATTCCACGTTCTAGCTTTGCGTTCAGGCTGGCAGCAGGATGGTGGCTGCAATTCTAGGCCTCACGTCCATGTGCTACAGTGTCCAAGGGAAAGTGAGGAAAGTTCTCCTGCCCTGGGACTCAAAGCAAGGACCCTGAGATCACTTTTGAAGAACTTGGTGACGGGCCAACTCATGAACCATTGAGTGTGTCCTAGAAAATAAAATGTGCTGGATGACTTATGTCAGCAGAGCCCACCTGTAGAGTGGGGTTGGGTCAGTTGTCATGGGCCATAAGACGAGAGGCAGCTCTCTGTACAAAATCAGTACTGTTAAGGAAGAAGGCACAAGTACTCTTGAGGCATGGTTGGAATATTCATGAGGTCATGATGGCTATCTTCTTTCCCTTTCATTATGCAGTGGTTGCTGTTAGAACACAGGCAGTTCTAGCTCTTGACGTCCAGAGGGGAGTACAGGCCACAAAGCTGTGTCATGGGAAACTACAGAACATGCCGTCTGCGCTCTGTGTACGGTATCTGAGGGGCCAGAGAAGTTGTGCAGTGCGTGCCTTCTTCGTTTGATGTTGTTCTGGTTTGACACAGCTCGGGGCCAGATCCATGCAGACCCCAGGGTGTCAGCAGCCCTGTCACTCCAGTTGTTTCGGCAAGAACTTAGAGCCGCAGCTCTGTCAGGACCCAGCTTCTGCGAGCTCTTCTCCAGCAGCTCTCCAGTCCGATCTGCAGCCTCACGTATCCTCAACCAGGACTTCCTGCCAAGGGGCAGCGTATTAGTTTTCTATCGCTGCTGCAACGAATTACCATGAACTTAGTGGCTTCAAACAACACGAATTCATTATCACCCAGTTCTGGAGGTCACAAGTCTAGAACGGCTTCAGTAGTTTTGCCTGCCTTCTGGAGGCTCTAGGGGAGAACCCATTTCTTGCTCTTGCCAGATTCCAAAGGCCCCTGCATTCTTTGACTAGTGGCCCCTTCTGGTAATGGTACCAGTCCAACCTCTGCTCCTGTTATTACATCTCCTCCTCGGACTCTGACCCTCCTACTTCCCTCTTAGAAGAACCCCTATGATTATCTTGAGCCCATCTGGATAATTCAGGATAATCTCCCCATCTCAAGATCCTTGATTTAATCACAAAGGCAAAGTGCCTTTTGCCTTATAAGGTAAAATATTCACAAATTCTGAGAATAAGGAGGTGAATATTTGCAGGGGGTGGGGGAGGTCTTTATTCAGCCACCACAGGGAGGAAGAAAGCAGAGGTCAAAATACACTGGTTCTTGATACATGGAAATGATCTGCCACCTGTGAGGGCCTCCAGAGCATGGACAATATACCACAGGCTGACTTGTTAGTCACCTAGAATTTAAAAATAAGTGTACATAATTTAGATGCACATAATTATTTTTCTTTTCCCGTTGTAAGTGTGAGCATTATAAATTGCTTTCTAAGTTTAAACTAAGGACAGTGCAATTTCGTTCACTCACTCTCGTCAACGTAATGAGAAGACCTTTTTCTTCTCAACTGCCCCAGATTTAGGCGCACACTCACAGGACTCTAACACCAGCCTAGGCTGGCAAACCGTAAGCTTTAGGGATTTGCTTTGTCAGTGGCCAACATCTGCTCTTTGATAATAAGCTTGTATTTCAGCACACGATGACCACTTCTAAATTTGGAGATGAAAAGAGAAAATTCTTTCCAGACACCAGCAGCCTAAAATTGTAAACCTACACCGTGAGAAGAGATGCTCTTTTTCTTATTGCAGTCGCCATTGCAAAGCTGGTAATTTGACCATTTAGCAAAGAGTTTTGCCCAGTATAGTGGGTGACTCTGGAGAACTGTCTTGTAAGAGTCACAGAATGTAGGCTTGGGTTCTGACGATCAATAGCAGGTTACAAAATGACAAATGGAAGGAAGTAAACAGCTTAGCAATAAACACTACCCGAGCCCCCAGACTAAGGTACTAAGGCTAACTCTAATTTAAGGACACTTCTAATCCCCTTTTCTCATCTGTAACGTCTGGCTAGTCCACAAATCAGGTCGTGAAGTAGCTATTCTTCTTTTAAAGTGTCTTTCAGGGATCAGGTTTCTCTAAGCAATACAGTACCTTAGAAATATTTCATTTCTGAGTTAGCCTAAACAATTGTTTAAAATGCAGTTTCTAGATCATAGATTTGATATAATTGAGTAAATGTGACTGTCCCTAATTACACTAATTGCAAAAGTAGAGCAAGTAAGAATGTTAATAATTTCTTAAATGAAACCATTTGTAATTGTCAAGGGAACCATGTGTACATGACTTGCTTCACTAAGACATTCTGTTTTCTACGATTCCTTTCTCATCAGAAAACAAATGCTTGGTTAGACATCTTTTTGCTTTTTGAAAAGAACACTATAGCTTTTTATTTTTTATTTTTATTTTTTTTAACTTTTTTTTTAAAGATTTTATTTACTTATTTGACAGAGATAGAGACAGCCAGTGAGAGAGGGAACACAAGCAGGAGGAGTGGGAGAGGAAGAAGTAGGCTCCCAGCAGAGGAGCCTGACATGGGGCTTGATCCCAGAACACTGGGATCATGCCCTGAGCCAAAGGCAGGCACTTAACGGCTGAGCCACCCAGGCGCCCCCACCATAGCTTTTTAAGAACCCGTTAGCTAGACTAACTAGTGCATTTGACAAGGCCTTCTTGAAATGGGTAAATCAGTGCATGAAAATCCTAGAGCTGTGGGGAGCGTGGAAGCAACTTTATCACATGTGGTGGGGGATCTGAGTGTGGTTATGAGATATATGTTCATGTTGGGGGGAAATAAAAGGAGGCCATACATTACAGCTAACAATAGTTAACCTCCCCACCCCACCCCTTACCTTTCTCCTGGGGTCTTTCTCCCTTCTGGTAAAGTGTCTTTTTTTTAAATAATATTTTTTATTAAATTATGTTAGTCACCATACAGTACATCCCTGGTTTTTGATGTAAAGTTCGATGATTCATTAGTTGCATATAACACCCAGTGCACCATGCAAATAAGGTGTCTTTTTGTCATTGAAGGGCAGCATTTCCAAAAAGGAACTTAGAAAAGCAGCAGAAATGAAATCAGTATTTAGTGATAACTGCTCTTGATACATCTGTAGTGATAAGAGAGGTTCAAATATATCTCAAGAATTGACTCCCTTTGCTGTTTGAAAATCCTACCAAATTTGTCAGCATTCCACCATTGATATCAGAAAAATGTAAAAACTATTTACTACAGGGATTGCATGTGTGAATCAGGTCTTGAAAGAACATGGCATTCCACAAAGTAGCCATATAGCAAAGGGTAATGTCTTTCCCGTGAGATCGTTTCATCCATCCCTGGGAGGACCCCTCTTAACTTCGAGATAGAGCTTTTTCTTCCCTATTTCTCTAGTCTCCACGTAATGTGGACCTCTTCGAGAAATATGAAGAGCTTTAGATGAAGGACACGTTGGGGAAAAGGGAGGAAGATCTGATCATTTCTCTAATTTCTTTGGAATGTTTTTATTACTAGAGAAGTTGTACCTTATGAATTGTCTTATTTCCTAAATGTCTTGGACAACACAGTTTTACCCATTACCTTATACTTTCTCATTAAGTGCCTCACTGCGTATATCTGGTTTCCCCAACAAAGCTGCTGCCGGTAATCATTGTGTCTTGAAACAGTTGCATGCAGACTACTTACCTCAGTCTCTACCATTCGATGAGTTAGCTCATTTAGGGGTTGACACAGCTAGAGGTAACTCAGCTGCTCAGATGAGGGTGGCAGGCACTTGCGAGTGAGATTTGTCCTGAGGACTGGATACACAGTGACTCCGGAACAAAGCCTTCCGCAGGTGACAGCCCTTGTTTCTAGTATTAATGAGACTAACATCACTGCTGAAGGATCAGCTAATGTGGGACAAAGAATTAAGTGCATCCCTCTCTGTCCTGCAGCCCACTTCTCTGCGTGCCCTATTGCGCTGGCTGCAAGCAGGCTAAACGAGGCCATGCAGCCTCGGTGTGAAAGCCACACGCCATCCTCCTTGCTCTGAAGATGACCGAGCTTGCACCCAAATTAGTATAAAGAGGGAAGCACCCAGAGCCCTTCAGGCTGGCAGGGAGCTCCCCTTGGTGATGAGGGAACAATGGCCGGGGTCCTTCCTGACTGCCAGGATTCAATTTTCAAAATAATGCTGTTTAATCCTCATTTTATTTCTCAGGGTGAGGTGCCTTACTCATCTTATACTCACATTTAATCTACCTCCCATCCAGAAACAAACATAAAAACCTTCCTAAGTTGTAGCTTTCCACGTTCAGATAGCAGCTACCTGATTGGAATCACACAGCCTAACGGAACAGGGCTCCGTCTTAGCTTTGCTTCCCATCGTGGCCATCACCTCAAGACCCTTTTGTACAGATCAGTGCTTCTCAACTTTCTGGTCTTGAGACCTTTTACACTCTTAAAAATTCTCAAAGACCTCAAAAAACTTTAGCTTCTGTGGAATGTATCTATCAATGTTACTGAATTAGAATTTAAAACTGAGACATTTTTAAAACATTTAATTCATTTAAAAATAACAAAAGCCCCATTACATGTTATATAAATAATATACTTCTGTGAGAAATGACTAAATTTTTCAAAACAAAGCAAAAATAATGAAACAAGTGACATTGTTTTGCATTTTTATAAATCTCGAACGTCTGACTTAATAGATGATAGCTGGGTTCTTATACCTGGTTAATATAATAGGAAGAAAACTGGCCTCAAAGAGATACACCGCTGGAAAGGGGAAGAGTATTTAAATAGCCTTTTTCAGATAATTGTGCTTATTCTTCTTTGGTACTACATCAAAACTCAACAAGTAGTAGGTTCTCGAAGGCTCATTGCCGTGTGGAACCTGAAAGCACATTAAGGAGATTTTTGTGCTTGGTTATGTAAAAACTCATTGGTCTGGCTTTCATTTGAATGGGAATTTTACCCACGAATGTTTTTGTAACATAAGGCGTTTGGTCATTGGGAAATTATTGGTTCTCCAAGTCGTGCGGAACTTCCAAATGTTGACATATTTCATTATATAATATTTTCGAAATCACATTTGTTAATATCAACAATTTAATCAGGAAGTCTTTAAGTCCTGGGAAGCTGTCAACCTCACTGTGGCAGATAAACATCTTCTAAAATTCTAGTTTTCACTTGAATGCTCAAATTATATTATTGGCAACAGATACTCTCCGTCGTTTTCCTTGAAGTGACGAGCTTGCTTGTTTCATTTATAAGAACGTGTCTGTCATTCACCCAATTCTGATGAAGCAGCCTGGTCTGTCTGCCTTCTTTTAATTAAGAAGAGCATTCCATGAGACGAGCAGCCTGTTGAGTGCACAGCTCCGACAACCACACAAGCCCTTCCCCTCAGAGCCCTCTGACCTCCCATTTGCCGTGGAGGTGTTGGAGGCATATTTCCCTTTTTGTCCCCACAGGAGATTAGGAAGATGCATATGCAAGAGTTTATTCATAAAAGTGATAATTTTTGTATTTCATGTGGGACGTCCTTATGTGAAACTGGCACCTTTCTAGGGATATGTTGATGGCGTTTGGAGTTTGGTGCCCCCAGTTGTACCCACATTGCTTCTGCACCGTCAGGCCCGCTGTCAACACACTGAAAAAGGCAAAGAACATCTTAGAATTACTATGAAAACACGTTTGGCCTCGCAAACTACCCGAAGGGCCTGGGCTCTCTAGGGTCTGTGGACCACACTTTTACAACTACTGGTGTAGATGGTACAAGAGTTGACCTTTATGAAGCTCACAATATTTGCCAGACGTGACTATAGGCATTAATTATTTCAATCCTCAGCTGTACAGATATACGAAGAGCCTACCACATTCTAGAAAACATATCCTTTTTAACCTCTGGACCCTGGTACATTGATGCCACTCTGCTGCCGGTGTGTGGGAGCTAATTAAAATCTGAGGAATTTTCAATAGCATTGCTGCCAGGGGTGTAAAGCTCCATCTTCTCAGCCCCAGAGGTGTTCAGAGCTTTAGAAATTCATGGACTCAGCCTAGGCTTGCTTGGTGGGTGCTCGGTCTCTAGTGTGTGTCAGGCCACAGAACATGCTGTGCGTTGAGGGCTCTTGGGAGTATTTCCTCCCCCGCCGTCTCTCCCCAGCCTTCTTTCTTCCCACAGTTATTTTTTCTCTTAGTTTCTGGACTTCATTTCACAATTTGAAACCCCGTCCTATAAGAATGGCTTTAAATGGCATGTGTTCCACCGAATTACATCTGTCCATCGACAACATGACCGTGAGTCTTGCTTTTTCTGTCAGCGTCTTGGGGCCATGTTTTCATTTTAACTGATCTTCAGCTTGGTCACGCACACATAATTGTTTATCCCATTCTCTCGTACTACCTGGAAGGCTGGCCTGGACAGAGAACCCGTGGGGTTCTTCCTGCTCCACTCTTTCAGGTAAAGACCTTTCTCGTTTGCCTTCTCAAAAGGTGTTTTGCTGTAAATGCTCCATTCACTACAAATGTTGGATTTTTACATCACTGTGTGGCTAAGAGCTCACCCAAATCCTGAACTAATTTGAAAACCAGGTTAAGGGGAAACTAATATTTACTTGGTGTCCTTAGGACTCTGTAAAATTCCCTGTTGACAAGAGGATGGTCCTTGAACAGTTCTGGTTGTTGCTTTTCACGTGTGGCAGGGGCTGTGACGTGTGTGATCTCGGCAGAGAATTTGATGGTTAGTGGAGAAAACCATAATTCTTACAGGTCGCGAGGTAGGCTGAAGGAGGAATTGTACTTACAGGACTAGAAAAACTTTCATTGGGTCCAAGAGAGTCTGTTGTACGGTTTCGTCGTGCTTTCATTCCTTACCGTGACTATTACCTGGGAGAAACAGAAATTCTTACATTTACTTGGCCAGTGAGGAATCGGGTTCCTGACAGGAGCCCAGCCTGACCCATGAATAACTGATTTCCCTTCCAGAGGATAGAGATATTACCTAACCTAACAGATATTAGTCAGCAGTCCCTGCCCACTGAGGTCTCTTAGGAACATCTTTTAACTTTGCTTCTCTCTGCTCTGGGGATCCTTTTTTAAGTTTTGCAGCCTGTCTCCCGTCTGAACCTACAACACCCACAGGGCTGATAGACCCAGCAGTAAGTTAAATTCATCCTTTACATCTCGAACTCTTCTGAAGCTTTGGTAACCAAGTTCTATTTTTATATCCTCATGATGAGCCAAGACTGTATGTAGAGCAGACATCTGCCATATATAATGACATGGAGATAGACTAGACTGTTAGACGTGGCACTGGCTACCAAAGGCACCAATCTGAGCTTATTCCCAGTTTCTTCACTGATGGACTGAGTGACCTTTATTGTCCCCTGAGCTCTGCCATTATCATCAGGTCTGAGTTAAGGATCTTGGTGCCATCTATGCCCTGTGGGAATGCGGTAGGCAGAACCAGACCTGGAGGTGATTGTGATTTAAGAGCAGGATTTCTCACCCCTGTCATGGCATTTTCTGGAAGTGTGTGTGTGAGAGACATGGGGAGGGGTGCACAGTGCCTTCCCAGCCATTCTGGCAAGCCCTTTTTTTACGCTGTCCTCCACCTCAGATCTGCATCTCCCTTCTGACCATCCTCCCACACCAGTGCCACTCAGCACTCTTCAGGAGCTGCTTAGGACAACCTCTGAAGGTCCCCCAGCTAATCCAGTCCCACTCCAGTGACCTTTCCTTTACCTGTGCAGCCAGTGGTATTTCTGTGCAACCCGTATGAGCCCTGATAACTTCCAAATTCAAAGCCATCCTGGCTTTTCTCTTGACGCTTGTGAAAGTGGTCATGAGGCAATATTCACTGACCCCTCCTGAAGATCCAGGGCAACACAGTCCATTCAAGGGGCTGATGGTCAGTGGTCCAGCTGCAAAGTCTTCAGACCTAATAGAATGTTCTCCATCCAGTTCTCTCCATCTCCTAACAGAGTTTTATGCGTATGTCATCCAAAATATCTTCTAGAATTCTTGAATCGATGGCATGGCTTACTCATGGTATGTGGTATATTTAAAGTACTTGGGGAATAGTTTCCATGGAAGAGAAACTCTAGGGCTCAATATCACTTGACTCTAAAGAGCCAGTGACCAGTGTCACCTTCTCATGCCTTTGCCACCCCCCCACCCCAGAATTAATTACTCCCCACTCTGTCCCATGGCACGTGCACATTTTAGTATTTATTACACTGTGTTATAAAATAAAGACGGAAAATTTTTTTTTATAAAATCAAAATAAAAATGTAAAGAACTGGGTTGTGAGCCCCTGAAGACAAGGACAGTATCTTACTTAATCTTCTATTTCTAGTATCAATTCAAACGTCATTTAATCGAAATAAAATATTTAGTACCTTCAATTCAAAATTGCAATATTCTTGTAGTATGGTTCACATGTATGTCTTCCGATGATATATTTCACTTCTCTGCATGCTGTATTCCACTCTTAGAGTGTTTTAACCTTGACCACTGATGTTGTGTCCTTGTCAAATGGAGGGGCTGAGATACACAGCTCTCTCTCCTTGTGCCGTGACAGCCACCGTACCGGTCCTCCCCATTGTCCTTCCAGCAACCTTGAAGGAGCTCATCTCACAGACCATGATCCGCTGGGCCCAGGAGGACCAGATCCAGGATGCGGAGCTGGTCCGGATGATGTTCAGCGTCCTCCGGAGACAGTACGACAGCATCGGGGAGCTGCTGCAGGCCCTGCGGAAGACCTACACCATCAGTCAGGCCTCCGTGAGCGACACCGTCAGCCTGCTGGCCGCGCTGGGCCAGATCCGCTGCCTGCTCAGTGTCAGGATGGGCAAGGAGGAGGAGCTGCTCATGATCAACGGGCTGGGGTAGGTCATTCTCAGTGAAGTGCGAGTCCCTCAGGAGAACTTCGGGAGGGAAAACTGGTTTACCTGGCTGTATAGGTGTTCCAGAATCCAGTTGTATAAATCCGTGTGTGTTGCCATCCTGATTTCACTCCTCATGTGGTAACATTCTTGGTGAATCAGTCACCTTTGAGGACTGGGGAGACCAGACTGCAGGCTACCGAGGCGAAGGGACGTTGCCAGGAGGAGTGGGGAGGAGCGGTGGGGAGAAAAGCCGTTATTTTGTTTGTGTCTAAAGAAAATAGCCCCAGGGAGGCAATGAAAAACAATTCAGAGGAAGGAACAGTGTGTTCAACTCAACAAGAGAGACATGTTTTGAGCAGTTGAGCTTTTGACTGGAACTCTTCTGAGACTTTCCTCTGAGAAGCTACTGGCTGGTCCCTCCCTTTGCATGGGACTAACCCAGAGAGTCATTTTTGTCAGTCCTGCAAGGCACCTTTCCCCAGAACAGTAGCTCACAGCTCTTCCTTAGAATCCATGCTGTCAAAAAGATAGCATTTTAGGCATCAAAAAGATTTCCTTTAATTAGGAGGTATAGTTCCATTGTGTGGATGAGAAAACCAAAGCCCAAAAAAGTTAACTGACCAGCCCACGATGTTACTTGATTAAAATCAAGAACTGAGACCATGACCTGCCTGCTGCTCCATGTTCCCTCCCACTGCCCCAGAGGCAGCACACTGAAGGAACCCTACCCGAGGCCCGAAGAGGGACTTTGAGGATCCCGGGGTTGGGGCAAGGGGATGCTCTCATGCCTCAAATTCATTTCCAAGGAAGAGTCATGCATGTACTGGAAATGAAGAGACTCTTATGGGAGAAGAAAACTGCAGAATTAGCTTCTCCCCAGCCCTTGCAGTAGACATAGCAGCAGTGAAAACAAGTGCTGTGTCCTCTTAACAGCGGCCCACACTCGGGAGAGGGCACAGGCCGAGAGTCGCCACCCTGTGAGGGGTTACACAGCGCGTCACAGCTGCCGCTGCATTTTGATTTGCCTGCAGCTTTATTATGTGTGAATTTATACCGAATGATTTCAAAATACATTTATGTTTCATTGTTTATTTCACTGGCTTTTGAGGACTGTTGCCCAAGAATGTCATGGGCACCTAATACCAAGCTGCCTTTAAGAAAGGGGTACGGCCCTCTCATGAAGAAAACTGAAGTACACAGAGACATAGATATAAGGATGAGAAAAGAAAAAAAAAAAAGTAGAAGACCATGAGTACATGGAGGAAGAGAAATCCAGTAGTCCGGGCTGTCTCCAAACTATTTCAAGCAAAAAGACGAAGGGAAGGGGTGCTGGGTGGCTCAGTCTGTTAATGTCTGCCTTCAGCTCAGGTCATGATCTCAGGGTCCTGGGATCAAGCCCTACATTGGGCTCCCTGCTCAGTGGGGAGCCAGCTTCTCCCTCTCCCTGCCTGCTGTTCCCCTTGCTTGGGCTCACTCACTCACTGTCTGTCAAATAAATAAAATCTTTAAGAAAAAAAAAAAAAGACAAAGGGAAAACTGTGTAATATGTCATTAGAAGGAATTGTCTCAAAGAAAGAAAGTATTCATAGCAATGAAAAAGCACAAAATACTCCTATCAGCTAAATGGCACTCCACATGTATTCTGACTGACCTGGTACCTTCTTCATACCTTCCAGCCTGTTGCATTTGCATTCCTTCACCCCCTGTCTGCGCATTTGTGTGTCCTCACCCGTGAATTTTCACAGCACTGATAGAAGCAAGTGCTGAAGCCTCTGTCCCGTCTTTCCCGTAGAGACATTATGAACAACAAGGTGTTCTATCAGCATCCCAACCTCATGCGAGTCCTTGGCATGCACGAGACGGTGATGGAGGTGATGGTGAACGTGTTGGGCACGGAGAAGTCTCAGGTAATGCTACGAGAACTCAGCCAGAACCTGACCCCTGCGCAGGGTTATGTGGTGACTTGTTAGAAGCCACGTGGCTGGCGTCCATTGCCTCAGTGACCCTTCCCAGGGAGAGGGAGGGATGTGCATAAGGCCGGGAAATAGTCAAGGGTCAGGACAGTGCTACTGAATGGAATCCAGCCAGTGTAGGAGCTCTGGTTCCTGAAGCTCAGAGCTTTTCCTGCTCGTTCCACGAGGCTGTTCACCTGCTAAGTTCACTTCCTATATACTCTTCAGCCCGCTCCTTCCAAGAAGGAATTCCTCCGGGTTCCACTTAGGAGCCTGGTGTGTTTTGTGCTGGGTCGGGAGGATGCTGCTCTAAAGAAGAACAGGATCTTAACGATCCTGGCAGCGTTCCCTCGGGAGTGCGCGTGTTTGCTCTGTGCGCCGAGCTCCTGAGGATATCGGCTTTCCTGGCCAGCCCTGCATCACAAGCCCACTGTCAGGGGGAGCTCCCTGGGCATTTATCCTAATTTGTGTGGGGTACTCCTCAGACTTAGGGTCTGAAGGCAGTATATTGGAGGATGTTTTTAGATGTTGGAAATTCCAGAGTGCCAGGGTCCTAGGAGTGAATGATTTGCAAAGCAGTTTCACCAGTATTGACTTGCTTCCTTCTGGTCCCTGGGGAAAGTGGACCCTCTGCAAGAGAGCCCTGAGCAGATGTCTGCATGCCTCAGCGAGCAGGTAACATGTAGGTTTCGGAACCTTACTTTTGAGAGAGCCCACCCTGTGATTCTAAATGAGGAAATCAAGGGCTTTCTAGGATCCAGAGCAAGGTTAACACAGACACCACTTACTGAGCATTATTGGATCAAAACTCAGATGTGGCCAGGCTCTAGAGATGTTAATTACTATGTTAAGGAGAGAAGCCAAGTGCAAACAGCAGTAACATAAGACCGCATCTCGGTGCTATATTGTAAGAATCAGATTGCAAGTGCTGTGGGAGCCCATTGGAGAGTAGTCATCAAGGACAAAATTAACTAGGGAAGAAAAAAAAGTGATTGGGGAAGGCTCAACAGCCTGAGAGGGCAATGCTCGTCAGGCTCCCACATCCCTAGGGGCCTGCCTTTACCTAGAGGACTCGGGTCTGATATAATGTTGGGCATTATTTGATAATCACCCATCTCCCTTTCTGAACTTTCTCATTGGAGTTCTGTCCATTCCCTTCCCAGGTGGAAACCATAGTCTGATGTAGGGTCATGCAATTTCATGTGACATCAGAGGGTGTCTAGGATTCTTGTTTGACTTCTTTTTCCTTTGAAAGAAAGATATTTCAGGAACTAAAATTAGCTCTCAATATTTTGGGAAGCCTCTTCTCAGGTGTCCATGCTCTGTCTTGGAATAAGCGAATAAGTCTTGGAAAACATTGGAAGTAAGAAAATTCATTTTCCAAACCGTTCATAGCTTACACCAGTATTGACAGGTGGACGTCCGTTGATGGCACACCCTAAGACTCTTGGAGGTCAGACTTTTCAGAAAGGACTCATGATGGACTCTTTTCCTTGACATTCCCTCCTTCTCCCTACAGATTGCTTTTCCAAAAATGGTTGCTAGCTGTTGCCGCTTCCTCTGCTATTTCTGTCGAATTAGCCGGCAAAATCAGAAGGCCATGTTTGAGCATCTGAGTTACCTGTTGGAGAATAGCAGTGTTGGCCTAGGTATGTCATGTTATCGCTTCCACATTTGGGCTTGGAGGTGACGCTCCCCCTGCTGACTGCTTAGGAGGTAAAGGGAAAGAAGCTACATACCTGCTAAGGTATTTTTAAATATAAGAAAGAACCTGCCTGATTTAAAAATAAATGAAATGATGATATGATGTGTCTGCTGTCCAACCTAAGGAGAGATGTTGCCACCCACCAGCACTGGTGACAGATTTGTGTTGGCATAGTCACATGTTTTACCTTGTCTCCCTTGGGACCAGTGGCTCATGGCTTATGAAATGCTGCCTGAGATTGTAGAGAGAGTCTGGGGACACCGATTCCCTACCCCCAGCCCACTCTGCTGACCAGGGAGCAGTGCTAATGAGACCAAGGTCTTGACAGGCTGGCTGTCGGCTGCATGCTTGCCCCATCAGCCAACTAGCCAGCGCTCTGCTAAGCTGGAAGGCAGACTGGCCAAGAGCAACTGTGGATAAACAGCGTAAATCCATCAGCACCACTAGAAAAGCAACACAGTGTGTATGCCTTACTCACTGTCCTGGATGTAAACCAAATGAATCTGTGAAAGACGCAAAACCACACCTACATCCATGTGACATCTGACGTCTCAAGTTTCTGATTTATCAAAGGCAATCTCAGACTGCCAACCTTTTATTTAAAAAAAAGTTTTTCTTTATTCTAGCCCAAGAACCCAACAAAGGAAAATCAAAGACAACATTGGTGACCTGATGTAACTATATGAGCTAATGCTGTTTGAGGCTGTGTTTAAATTCTGGGTGGTGGCCCCCGTAATGGCCAAGTCGTTTGCGCTTAGTTGGTTAAGTGGCACCTCTACCTTTTGAGTGATCACCGAAGTGGGGCCCCCAAGAAGTATCATGTTACAAAAGTACTTGAAAATACACGGCTCCAGCTAATTCTGTGAGCTGGTTTTCTAACTTACTCCATGTTCACAACCAATAATGAGTGTGGGGACGAGGATAACAAAGCTGTTCTTAAATTGGCCAGGCAGCCCCCTCTGAACGGTGGGACCCAAGTTTAGTGTGTTTGCTGCCCTCTCCTGACCATGATGGGCACTGCAACTACAACTCAGCCCTGGGCGGCCCCCATCCCTTTCTCTCTCCTCTCTTCCTCCCTCAGCTTCCCCTTCGATGAGAGGATCTACCCCACTGGATGTGGCGGCTTCCTCTGTGATGGACAACAACGAGTTAGCGCTGGGCTTAGAGGAACCAGACCTCGAGAAGGTAACTGGCCCTGAGGAGACAATGTGCTTGCTCTCTCCTGCCTGCAGCACAGCCAAGCCAAGGAAATGCAGACCAAAGACTGGGTCTCCATCAGAATCTCTTTAGGGCTCCACGGAAATGTGGTAGAAAGTGAGTAACCGGCAGCAGCATGATAATTAGGACCAGAGCATCTCCTGTGGGCGGGGAAAGCCAGCTTCAGAGACTTGGATACCTGGATGTTTGTGTTCTCTGTATGTGGAGGCCCAGCCTCACTGGTCTACATGGAACACTACCAGAGACCTGCAGGTCCTCATAAAGTTCTGTGTGATTGAATTTTTAAGTCCACACACCGAGGCAAGAAACACGACAGAAAACTGTATAATCAGTATAGGGACAAAGAAGGCCCACACATCCTTGGCAGGTACAGAGGATGCAAAACTGAGCTGCCTCACATGGGGATTCTGGAACGCGCCCCCACTGGTGGTGATGACGGGAGGCTGATTCACCTACATCTTTCCCCGTTCGTTTTGGGGCTGTTTCCTTGACTGGGTGGCTGCCAAGATTCACAGTGCACTCCGAGTGTGAAGGAGACGGATGTGGCAAGGGTGAGGGGGCAAGTAAGGGGTCATCCACTGAATAGTGGGTTTGGAAGCACCTGGGAGAGGCGCCGCTCACCGTGACCAGGGGAGCAGGGAGGTCACTCGGGAGAGTGACGATCTGAGGGAAGAGTAGAAACCAAGCAGCCACACCATTGGCAAAAGTGTACCAGGAATGTTTGAGGTTCAGTGAGGAGAGCATGGTGTGTTTGAGAACTGGGAAAGTGGATGTGAGGGATCACAGGGTGCTTGGGGAGTGAGGAGGGACAGTAGGGAACTGGGCTTGATGCTGCCGTAACCGTTCACGGTAGAAGTTCAAGCTGCTACAGGATCACTATGGGCCTGGTCCCACTCTGAATTAACTCACATGACCATGACCCTCAGAACATTTTTGTTAGTGCCCTCAGTTATAAGGGAGGAAACTGAGGCATAGAGGGGCTAGCTGGTGTGCTCAGCATCGTGGGGTTTGTTAAGTGTCAGAGCCAGGATCCAAAAGAATCTGGCTCCAGAAGCTGTGTTCTTACCTATTCAATGCTAGGACCTCTCCGTAGAGCCAAGAGCAATGGAAACCATCAGAGGGCTGTAAGCCGAGGAACGGCACAACATGACTTGTATTTTAGAAAACACAGCCTGGTTTAAGCGAGAAGAGCTGACTGGATCTGAAACAAGACACACCCCCTCTCATACACACACGGATTCAAATGTTCTGCCACGCAGCAGTACATCGTGTGATAGCTTTTCCACAAATGTCACGGATATTCTGGTCTGCTTCTAGTGAGACAGACTTCTGTCAAACTCTGCTCCACATCCATTGAAACAGCAGGCAAGAGCTCAGTGGTTTGGGACGCCTGGGTGGCTCAGTCGGTTAAGCGTCTGACTCCCGGTCCCAGCTCGGGTCATGATCTCAGGGTCGTGAGATCAAGCCCTGTATCAGGGAGCGTGGAGCCTGCTTAAGATTCTCTTTCTCCCACCCCCTCTGTCCCTCCCACCCACCACTCACTCACACGTGTGTTCTATCTCTCAAAAAAAAAAAAAAAAAGAAAAGCAAAAACAAACTCCGTATTTTAGTTGGTGAGTTAACTGATGCCTGTGTAAAAAAGTGGCTGATGGTCCTCTTAGAACAGGACAGTGCCATGAGATTTAGTACTCAGTACCCTCCTCAGAGCTGCAGGTCAGCTTTTGAAATGACCATGCTTGACAAAGACCCTAAGCTTCCCTAGGAAGATGCAAGATGGGATAAGGAAAGGCCAGGAGGGTGGGAAAGGGGAGCAAGGGGGACCCAGGGAAATCGGTAAAGGGGCAGGATGAGGTCTGCTGCCCCATCTTGCAGTGGTTCCAGCAGCTCAGTGGCTCAGCACAGTGCTACAGACTTTATTCAGACTAGTGTCAGGATGTCACCGAAGTATGGCTCCTAGGAGAGAAGGGAAAGGAGAGGGAAATGCTGCTGTTCTTCCTTTCCATTGATCACAGCAGAAATTAGGTCCCTTATTTCAGTGGCCAGTGAAATGTGTTGCACCTGTAACCTTGAAAACACTGCCTAATTCCTGACTTTATTGATGTTTTCCCGACATTTTCAAGGCCAAATCAAGTCCAAGCTCCAAGCAGAATAGTATCATTACTGGTTTAAGAAGGGAAAAAAATGTGATGATTGTTTCGTATGGGTTGTGACTTAGATTCATTATTCTTACAAAAAGACTTAGAGTATTTGACATCAGCGAATACATGATTCATTTGAAAACCATTTATTGACCATGTGCTATGTGCTGGGCTCTGGGGATTCAAAAAGGAATGACTTTGAGGATTTTGCAGCACCGTGGATTCTCCCCTTCTCCTTGTACACAAAAAATGTCAAAGGCTAAATCAGAATAACAACTGCATTTCAAACAAAGGTCTATTTGCCAGGCTTCTTTTTTTTTTTTTTTTTTGCCTGACACCTTCTAAAAAGTAGGCAAGTTCTAGACTATTCTACAAGATCACAGGGCTGAGATCCAGTGACCTAGAAGCAAAGAGAACACTATCAATCCCAGCCCTTAACTGGCCATGGCCCCTCACTCACCACCCCAACCTTAACTTCTCGGCTTTTGACATGAAATGCAGAACTTAAGTAGGGATCCCCGATTTGTCAAGGGCCCACTCAGAGTCAACAAGTGACTGAATATTTTGGTCTTGAAATAACATGGCCAAATGAACATGGCCCACCTGGACCCATATCTCCTCAAATGCCCCCTAGTTAGGCCTGTGTTTATTATTTTTTTAAGATTTATTTATTAACTTTTAGAGAGCATGTGAGCACACATGTGGGGGGGGAGGGGCAGAGGGAGAGAGAGAATCTCATGCAGACTCCCCGCTGAGCGCAGAACCCAATGTGGGGCTCAATCTCATGACCCTGAGATCATGACCTGAGCCAAAATCAAGAGTCGGATGCTTAACCTACTGAGCCACCCAGGCACCCCATTAGGGCTGTGTTTAAATGGCAGTTCCCTCTTGCAGAACTGGGAAAACCAAGGAACTGAGAGCTCAGGGAGTATTCCTCCATAACAGCGATAATCAGTCCTGTTGGTTACTTGGAAACAATAATGAATTGGAAGTTCTGGTTTCAAACCTACTGAATTATGAATTTAAAGGTTTGGGGGTCTCTCTTGCTTCTAGAAGAATGAAAGCCCTTCTGTTCCCAGAATTTTATAGGCCTAACAGCTATCTTGTGAAAACTTAGACACTTACTTTTGTTCTGTTTTTGGCAGGTGGTGACCTACTTGGCAGGCTGTGGCCTGCAGAGCTGCCCCATGCTTCTAGCCAAAGGATACCCTGATGTCGGCTGGAACCCTATTGAAGGGGAACGTTATCTGTCCTTCCTGAGGTTTGCCGTCTTTGTGAACAGTGAGTCCCAGATTTTTCATGCCTTTCAGATCTGGGATAGCATAAACTTGGGTACAAATAAGGAAAGAGAGGTCCTTTGCATTTCCTTCTGTCTATAGGTGGCAGCTGGCCGAACAGTCTCAGGGAGAATCAGGCCAGAGAAGGATCAAGAATAGCGTCCGATGGACAGCGTACCGAGCTCTAGTGCCAGATGCAGCAAGAAAATCGAGGCAGAGGCTAGGGCTTTTCACTGCTTTGTACCTCTTCTCTCAGTAAAAGAGGGGATTATTAATATCTTCATCTCTCCTATTTCACAAAGCTAAATGCAGCTGTGCCTTCAGATGCTTAGGCTGTTGGATGGATGGATACATGCTTGCATAAAAATTAAGAATAAGTAAATAACTATAAAAGGTAACTAAACTAGCAGGAGAGTATTTTTGTGGCAACCCTAAATACTATTCTTCTTAACACAAATGACTTCCCATTTATAATGAATTCCAAGTCTACAAAAGTTCTTCTTTCCCCAAGTATAATATACCGAATATTGTGTAGAATTAAGTGGACTACTTTCTTGAAAATGTACCTTGTCTCCCAAGATTTTGTTCTAATACTAATTCACTTATATTCACATGGGGATTATGATCCTTCTCCCTTCTCCCAGTTGGCAGTTCCAGGCTAACAAATCCAGCCTGGCTCATTACATGATTGCAAAGAGGGATTACAGCTCATGAGCAATCATGCCAAATGTTCTAAGAGTTTGTCTCAAAGTATATTGCCACGATGAGATCATCGTGTTCCCATGTACTTTTCTTGTCTCCCTTCATCCCTGTCCCACCTACTTACTTTCCTCTACTCTAATACACTCTCCTCTTAATATTTGAATGATTTCCATCATCCTGGTTTTCCCCTTTTCTTCCTGGGTTTCATCCGACCGGATTCTTGATCACCTGTCTTCTGCTGCTCTGCTCATCAGTGTCCCTATCCGTTCATCACCAGCATTACTGAATTCCATTTTCTTTGCGGCCGGTGTCAGTGAATCCTCTAATAGTCTGTTCCACTTTCTATCCAAATGACCGCATGTCCAAAGTTAATTCAGGGTTACTGTGGTAAAAGGGAAAATTTTTTAAGTGGTTTTTAAGGATTCATAAATCTCACTAAATTATCTGAGTAGACTGTGTGACACAGACCAAATCAAGCCAGGACTAACATATTCATTCATCTTGGGCCCCTTCACAAGATCAAGAGCTTTGTAAGTCATTTTGGTGGGGCCGTCTGTAGAGGTTATGAAGGTAAAGGGAATCCACTGCCTCTGTTCCTATCAAGATTGCCCAAATCCCAACACTTGCTTATCCTGGTAACATATGACCACATTGAACTAAACTCTAGACCAAAATGTTTAGTCTGCCCCTTTGCTTTCAGATTGTTTTATACTTGTTTCACATACTGTCTATAGAGAAATTTCATAAAGCAACAAACTCTAGCAAATTGGCCCATTAGTAGGAAAATATGTGCATTTTATGTTTTTAAAGGATTTATTTATTAGAGAACATGAATGGGAGGGGCAGAGGGAGAGAGAATCTCAAGCAGACTCCATGCTGAGCACAGAGCCTAATGCAGGGCTTCAATCCCGGGATCCTTAGAGCGTGACCTGTGCCGAAACCAAGAATTGGATGCTCAACCAACTGCACCGTACAGGCGCCTCGATATGTACATTTTAGTTTAATGTCTATTGTGTTTCTGTAATATAAAGGCCATGTTTGGTTTTTGCAAAAGATAAATAGCTTCTGCTTCCCAAAAATGTATAGTCTAGTAAGGGGAGTAGGCATGAACAGAGATCACTATAATAAGTAGAGTAAGGCAGGGACAGAGTCTTGTAGGGCTTCCTCAGGGGAAACTCACATCCTGTTGAGAAGATCAGACCAAGCCTCATGGAGGAGGTGATATTAGAAATGAGCTTCAAAGGGTCAGATTTCCCAGATGCACACATGCAGGAAAGATGACCCATCTGGGGAGTGGCATGAGCAGCTGCCTCAAGACTAAAGCATGCTATGCTCAGGAAATAGAGTGATCTGTTGGTCTGGAGGGTAGATAGGTAGGTGACAGTGGCAAGAGATGAGGTTTAAAAGGTAGGTAGGCAACTATACCAGAGAGAACCTAAATGCTAAGCTAAAAAGTTTAGATTCAATGTTCAGAGTACTGGGAAACCTTTTTAACTGGAAAGAGACTGACAGTAACCATTTAGAATTTCTGTGCCCAGGTTAGAATAATGAGTTTCTAAATGATAATGGTGGTGGTAGGAATAGAATGGGGAAGATACATTTGAAAGAAATTACAGAGACAGTATTTATACAACTAGGTGATGATGGTGATTATGGTGGTTGGGCTTGGTTGTGTTGATAAAAAGAAATAGAAGTCACATTAAAGCTTAGAGATGTAAGCATAGGAGGAAAAGAAATAAAGATGTGAGGGGCACCTGGGTGGCTCAGTTGGTTAAGGATCCGACTCTTGATTTTGGCTCAGGTCATGATCTCAGGGTTGTGAGATTGAGCCCCATGTAGGGCACCATGCTGGGCATGGAGCCTGCTTGAGATTCTCTCTCCCTCTTTTCCTTCCCTCTCCCTCTCTGGAAGGAAGGAAGGAAGGAAGGAAGGAAGGAAGGAAGGAAGGAAGGAAGGAAGTTGGGAGGGAAAGAGAGGGAGGGAGGTTGGGAGGAAGAGGGGGAGGGAAGGAGGAAAAAAGAAAGAAAGAAAGATGTGAGAGGAAGAAAATGGTTTGTGATAGAAGATAATGAGCTTGGTTGCATTCAAAACAACCATTCATTGGTTTTGCAGTGCTTGACTGCAAAATGGGGATGCCCTGATTGATGTTATAGGCTAGAGATCAGTCAGTTAGCAGATTGGGACTGAAGAGACTTGCAGATCATCTGAAGTTGAAATGGTGGGAGTAGGCTGTCCCAGGGGAAAGCACAAAAGAGAGAGAGAGAGAAACGTTAGAATCTTCTTGAACCCCTAAAGAAGGAGAAAGAGTGCTTTAAGCACAGCAGAGTGATATGGAAGACTTTAGGCTGGAGAGTGGAGGAGTGTCTGGAGTACAGATAGAGCTCTGTCACTTACTAGCTTTGCAAATTCAGGCAAACTAAAACTTTCTTAGGCTCAGTTTTTTTGTGTGTGTATGTTAAGTAGAGATAACAATAGTATGTACTTCACAGAATTGTTGTAAGGCTTAAATGAAGTAATCCATGGGAAACAGATTAGCACAGTGCCGGAAATGTAGGAAACCTGCAGTCATCATAGTTGTCGTTGTTGTTCATGGTCTTTACAAGAATATTAGGGCATTTGAAATGGGAACACTCAAATAGATCCTTTAGGGATCTGAAAGCCCTTTGTAAGTTTTCATGTCTAGAAGTAATTAAAAAGAACTTTTCGTGGCCTCTACTCAGCAGTGAAAGATAAAGGTGTTATAGACTATCATGGTGGTAGGTGGTAAGAGTTGTCATGATGGGTAATGGTAGGGGGTGGCAGGTGGCAAAAGGGGATGTTGGTGGGGTGGTGATAGTAGGCAGTGTTTGACGAGGATGTTGGGGGGATATAATGGTTGAGTAGTGGTCATAGCAGGTTTGGGGGTGATTGAGGTGGGTGGTGATTAGTGCCGAGAGGTGCGGTGATGGTTATGGGCAGTGATGCATGACAATGGGGGGGTCGTAGTGGATGTTGGTGAGATGCGGTTTGGTGGTGGATTGTCATAGCGGGGTGTGGGGATGACTGGTGGGTGGTAGTGAGTGATGATGGAGTTGGTGAGGATGGTGGTGGTGATGATAGCGGCTAACCCTTATTGAGCACTTAGCATGTGCCAGGCACTGTTCAAAGCACTTTTGGACGTATTAACTCACTTAATACAAAAGTCCAGTGAGGGGCGCCTGGGTGGCACAGCGGTTAAGCGTCTGCCTTCGGCTCAGGGCGTGATCCTGGCGTTATGGGATCGAGCCCCCACATCAGGCTCCTCCACTATGAGCCTGCTTCTTCCTCTCCCACTCCTCCTGCTTGTGTTCCCTCTCTCGCTGGCTGTCTCTATCTCTGTAAAATAAATAAATAAAATCTTTAAAAAAAAAAAAAAGTCCAGTGACATAGGTATCTTCTTCATCTTACAGAGAAGACCCAGTTGCTTAGAGGGATTAAGTACCTTGCCCAGAATCACATAGCTAGTAGGATATAAAGCCAGGATTTGAACCGGAGCAGTTTGGCCCCAGAGGCCAAACATTACTCACACGGTTGCACAGTGTTGTCTTGGTAGTACAGTCTTTCTAATGAATGAACGAAGAGAAACAGCATTTTCTCCTTTGAGCTGTTCAAAAATTGTGGCATTATTTAATTACTGTTTGGTACTAATGTTTTTTAAAAAACTTTTTAAAAGCCAAATCAAAAGCTCTTGCTATATTAAAATAATAGAATTGGAAAATTCTGTCCAACATTATTTTACTAGTCTCTCTTAATGTTTGTATTAAATCTTCTTAAACAAGATTTGTCTTTAAAAGAAACTTCTTAAAGCATATAATTTTCTCCACTTTTTTTATTAGCTTGCTCAGAAGCCTTGGGTTGTGTTTTACTCTGGGAGTAATGAAGCTGAGAAGCTTCTATTTACCCTGCAGTTGTAAACTTTATAACCAGTCTAGACACAGATGTGTCTGGGTGTCTGATTAATCCCTTCCTAATGTAGATTCCAAGGAAGAAGATTTCTTACCAATACACAAAAAAAGGGAAAAGTTATTCTGTGCTTCCTTTTGAGTCCTTGGAGTATGTTAGTGATGTCTTCACCAGGCTATAAACTCAGTTGTGAGGGACACAATCTTCCTAGCTTTGCCGAATCTGTTTTCCTAGGCAGATTTGTCATCAATGGCCATAACTTGGGTATCCATTAGGTGACATGCAAAGTGTATATGACAGGCCGTGTATGTGATGCTAAGTAAATTATTCAGCATTTCTCTTCCACTGCTGCCTGTGAGATCCCAGCAGTGGTGATGGCCGAGCATTTGGCATGAACCCAAATATGCTAAATCCATATGTGCACGGACTCGTTATCAATCATTTTATAGATAACAATGGCAAATGAAGCCTGGCACCCACATAGTACTGTAGATTTTAACTGAAATAGTAAAGCAGGTCAAAAGCTGCTCCATCAACATTATTCCCCCAAAGTGACAGTATTATGACCCTGATACTCATCACAAACTAATTCTCACCAACTCAGTGAGAATGCCCCTATTTAACAGGTGGGCTCTATTCTATGAGAGCACACCTCAACTCGGACTCCGGGTTTCAGTCTCACTCAAGTTTTACTTAACACATTACATGAAAAGCCATGTGAAGCCAAACTCTAGATACATGGGCAACATTTTAGCATGATTCTGCAATTAAATACTAGTCTCCAGAATTTCTGGACTACCATACCAGTCCAACCTACAAGATTTTCATTCAATCTCTTAGCTTTAAATTCCACACATTTGCTAATGATCCCCCAAATATACATTTCCGTCCTTTTTCTCTTCCCTGAGCCCCAGACTTGTGTAACCTGCTGCCTACTTGATATTTCTACTTGAACGTTGAATAGGTATTTCAAATTTTATAGATCTTAAGGCTTAATTTGTATATCTGCCCAAACTTGTTCTCTTAGCTTCCTCATCTCCCTAGCTAGCACTACTAACTTTGCAGATGCTCAAAAATCTTAGGTGGCATCCTCCATTCAGACTTTTTCCTTATCCCTGCATTCAATCTACTTAAAATTCTGTAGACTCCATGTCTAAAAGTTACCTGAAATCCATCAGCTTGGACTTCTCTCCATCTCCGCAGGTCAAATCCTACTGCAAACCATCATTATCTTCCACCTGGACCACTGCAGCTGCATGGGGACTAGTTCCCTGTTTCTACTCTTGGCCTGTGTTAATTGACCTCTGCTGCATAACAAAAATTTATAGTCTTTTTAGTCTCAATGGCATAGAATAATAAGCATTTATTTCTTGCTCACCTATCTGCAAGATATTTGGGGAGCTCTGCTGCAGGTATATAGATCTGATGGGGCTTTTCTGTTCCACTCATCTCATTCTGGGGTCCAGGCTTGCCTGTCTTCTACGCTGCATGTCCACTGGGCCTAGATCAGTGATTAGCGAGTAATGAGAACTTAATGAATGGTTGAATTAATAACCAAAAGGACAAACGGTTCCTCATTTGCTCTCTGTGCTGCCATAGTAGTTGATTGACATATCCTCAGCTCCATCCTCCATAGGTGAGAAAGCCCTAAGGAGGAGATCATATGTCTCAACCACTTGGAATGACTTGGTTCATGCAAGTTGCCAACCACCATATCAAAGTTGGCACTTACCAAAAAAAAAGATATTGGGTCCTGGCCACCACCCGCTGCATTGTGATTCTGTAAATTAAGATACTCTGGATGCATTCATGCTAGGCCTCCAGTGCTCTGACTTGATTGGGGATTATGTTCTTTTCCTTAAGACTAATTGAAATCTGAGGAAATGAGCAACCCAGGCTCTTGTAAACAAAGGCTGGTAGTGGTTGGTAACGCAGTAATGGATAGTCACCCTCAGCTTTCCATCCTGTCATTTCACACTCTGCCTTGAGTCTCAGTGGAGTCTGTTTTACTCAAAAATATTTTCTGAATGCCTTTGATGTGTCAAATGTTAACAAGATCCTTGCGCATACAGGGTTAGATGATACAGACATAAGCCCTGTTCTTATTAACTAGACGGTCTAGTGAAAAAAAAACCAGACACAGATACAAACAATTCATTCATTGTACTTGTGTTCAGTGATGAAAGGAAGAGTGCAGGGTGTTTGAGAAGACCGTATCCTCGAGGGCTTCCAAGGTTGAAGCAGAGCTACCTAGGTCAAGGGTTTATGTGAAGGTAATGGGAAGGAAGNAGTCTAGTGAAAAAAAACCGGACACAGATGCAAACAATTCATTCATTGTACTTGTGTTCAGTGATGAAAGGAAGAGTGCAGGGTGTTTGAGAAGACCGTATCCTCGAGGGCTTCCAAGGTTGAAGCAGAGCTACCTAGGTCAAGGGTTTATGTGAAGGTAATGGGAAGGAAGAAAACATTCCAGGCAGGGGAGCTGGAAACAAGGACTGTAGTTAGAATATTGAGAGTAAGAAAATGGATGGGCCAAAAATGAAGTCATTGCATCATGACTAATTGTCCCTGTGGTGAGAATGACTGCTTTGGGGTAAAAGAGGGAGGGTCATTGCCATTTCCATTCAACTTGTCGGGAATGTGGAAAGAAGATAGTAATGTGAAGGCAGTGTTGAGAGCCTTTGAAGGAAGGCACCAAGAATACTTACACTCTTATGAAGCTCATTATTCATTTTGGAACTCAAGCAAAAACATCGTTGTACGCCCTTGGGTAAAACTGGTTTACCTCAGATCTCTCTCTCCCTTGAAAAATGCCCTCAAGGTCAGTATTCAGCTTCCCCATAGTGGATTTGTGTGGCAGTCCGTCTTGCCTTGCTGAGCTACAGGTAATTAGGAAGAGAATGTTCTCTCTCTCCCCTAATTATGCCTCTTCTCTACTTCTCTACCTTGTGCAGCCTTTAGAAATTCTCTTCCTTGGCCCTCTCTCCAATTAGCAGGAGTGGTTGCACTCCAGGTACTTCCTCCTGCAGTGTTCACTCTGCATCCCCCACAGATGTCTACAGTTCAGTAATCAAAGGATGGCTTCCTGGGTCAGTTGCAGCAGCTCACCCAATTAGCTTAGATCTGAAGACCTGCAATTCAGGTAAAATAAGGTTAATTTGGCAAATGAATTTCAATAACAAACTCCAGATAGAACTCATAGTCTCAGTTTTTCAACTTCTTTTGTACATTGTGGTCCACGTCCCATCAAACTCCATGATACTGATCACTGTGGGAAGAGCTAGGTTGATAGCAGCATACTGGTGAAGACCGTGACTGACCCACAAGTGTTTCCATCCTGAGAACTGAAAGAATCGTAGTATGATATTTAAATAAGCTTGAATAACAGGATTGGGGGGTTTTGTCCATTTTTGACACTTAAAATTTCCAAGCTTTAGCTTCATTTTTATAATGAAAAATGACTACTGGGAGCATGGGTATAAGTTTCAGAGGCCAACAACCTTTGAAAGTAGTGAACTGTGAGTTATCTGTAACTAAGTTTATTTGCTTTCAAATATGTTGATTCTCCTGGTGCTTTTTTAAGTGTCCCTCCCATGATTAAATTAAGTCAAGTATAAATGCTAGGTTTGACTAGTGGTTGACTAATATAGGAAAGCATGGCCCTAGGGCTTAGCGTCATCATTTTATCTTCCATAAATTGCAGAACGTTACTCAACCTCTCCTTGGTTTCTCTCCTCCATTGATTCTTTCCACCATATCATCACTGTGACTATTTTACCCTTTCTATGTCTCCTGAGAATTTTCTTCACGTGGATTCTGGCTTAATAAAAACAAATTCTGTTTTATATATTAGATGAAACTTGGAGAAGAGCTTCTTTATAAAAATTTGAGTCTTTTAAAGGACTGAGCTATAAGACAGGGAATGCATGACAATGGGCTGTTTAAATTCAGTTGAATGAAAACTTTTCTGAAGTTTTTAGAACTAGCTATGCAGTTCTAAAACTTACATGGTATATATTTATAATCTTGAATTATACTTGCAATGCAGGCAGTTGGGTGATAAAAAAGGACGTCAGCAGGCCAAGCGCTAGGCCTGGACTACAGCTGTGATGTAGGGTGGGCTTTCCAGAGCTGCGAGTCACATCAGGTGTGTTCAAGTGTGAGTTTGCGTAAGAGCTGAGTGTATGCTGATTTCAAGCACCGGGGCAGTACACTCAGCCCCTCTGATTCTCTGGACGTGATGGGAGAAATTTCTGCATATGGGGGAGACTAATAGACTCACTCTAAAAAACTAGAAGATGCATGAGTATCTCAATGGGGCAAGCAAGACCCAGGGAGACGGTGCAGCATACATGCTTACATAGTGATTTGCTAAAAAGCTGGAAGAGAAGCCAGGGTTTCTGAGTTCCCATTCTAATGCTCTACTCACACCACTTCTAAGTGGATTTGTGAAAGTTTTCATTAACAGAGCTTAACTCCTGTGATAGTTTTAAAATATGTCTATAAATTCTTCTGTAGCATCTCCATCCAAAAGATAGATTTGTCTCCCTTGGAGTGTGAGCTGGACTCAGTGAGTCACTTCTAAGGAATAGGATATGGTGGAAGTGACAGTAGGCAATAAGGTTGTAAAAGGCATCACAGCTTCTGCCTTACTCTCTTGGATCATTTGCTCTGTGGGAAGCCAGCTGGCATGTTGTGAGAGCACACAGGCAGCCTCATGGAGAGGTCACATGGTAAGGAATTGAAGCCTCCTGCCAACAGCTGTGTGTGTGTGTATGTGTGTGTGTGTGTGTGTGTGTGTGCGCGTGCATGGAAGCCAATACTCCATGCCAGTCAAGCCTTCATAAGACTGCAGGGCTGGCCGACATTTTGATGGCATTCTCATGGGAGATCCCATGCCTGGACCACCTCACTTACTCCCTCCCAAATTCCTGACCTACAGAAACAATGAGATAATAAATGGTTATTGTGTTAGCCTGCTAAGATGTGAAGTCATTTTAGGCAGGAATAAATAATTAATACAGCCGTGCATCAAGGTGCAACCTCTGTTAGAAAGCTCAGTCCTCCAAGGATATCTGCCGATCTTGTAGAAAAAAATTTCCTCAGCCATCATCCGATACACAACATCAAAAAAATCTTTTCTCAGAGTCTTAGCCCAGGGATAAATTCTCAACACAAATTAAGATTTCATCTGAGACAGGAAATGTGTTTCATGAAGTTGTTTGAACGAGCTGCAGAACTGCTTTCGGTGACAAGTACTCTCTCTGAGAGGCACTGGCTCCCCCTCCCCAAGTGTTTCAGGGCCACTGCATCATCACTGTTCCAGGAAACGAGTCCTGTCTTCGTTGTCCATGTTCTTCCAAAGAGAAATACCAGCAGAATACAATTCTCCAACCTTCAGCTTCCCGGAGAGATACTTAGGAATAACCAAGACAACTTTACCAAGTAGATTATCTTGATAAATAATTTCAGAAATGCCCTGACGTCCATCCACACGATCTTTGTTGTTCTGAAGTACGTGTTTGACTCTGAGAAGGCATGTTGGGGGCTAACCTGTTATTTCCTTAGATGTCCATTGAGGCACATCAGCCTGAGTTACCATTTTCCCTCTTCACCGGGTAGGAAGGAGGTAAGCTTTAGTAGCGTCTCACAGAGTTAACAAAGATGCCAGGTTCTTTGTCCTCTAAGCCACTTGTGACTGAATTAGTAATCTGTGGAAGACTCAATACTGCATTTCTTGCTTTCTGAGGATCTAAATATAGTGAAACAATCACAGCACAAAATCCTGAACTTAATAGGAAGATTCTGTTTCATAATAGCTAATCTTAATTCTTCCAAAAACAGATCTGGACCTCCTTTATCAAAGCTCACCTTTCTCTCTACCAGTATTACCTCCTAATTTTATAAATGAATGATAAGCTCAATTTAATACTGTTCTCCCAACCTCATCAGTTAGAAATAAACTCTGGGGTTGTCCTTTCCAATAAAAAGTAGATAATGCTCCTTTTCCTTAGGCGAAAGCGTGGAAGAAAATGCAAGTGTTGTGGTCAAGCTGCTCATTAGACGCCCGGAGTGCTTCGGCCCAGCCCTGCGGGGTGAAGGAGGAAACGGTCTATTGGCAGCCATGCAGGGCGCCATTAAGATCTCTGAGAACCCAGCCCTCGACCTCCCTTCCCAGGGATACAAGAGAGAAGTGTGAGTGAATGGAATTACCTTGTGGCACTGGTATAGTTGGTGAGCTCCCAGAGATGGTCAGTACCTGGATTATTAAGGAAGTGTCGATAACTTAGCCCCGCGTGGGGAAACACAGGTTCTTTATAGCTGTAATTAAAACATTTTAAATTACTTTGTCAAGCACATTGCCGTCTTCACTCTCCCAGTAAGCCTAGTAATCAGGATCACCTTCATCCCCTTGCATTTCTCCTACTCCACTCCTACACCAGTGGGCTGATGGAGACGTCTGCAAGCCTTTCAGCCACCATCACACCTCCCTACGGGAACACTTATGGAAGGAAGCTGCAGAGGCTAAAGGCTGGACTAACCAAGGTTACACCCACGGTCTCTCTTCAGCCCATTCCCTTCAGAATTTAAACCTCAGTGCTCCCTCTCTTACCTCATTTTTAAAAAGAGGTACTACCCTCCACTTGCCCTTCTGAAAGTGTTTTGATTTGATTCCTTAGGTAAAAAAGAGAGCTGCAGAATGTGAAAAATCACAGCATCAATAATCCCAGTATTTAAAGGTTCGGGATGTAGTTGGTGGATTGGCAGATTGTCTTGTCCTCGTGTACTGTGACCAGCTCCCTTTCCTTTTTTATGGCCTCTAGGTTAGACCCCAGAATCTAGAGAATGGGTATGACCCAACGGGGGTAACTTTCTGGCCATTTGCAGGTTTTTTTGGTTATTCTGGTAGGTGATCTGGTAGAACTAGAAGAACCCAAAACATAATATGCCCCACCTTCCTCACGTAGCATGAGAAGAAAACCAAGGCCAGGGTCCTATAGCTTGTTAGCCACAGAGCCAGGGCATGGACTTACTCCTCCCAACCGCTCGTCAGTATGCTTTCCATGTACATTCGAGGAGGGAAATGGAGTAAATGGTTGGTAGGAGCTTTGGGGATTACTGTGCCGCTCCATGGGTATGTATGGTCTGCCTGCAAGATCAGCTCATGGCAGTACTTAGGCCTGAAAGTTCAGGGGACCCTAGGAATTCCATGGACAAGTATTTGGGTCCTTGAGCTTACTGAGTAAAAACCACCTTGTTGGGAGAGAAGGTGTCCCAGGGACAGGATGTGTGATGCTCAGAGCAGAGAGTTTCCATGTCAAGCAACTCGTGTCTAATAACATGGCCACACCTGCCAGGCTTCCTCACACCTCCCCCATGTTGGTTCTCTCTCCGCAGCACGGAGGACAGTGAAGATGAAGAGATCGTGCACATGGGCAACGCAATTATGTCTTTTTATTCAGCTCTCATAGATCTGCTGGGCCGCTGTGCGCCTGAAATGCACGTGAGTTTGCAGAGGGCAACTTTGAGGGGCTTGAGTGAAGAGCACGGGAGAGTCCCCGAGTGTAATTTCTTCCTCAGTCTCTGGCATTTGCTAACACCCCTTTCTCTCAGTTCCTTTCAGTTGACATCAAAAGTCGTTTCCATCTCTCATAGCTGATTCTGCAACCTTCTAAAGGAATGACTCCTGAGCAAGTCCCTGTGTGTGTGATTTCTCTATGGTGCCAGTTGGGCACATCCCCCACATATCCTGTTTCGGAAGCCCCTAAAAATTATGTTTCCATATCCCTCAGTATGGTCAGAATGTGACCAACCTGATTCCTGACTGTGGCCATTGGGACACTCCACGTGGAAAATCCTCTTTTCTCAATGCCCATGGTGTGAGGCACCAGAAAGGCGGTGTCTTCCCATGGAAGACAGAGATTCCAGAGATAAACTTTGCAGGCATTTGGGAAAAGATGGTTCTGTTCTTATGGGCTGCCTTCTCAGGCCTCCAGTTTTAACCTAAAAAGTTGTGCTCTTCCTCTTCCCTTTTTCACCTCTGCTCGGTGCAGAGAGAGAGTGACCTTATTTCACGGAAGGCCTCAGGTCATAAGTGAGAGAGGAAATAATTGCTTTTTATATCAAAATAGCAAAGATTTAAAATTTTTAATTACAAAATATATGTGGTAATTCTTTAAAAGAACTGTTTGATTTGCGTATTCGAGGCTCTGGTGCCTGCCTGCGTCTCTCCGCCCTGCTCACTGCATTTGGATTATTCCAGGGTAGCCCCCAGAAGTGCTTGCAGGGCGGATTGGGTTGGTATAAACAACGGTATCTGGTATTGATGAGATTGTGTATTTGGTCATTGACAAGTTAACAGTGGATATGTTTTTTAAATAGTAATGGAAGAACTCATTCAAGTAGTGGCTTTCAAACTTTCTAATGAAAAAAATTGTTTTAGCGATAGCCAGAAATAATAATTTCCATTGCAGCCTAGTATACATATATTCCAGAAGTAGAATTTACCTTACTACAGACACTGCCCTCTAATATTTGCTATTCTACACCAGTCCACTTCATGCTTTTTAACGCAAGTCACAGCCCACTAATTTGATTTTACACCCACTACTCGGTCACAACCCATAGGTGAGGACACTGCACTAAAGCATGTACTCTTAACTTTCTTCCAGCCTGTCATGGGCTTGCCTAAAACATAGTCTAGCCCGTCTACGTGTGTTTAGGGAGAATATTACAATACGGAAGCATCTAGGTTAAAAAGTGCTGTGGATAGAAGAAAGTCTACCTCTTGATAGGGGACCCCGATCAGAATTCTAACTGAAGATTCTGGTTCCTAGTATGTGATATATCAACCTTATTCACGAGGTTCACCTTTACATTTCTATGCCTTTAAACAAATAAAGGAAGCTTGAAAGGGAGCACGGGAAATACTAGGGTATTTTGCAGTCTGGGAGCAGGATAGGGCAGGTGTCAGCTCCCCTGATCACCTCCATCACTTCAGAAAGCAAGAGACACAGTTGGCTTATCCTCAGGAAGACACCCTCATGGGATCGCTTAGCCATCAGAGCCCCATCTGGGAAGGAGGTCCTTCCTTCCTTACTGCCCCTCTGCTTCATTGCTTTACACATACCCCTTCTCAGCACCCCTCCATTGGGTCCCTACTCTGTAAGTGGTAGTGGGAGGGTAGATGCCATCATCACTCACAGCCTCCCCTTTACCCACAGGAATGAGAGGTGGCAGCTATGGTGAGCACACAGGCGTTTTTCCTGTGGGGCCTCCAAGAGCCATATCCCAGCACCCCGTCCAGCTGACCAGGGCAGATTCCATCCTGAACTCCTAACAGTTCAGTTCTCAGCTGAGAGCCTGTGCCCAGAAGTGTACCTGCTGCCCCCATGTTCCGCATATTTGGAACTATGTGCACCCATACACTCTGGTTGGCCCCTTCCTGGTTGAATGCATCAGGTTATCCATCTCGGATAACTCCACTGAGACACTCACATCCTCTATGACATTCTCTAAATTCCTCTCGCCCACCCCCAGCCCAAACATTAATCAGACTTTTAGGAAACGAAACTCATCAGTCATTTTTATATTTCAATGAATTCTAAAGTCGAAAATTGTGGCCACAGTGTCAACACCCGTCATGGCCACTGAGAGCTCCCTGATTGCAGTGACACTGAGAAGACCCAGCAGTCCCCATATTTACTGCAAAGACTTGACCCCATAACTGCCAGACCATTGTAATCACAGCAAAGGAGTCAGGTGACCTCCTTGGTCAGAGTTATTCCCTCAGTAGCACCTCTTGTGGACAATCGAGGGAAATCTCCCCTTTTTCCCCATGACCCGAAGTGTCTATGGCAGTCAGGGAAGGATAGAAGTATGCCCAGACTTAAGAACAATGTCGCTGCCAGAGGTTTGGATGTGGGGTGGGGAAGGGGTATGGGAACCTCCTTAATCTCATTCTCCAACCCTGCGTTGCAGCTCATCCAGACAGGAAAGGGGGAAGCCATCCGGATCAGGTCAATCCTGCGCTCCCTGGTCCCCACCGAGGACCTGGTCGGGATCATCAGCATCCCCTTGAAGCTGCCCTCCCTGAACAAAGGTAAGAGAAGCAGCTGAAGGCTGAGTCCTGCCAGGCTCTCCGGGGGCTGCTCACTCCAGGGCAGGACTGTCTGCCGGAGCAGTAGTTGGCCTGTCCTTCCAGGCTCCTACTTCAGGGCAGGCAGCACTGGGGAAGGTCTTGCTCTCCTCCCGGCTCCAGCTGGCTGCTCTCTCCTCTGCTTCCCTGTGTCTGAGACTCCTGCACCCTACACCCGGTGGATAGGGCCATTCTACCCTCACAGTCCTCCAAACACCGTAACCCTCTGGAAGGAGGCTGATGGAATGGGACAAATGAAATCTCTCACCTCAGTCCTCCTTCGCCTCAGTGCCTCCAGACTGTGCAGCCAGGTGGGGCAGCAGATGGATAGGGCCTGACTTAGACTCCCTTCTGCCACGGTCCCATGGATCTCCTGGCCATGGATATGAAGTGTTACACCAACTCCCCCCCCCCGCCCAGTGCTACTTATATGATTGATTTGGCATGAATCTGTGTTAGCTTTGCAAAACTTATGCTTTCCCAAAAGCATTCCTTTTCTCCAGTTCCTTCCACCTGCTATCCAGGCGATTTCTTCCTGGCAGGTGGAGGAATTGAAAAGGTAACAGGACTCTGTTAATGGTGTTTCCCAAACTGGTGTTCTAAGGAACATTTTTTGTAGAAAATACTAATTGGTGTATGTGTTAAGAAGTTTGGGGTCAAGTAAGTTTGGGAAATGCTTTGCAGTGTATCACATTGTTTCCAGCTTTGTTGAGATACAATTGATATATAACATTATGTTAAGTTTAAGGTATACAATGTGATGATTTTACACATATATATATGTATAAAATATATATATTGCAAATGTTTACCACATTAATTTTGTTAGCACATCCTTGACCTTACATAATTAACCTTTCTTGTTGTTATATTGAGAACATTTAAGTTCTGTTTTCACGGCAACTTTCAAGGATATAATTCAGTATTGTTAACTGTGGTCATGATGCTGTACGTTAGGTCCCCAGACTTCCTCATCTTATAATTGAGAGTTTGTACCCTTTGACCAGCATCTGCCCATTTCCCCCACCTCCCCCAACCCCTGGTAACCAGCGGTCTACTCTATGTTTCTATAATTTTAGTGATTTTAGATTATATATATGAGTGAGACCATACAGTATTTGTCTTTCTCTGACTTACTTCACTTAGCATAATGTTCTCAAGGTCCATCCATATTATTGCAAATGGCAAGATTTCCTTCTCTCTTATGACTGAATAATATTCCTCTATGTGTGTGTGTTTGTTCATATTTTCTTTATCCATTCATCCGTCAACAGACACTCAGACTGTTTCCATGTCTTGGCTATTGTGAATAATGCCACAGTGAACATATGGGTGCGGGTATCTCTTTGGGCATATACTCAGAAGTGGAATTGCTGGTATATGACAGTTCCCGNCACCTGCTATCCAGGCGATTTCTTCCTGGCAGGTGGAGGAATTGAAAAGGTAACAGGACTCTGTTAATGGTGTTTCCCAAACTGGTGTTCTAAGGAACATTTTTTGTAGAAAATACTAATTGGTGTATGTGTTAAGAAGTTTGGGGTCAAGTAAGTTTGGGAAATGCTTTGCAGTGTATCACATTGTTTCCAGCTTTGTTGAGATACAATTGATATATAACATTATGTTAAGTTTAAGGTATACAATGTGATGATTTTACACATATATATATGTATAAAATATATATATTGCAAATGTTTACCACATTAATTTTGTTAGCACATCCTTGACCTTACATAATTAACCTTTCTTGTTGTTATATTGAGAACATTTAAGTTCTGTTTTCACGGCAACTTTCAAGGATATAATTCAGTATTGTTAACTGTGGTCATGATGCTGTACGTTAGGTCCCCAGACTTCCTCATCTTATAATTGAGAGTTTGTACCCTTTGACCAGCATCTGCCCATTTCCCCCACCTCCCCCAACCCCTGGTAACCAGCGGTCTACTCTATGTTTCTATAATTTTAGTGATTTTAGATTATATATATGAGTGAGACCATACAGTATTTGTCTTTCTCTGACTTACTTCACTTAGCATAATGTTCTCAAGGTCCATCCATATTATTGCAAATGGCAAGATTTCCTTCTCTCTTATGACTGAATAATATTCCTCTATGTGTGTGTGTTTGTTCATATTTTCTTTATCCATTCATCCGTCAACAGACACTCAGACTGTTTCCATGTCTTGGCTATTGTGAATAATGCCACAGTGAACATATGGGTGCGGGTACCTCTTTGGGCATATACTCAGAAGTGGAATTGCTGGTATATGACAGTTCCGGTTTTTATTTTGTTGAGGAATCTTCATACTGTTTTCCATAACACCTGCCCCAATTTATGTTCCCACCAACAGTGCACAAGGGTTCCCTTTTCTCCACCTTCTTGCCAGCATCTGCTATTCCTTGTCTTTTTGGTCATAGCCATTCTGACAGGTGTAGGTGATATCTCATCGTGGTTTTGGTTTGCATTTCCCTGGTGATGAGTGATGTTGAGCATCTTTTCATGTGCCTGTTAACCATCTGGATGTCTTCTTTGGAAAAATGTCTATTCATGTCTTCTGCCCATTTTTAATTGGATTATTTGGGGTCTTTTGCTTTTGAGATGTATGAGTTCCTTATATATTTTGGATATTAACTCCTTGTCATATACATGGTTAGCAAATATTTTCTCCCATTCTGTAGTTTTGGGGATGACCTATTAGCTTCATGAGCTTGGATGTTAAAGAACTCCTCACTTTAGGGAAGTTCTCAACAATATTTAAATAAACTTTCCACTTCTTTTCCCTTTCTTCTCCTTGTGGGACTCCAATGATGTGTAGATTGTTTCTCTTAATGATGTCCCATAAATCCTATACACTTTCTTCATTCCTTTTCATTCTTTTTTTTCTTTTTGTTCCTCTTACTGGATAACGTCAAATGATCTTTCCTTGAGCTCAGTGATTCTTCTGCTTGGTCCAGTGTGGTGTTGAAGTGCTCTGAACA